>NW_021703780.1:27888422-27958422 GCF_005190385.1 Monodon monoceros
ACAACATTGGTAAACCATTAGCCAGACTCATCAAGATAAAAAGGGAGAAGACTCAAATCAATAGACTTAGAAATGAAAAAGGAAAAGTAACAACTGACACTGCAGAAATACAAAGGATCATTGAGAGATTATTACAAGTAACTATATGCCAGTAAAATGGACAACCTAAAAGAAATGGACAAATTCTTAGAAGAGCACAACCTTCCGAGATGGAACCAGGAAGAAATAGAAAATATAAACAGAAAAATCACAAGCACTGAAATTGAAACTATCATTAAAAATCTTCCAACAAACAAAAGCCCAGGACAAGATGGCTTCACAGGTGAATTCTATCAAACATTTAGAGAAGAGCTAACACCTATCCTTCTCATACTCTTCCAAAATATAGCAGAGGGAGGAACACTCCCAAACTCATTCTACGAAGCCACCATCACCCTGATACCAAAACCAGACAAAGATGTCACAAAAAAGAAAACTACAGGCCAGCATCACTGAGGAACATAGATGCAAATATCCTCAACAAAATACTAGCAAACATAATCCAACAGCACATTAAAAGGATCATACACCATGATCAAGTGGGGTTTATCCCAGGAATGCAAGGATTCTTCAATATATGCAAATCAGTCAATGTGACACACCATATTAACAAATAGAAGGAGAAAAACCATACGATCAGATGCAGAAAAAGCTTTCAACAAAATTCAACACCATTTATGATAAAAACTCTTCAGAGTAGGCATAGAGGAAACTTACCTCAACATAATAAAAGCCATATATAACAAACCCACAGCCAACATCGTTCTCAGTGTTGAAAAATTGAAACCATTTCCACTAAGTTCAGGAGCAAGACAAGGTTGCCCACTCTTACCACTATTATTCAACGTAGTTTTGGAAGTTTTAGCCACAGCAATCAGAGAAGAAAAAGAAATAAAAGGAATTCAAATTGGAAAAGAAGTAAAACTGTCACTGTTTGCAGATATTTGATGCTATACATAGAGAATCCTAAAGATGCTACCAGAAAACCACTAGAGCTAATCAATGAATTTGGTATAGTAGCA
Organism: Monodon monoceros; assembly: GCF_005190385.1. Taxonomy (NCBI): domain Eukaryota; kingdom Metazoa; phylum Chordata; class Mammalia; order Artiodactyla; family Monodontidae; genus Monodon; species Monodon monoceros. The sequence goes on from NW_021703780.1 coordinate 27,889,484, forward strand.
GTGTACAAAATTAATGCACAGAAATCTCTTGCATTCCTGTACACTAATGATGAAAAATCTGAAAGAGAAATTAAAGAAACACTCCCATTTACCACTGCAACAAAAAGAATAAAATACCTAGGAATAAACCTACCCAGGAGACAAATTTAAGATCATACAAATAGATGGAGAGATATACCATGTTCTTGGATTGGAAAAATCAACATTGTGAAAATGACTATACTACCTAATGCAATCTGCAGATTCAATGCAATCCCTATCAAGCTACCATTGACATTTTCCACAAAACTAGAACAAAAAATTTCATAATTTGTATGGAAACCCAAAAGACCCCGAATAGCCAAAACAATACTGAGAAAGAAAAACAGAACTGGAGGTATCAGGCTTCCTGACTTTAGACTATACTACAAAGCTACAGTAATCAGGACAGTACGGTACTGGCACAAAAACAGAAATATAGATCAATGGAACAGGGTACAAAGCCAAGAGAGAAACCCATGGACATACGGTCACCTTATCTTTGATAAAGTAGTCAAGAATATACAGTGGAGAAAAGACACCCTCTTCAATAAGTGGTGCTGGGAAAACTGGACAGCTACATGTAGAAGAATGAAATTAGAACACTCCCTAACGCCATACACAAAAATAAACTCAAAATGGATTAAAGACCTGAATGTAAGGCCAGACACTATAAAACTCTCAGAGGAAAACATAGGCAGAACACTGTATGACATAAATCATAGCAAGATCATTTTTGACCCACCTCCTGGGGAAATGGAAATAAAAACAAAAATAAACAAATGGGACCTAATGAAACTTCAAAGCTTTTGCACAGCAAAGGAAACCATTAAAAAGATGAAAAGACAGCCCTCAGAATGGGAGAAAATATTTGCAAACAAAGCAAATGACAAAGGATTAATATCCAAAATATATAAGCAGCTTATGCAGCTCAATATCAAAAAGACAAACAACCCAATCCAAAAATTGGCAGAAGATCTAAATCAACATTTCTCCAAAGAAGATAGACAGATTGCCAACAAACACATGAAAGGATGCTCAACATCACTAATCATTAGAGAAATGCAAACCAAAACTACAATGAGGTATCACCTCACACTGGTCAGAATGGCCATCATGAAAAAATCTGCCAACTATAAATGCTGGAGAGGGTGTGGAGAAAAGAGAACACTCTTGCACTGTTGGTGGGAATGTAAATTGATACAGCCACTATGGAGAACAGTATGGAGGTTCCTTCAAAAACTAAAAATAGAACTACCATATGACCCAGCAATCCCACTACTGGGCATATACCCTGAGAAAACCATAATTCAAAAAGAGTCATGTACCACAATGTTCATTGCAACTCTATTTACAAGAGCCAGGACATGGAAGTAACCTAAGTGTCCATCAATGGATGAATGGATAAAGAAGATGTGGCACATATATATACAATGGAATATTACTCAGCCATAAAAAGAAATGAAATTGAGTTATTCGTAGTGAGGTGGATGGACCTAGAGACTGTCATACAGAGTGAAGTAAGTCAGAAAGAGAAAAACAAATACTATATGGAACACACATATTGAATCTAAAAAAAAAATGGTTCTGAAGAACCTAGCGGCAGGACAGAAATAGGGACGCAGATGTAGAGAATGGACCTGGGCACCTGGGGAGGGGGAAGGGTAAGCTGGGCCAAAGTGAGAGAGTGGCATTGACATATATACACTACCAAATGTAAAATGGATAGCTAGTGGGAAGCAGCCGCATAGCACAGGGAGATCAGCTTGGTGCTTTGTGACCACCTAGAGGGGTGGGATAGGGAGGGTGGGAGGAAGATGCAAGAGGGAGGGGATATGGGGATATATGTATATGTATAGCTGATTCACTTTGTTATACAGCAGAAACTAACACACCATTGTAAAGCAATTATACTCAAATAAAGATGTTAAAAATAATAAATAATGTATAGAAGGAGAACAGCTAGTTGACAGTCATTTGGTCAATTATCTAGGTCAGCCAGAGCTTTCTAAATAAAAAGGGATCTTCCGGAATGAGGCAGCGGGCTCTTTATCTGGTTGTACAGCTGGCAATGTATTTGTCCCAGATGGGTGTCTTTGAGGTGGATGCTTCGGAATCAAAAGCTTAATGTCAGACACTGAGGTTATAATCAAAAACACCAGTTGTCAGCTGCTTACACTTTAATAAGTGTTAAATATCAAAGTTAAGGAATTTTCTTACCTGAAGAGGTATTGTCATCTCTAATGCCTAATAACTGAAAAGATTTAACGACGTATCAGTAGGTGTTGGATGTTTAGACCAACGTGGAAGAGTAAAATGTCTTTGTTTTTTGAATTCTTTGGATTTATTTCAGAAAAGTAAATATTTTTTCTATTCTACTTTTAACAAGTTCATGATTGCTTTGCTATAAAAAATATTTTTATACAAAGTTTTCACATGAATTTTGTTTGGGAGATGAGCCTCCTTTACTTAGTAGGCTGAGTGTCTTTTGCAAATTGTGTCATAGTCCTTGGGGATTACAGATACCCCAGTTCCAGAACATGGACTTGAAGTGTTTGTTCTTAATATTTTGGGAAGTATCACTAAAATGACTAAGGCAAATATAGGACCACTTAACTGACTTATTAAAAAGTCTGACTGTGACATCATTTTTTTCCCCTTCAGGTCTCATTAACACTATTGCTGTTACCCTTCCCAGAGCTCCTGATTTTTTTCCTAATGTATTTAAGGAAAAAAGTAATTCCTTCCTAAAAAAGTGATTAGCTGTATATGGAAGTTATAGTAAAAAACGCTTTAGTGTTTCTTATGTACAGAAACTATTTTAAATGTTTATGATACAGACAGCAGAAGATCCCTGTCTTTGTACCGTTTACATATCAGTTTGTGTAAGTAGAGAGACAAGCAATAAACACAACAATAAGTGTATTTTATAGTGAAATGGAAAGTACTAAAGAATAATGAAAGAGAACAGGGTAAAGGTGATTTGGCATGCATAGTATGTATCCAGAGGTGCAAGCTGAAGTTTTAAACAGGGTAGTCAGGTTAGGTATCAACAAAAACATGACATTAAATCAAATAGGCAGGAGGTGAAGCAGTTAGCTGTGTGGATTTCTAAGGAATAATTTCCCAGACAAGTGCAATAGCTAGGACAAGACTGTGTGGTGGGAATATGCCTGATCAAGCTGATAGGGACAGAGTAAAGGGACAAAGTAGGTAATTAGTTAATCCCACTAGGGGATTGTCAGTAAAGAAAGAAGTATGGGTGACCTCTGTAAATTAATGATCAGTCAAGAAAGCAGGTTTGCTTAACCACAAAACCAAGCAGACTTGCTTAGCAACAAAACCATGCAACGCAAGCATGAAACGTGCCCCCCAAAAATAAAACAATGGTGAAATAAGACCCACATCCTGCCCAGTGAGCTCAATAAGTTATTGATTCCTAGGACATGCTCCTCTGGGCAAATTAAAAACAAAAAATATAAGGAAAGGGTGACATTATACTGAAACCTAAGGTGATTTACCGTATTTTAATATATGTTCTACCTTTTTGCTCATTTCCACTGTGCCATGACAGTCCCTGCTTGACCACGTAGGGACAAGAAACCCCCCGCCCCGCCCCTGCCCCACCTGATGTGGAGGAGGAGGTGATGATGGGAGGAGCTTGACACCTACTCAAGAATGAGGAAGAAGGTGGTCTTCTCCCTCTCCCCACTTTTCCTTTGATTATAAAACTGTAGCCCCCTAAGTTCTCAGGGTGTGGTACCCTCTCGCCCACCTGCTTGTAAGCCTTACAAGAGTCCTATTCTAATAAATCACTTCTTATCTATCACTTTGCCTCTCGCTGAATTCTGTGCTGAGACATAAAGAACCGAAGCTCCTTGCAGCCCCCCAGCCAGAGACACATTTAGCGATTTCAAAGCCAGTGTATACCAGGAAATAATATTAAAATTTCCTGTGGAAATGGGCATAGAGAAGAGATGCAGTGACCTTATTTGCTCACTTGGACACTGCTTTAGTAACTTCCCTTTACTTTAGGAATCATCTTTGGCCTCTGCTAAGCCTGTTAGAGTTTGGTATATCAATATCCAATATTACACACACACACACACACACACACTTAATAATCAGTGTCACAGAGATCTTATATCTATTTCTGAAATACCTGACTACACATGTAACCCTTTAGGTAGAACTTAATCTTTCAGCAGCTGTTTGCAATTTTTTTCAATATAAGATTCCTAGGACTGTGGAACCTTAAGCAATTTAATTCTGCCATGATTTACTGGATCTTACAGAAGTGATGGGACCATACTATAGAATAAAAAATGGGTCACAGTTGCATTACTGGATTCACAGGAGCCATAATGCAATACACCTTTTAAACAGAGAAAAAAAGTAAGGATGTGAGGATTCTTTACTGGATCTTACAGAAGTGATGGGACCATTTTATAGAATAAAAAATGGGTCACAGTTGCATTACTGGACTCACAGGAGCCATAATGCAATACACCTTTTAAACAGAGAAAAAAAGTAAGGATGTGAGGATTCTATATTATACTATCCTTTGTTTTTCCTTTTCAATCTTTAGCTTTCATGATGCATCTTGTCACTTTCCTCAGAGCCCTTTTTGTGTCACTCTCAATAAAGATTATTAAAGTGGAATGCTATATCCAGATTCATTGTTACGCTAACAAATGCACAAGATTTTCTTCATCGTGTTTCTGTATTTTATTTAAAAACTCAAGATAATTGAGAAGCATAAAATCTGTGTTCACAAACCACATCTTTTCCTACACAGATTGACCTATATTCATCTCATCATCACTACTACTAAATGGTACCAGTTTATAAAATTGTTTTTATCATAGCCAATTTCTTCATCATCAGAACACTGTGGAGGTCTGTGGGTCTTTTGTGTATGCTCTTAATGACAACACATCTACATCTTATTTAAAACTATTCTGAATAGATGACAATTTACGTTTCCACTGCGTTCTCTCCTCAAGGACAACTTCTCCCTTTCCCCTTATTGTAGAAAACGAATTCTTATCCTGGATTTAATGAATGTAGTATAGTATGTGAGTGTCAAAGTTTCAAAAATCCCTTAAAACTGTGAAATGTTGGGAATTGGCACTTGGTTTTCTTTTCTCTCTCTCTTTTCTTCTTTCACAGGTTTCTTCAGAGTCCATAGACTCTAAAATGCTTCTGGCTTCCCAGGGAAATTCCAGTATAATGTAGGAACTGGTGTCACAGTCTACAAATAGTAATTCATCTGTAAGCACCATTTTTGAGTTTCCCTTTGTAAGGTACCATAGTACATCTTTCCTAATGCCCTCACTTACATTTGAAAAACAAATGAGAACATCTCTTGCAATACATCTGCTAATACTTCTAGTGCTACACTTCTTGCAGAAAGAGAAGTAGAAGCAGGTTTTGACATAAGGATAGGGAAAGAGGACAAATGTCTGTGTGGAATTTAGGGGTGCTTTCACAATGTAGTGTTCCTAATAGACTCTAGCCCCCACTAAGTTGCCCCAGTAAAGATACAATACTGTAGAATGCTGAGATTTCTCTTTTCATAAAGGAATGTATCCATAGGAATGTGAACACATTGTCATTTGTAACTTTACATTTATTGATTTCCCATGATCACCTGATGAACTATTTACAAGGAAAGACCAGCCCTGAGCATACAAATGGTTAAATAGATGGTGAATATTGAAGAGTAGCTGTTGAATATGGCAACTTCTTAGCCCAGATCTGAGTAAGACATAAATTGAGGATGGGAGAGGGACAGTTCTAGATATGTGGTGAGAAGGAGAAGTCTCAGCTCTCAAGAAAAAAAAAAAAAGAAGGAAGAGAAGAGAGGGTGTCTTTCTCCTACACGATTTTTCTGACTCATTTTTAACCATAATAAGGCTACATCCACAGAGACATATTGCATCTGTACCTTTTCCGCATCAACAGAAAGAGAATTTAAATTGCATAAATCACTAAGGCAGTAGTTTTGCATCTTACCTGGCTATACAGGAGTTCTTTCTGAAATGCAGCCACATGTTCTATCTAGGGAAATGCTTCTCAGTTATCTGGATTGAAGGATGAACTTTTTTTTTCAATCTTTCATGGACCAATACTTTTGTAAAATACAATAAAAATGAATCAGGAGAAAAAATGAAATAAAAAGACACAAAATTCAATTTCCACTTGTTATCAATAGATTCAGCAGGCATAAAATTACTCTGTTCAGCAGACGTAGAAAATGGACTTGAGGACACAGGGAGGGGGAAGGGGAAGCTGGGACGAAGTGAGAGAGTGGCATGGACATATATACACTACCAAACGTAAAACAGATAGCTAGTGGGAAGCAGCTGCCATAGCACAGGGAGATCAGCTCGGTGCTTTATGACCACCTAGAGGGGTGGGATAGGGAGGGTGGGAGGGAGATGCAAGGGAGGAGATATGTGGATATATGTATATGTATGGCTGATTCACATTGTTGTAAAGCAGAAACTAACACACCATTGTAGAGCAATTATACTCCAGTAAAGATGTTAAAAGAAATTACTCTGTTCAATTGCTGTGCAATTTCTAAACGATTACTATCAAATTCTGCACATCATTGCAGACCCGTGACAGACGTTTTGCAGACCGTTACTAGTTGGTGTATCACTGTTAAGTGGCATTGCTTTAAAGGGTAGGGAGAGCAGTGCACAAAGAGAAAACTGAAAGGTGGGCTTCTGGACCTTTATACCCAATAGAGAGGGATTCTGCCTTGTAACTCTTTCTCATATTGGAACTCTGCTTAAGATGGGCTTTGAAGTATGTTTCACCTGCTTACAAACAAAATTAAAGCTCATTCACATGCTAGATGGAAATTCACATACGCACCCTTTAATTTTGTTCTCAAAGGATTCTCAGACTTAAAAATATTCTGTTAATTTTGTGGACTCTTTTTGCTTATAAGATTGTCTTTCTCTGCTTATTTCATTTACCATGATGCTTTTTATTTTCTTTTATACAACAGTTAGGTAGGCCTTTATTGATTTTAAAACTATATGTATGTAGTCAAGGTTATGTTTTCAATGAATTTTGTTTCAATATAGTAGACAATTTCCGTTATTAGTTTGGAAATTATTAGAATGTAAGTGATGAATTGGATAGGTGGGATTGAAAACACCTTATATAATCTTGTGTTGTGCAACAGTCTTATATATATACTTTTAAATTCCTTTAAGGGAGAATCTACATTTTGTGTTCTAGACAGAAATACTTGTGCACATCTTAAATAGACCTAAAATTAATCTCCTTTTCTAAGCTTTACAAACTTATTTCTGGTCTTGTTTTCTACTTCTCTTTATCAGACTGATCCTGTCAAATCTGCTAGTTTTATCTTCCTATCAGACTTAATACCCTTATCAATAATAACTTTAGACAAAAAGACAAACAAAAAAGAAATGTATGTTAGAATAAAAATCATGGCCCTGTATTAGCTACATACTAGAGAATCAGACACCCAATAAAATACAAAAGAAAAAGAAAAGTAAAGCTCAAGACCCCTAAGTTACCAACTTAATGCAACTTTTCATTTCTCATCTTGGGTTTCCTTGTATATCTATTGATATACAACACTCAAGATTGATCACAGATTAATGCTGGAGTATTAAGTATTACTTGTAGCACTTACTTTTCCCCAAAACTCCATGCATTTTATTTTTCATAAGTCAGGATAAATTCAATACATACTGTGTGAAAGATAGTCAGCTGACCTCTGTGTGTGTGTCTTCTAGATGTATCTTTGGATAAAATCAGTTGCTTGTCTTAACTGCTAGAAAATTTCCTGGAAGAAAAGTTTTAAAAAAACCCTTAGATACCTGGTCAGTCACGTGATCCATCCTCTGCCAGTGCAGGAAAATCCAACTCTCTCATTTAATTCTTCCCACATTTTATGTCTTTTCATTTCTTCTCTGTCATGGTTGGTTAGTGAGGTTGCATACTGATGAGAAAAGTCTCTGAGGAACAAAGAACATTTATTCTAACTGGAGAAGACATCAGGACAATGTTAAAAAAAAAAAAAGGTCTTAGAGAGGACAATTATATAACCTTTTGCTGGTTATAAATAAAGGAGTTTAAGAGAAGGGAAGAACAAGGTGAGATTTAGTGATGGGAACCAGAATCCAAGAGAAACCTAGAAGCATGTACTCTCTTAACTCTCTTGATTGATTCGTCATACAGAGTGAAGTAAGTCAGAAAGACAAAAACAAATATCGTATATTAACGCATATATGTGGTATCTGAAAAAATTGGTATAGACGATCTTCTTTACAAAGCAGAAATAGAGATACAGACATAGAGAACAAATGTATGGATACCAAGGTGGGATGAATTGGGAGATTGGGAATGACATATATACACTGTTGATACTATGTATAAAATAGGTAATGAATGAGAAGCTACTGTATAACACAGGGAAATCTACTCAGTGCTCTGTGGTGACCTAAATAGAAAGGAAATCCAAAAAAGAGGGGATATATGTATACGTATAGCTAATTCACTTTGCTGTACAGTAGAAACTAACATAACATTGTAAAGCAACTATACTCCAATGAAAATTTTTTTAAAAAGAAACCATATATGTAATTTTTGTAAGAAAAACTTTAATGCAATTGCAAGAAAATGCCCTGGAGCCAAGGAGTTTGTTTAATGCACTATTGTTGAGCTTCATGTCATAAAATGGAAAACCAAAACATCAACATATTCAGAGCTGTTAGGCGATAATACAAACTAATGTATTTCAAATTTTCACAAAGAAAATTTCCGTAAGACAGTGTTTTTTTAATAGCATATCCATATGATCACTGTGAGATTTCAGATGTTTTAAGTAGATTCTGCTTTCCTCACAAACTGAAGCCACAGAGCTCCTTTATCCACAAAAGTTTACATTAAAACTTTATTTTTGATGTAAAATTGAAGATTATTCATATTTAAATGCATACTACAACGAAGATATTAAGAAAAGAATATTGACTATTGCTATGAGTCTACTAAAATGCCATTTGTTTGACTTGTCTTTTCTAACAATATTGTCAGTTATATGAATGGAGATGTAGAAGGAATGATATTCAAATATATGGTTGATATAAACTGAGAAGGAAAACTAGTATGCTTTTAAGAAATAGTGTTTTAAATATTGGGTGAATGCTAAGTTGATGGAATTTAGCATGTATAAAAATTATGTCTTGCATTTAGATTAAAATAATAGCAGTTGTCTAGACGATTGAGGGGGTCTCTCTTCAGTTTCCACATTAATGTAACCAGGAGATTTCAGTGACCGACCACAGATTCTATTGGAGCAAACATTGAGACGGAATTTATCAAAACCCACGTGTGATTTCCAGACCTCTTTAATAAAAGTACAATCATTAGATCAGTAAAACTAATTGTTCTTCACTATTTTGCAGAGGTTAGCCAAATATGAAGCATGGATTTAAATTCAAGGCACATTGTTTTAATAGAAAATTAACATCTCAAATGTGTAATCAGAATGATGATCTGGAATCTAGGATGTATAAATAAGCATTGATGAACCGGTACTATCCAATCTGTACAAAAGAAAATCAAGAGGATAACTGTGAGCCAGATTCAGATATCTCAAGAGACCTAAGGGAGAACACACTTGTGTGATTCTCCTCCAGAGGGCTGGTTTGGTGGTAGTTAGAGGGTTTTGTGTAAAGAGGAACTGCATGGTAAAGCAGCTAAATGCTGGAGCCAGACTCCCTGGGTTTAAATCCAGTCTCTCCTTTGCTACCTAGATGTGCAGTATCAGGATTGGTTTTTTCAGCTTTTCTGTGTATCTTATGCTCCTAACCAAGAAAAAGAACAGTGTAAAGAGCTCTTGTGAATACTACAAATCAGTGCAAGTAAAGCACTTGGAACATTGTCTGAGCGTTTGGAATATTAACGAAGGCTCAGTAAATATTAGCTTCTACTCTACGTAGAGAACGGACTTGTGGTTGCCAAGGGGGAGGAGGGGTGGGAGAGGGGTGGATTGTGATTTTGGGATTAGCAGAAGCAAACTATTACATATAGAACAACAAGGTCCTACTGTACAGCACAGGGAACTATATTCAATACCCTGTGATAAACCATAATGGAAAAGAACTTGAAAAAGAATGTATATATATACATGTGTAACTAAATCTCTTTGCTGTACAGCAGAAATGAACACAACATTGTAAATCAACTATACGTCAATAAAATAAATTTAAAAAATACTAGCATCCACTCTAGATTTAAAATCTCCCCAACAATAAAAGTGATTGTGAGAAATCCTCACTCTGATAATTCAAGTATGCAAGCTTTTGTTTCCTGTAAACAAATTGTAGACTCTTTGCCCCAGTTTCTCACTGATATTTGTGACATTTAAAGTCCTTGTTAATCGTGAGTCATTCATTATTAGGTATTTACATCTATGTGACACTTTTTACAGAATTTTGAAGAATGAGGTTATTAGGTGCGCAATTAGGTATCAGGCAATGTGAATCATTCTATTTCACTCCTCATTACTTTTTTTGTGTGGTTGCTCCTTTTTTGTCCTTCTCAAAACCCTTCTCTTCTCAAGTTAATACAGTTTTTTAATTCATTCAGCTAAGATGTAAATAATTGTTACTTTGAAAAGTAATTTTCCCAGGAGATGTATTTATAGTTATTTTTAATATAACAGATATTCCCAAACTATCTAAAGGACTGAATATCTAATTTGAAATTTTTATTAATGGCAACTGTTTGGAAGAAGACTTAAATTATTAAGCAAAAGTCACTAATTCATCTAATTTTGAAGAAAGATAATGCCATTGGGCCTCTATACCTCTTAGGAAGGGATGATAGACTACAAAGAAAGGATCTGGGAAAAGTAATTATTCATTCATTCACTCAGCACAAACATGGTATATAGTCACTGTAATGTTCTAGAGCAGCAGTCCCCAACCTTTTTGGCACCAGGGACTGGTTTCGTGGAAGACAGTGTTTCCACGGATGGGGGCGGTGGGGTGCGGGGAGATGGTTCAGGAGGTAATGCAAGCGATGGGGAGTGATGGGACCCACCACTCACCTCCTGCTGTGCGGCCTTGTTCCTAACAGGCTGCGGACCGCTACCAGTCAGTGGCCCGGGAGTTGGGGACCCCTGTTCTAGAGACTCCCTCTTAGTCTTTTCATTGGTTCATCTTCATAGATAAGAAGTTGCCACATCTCTTTCTTGGCCTCTTCTCTTTCCAAGTAATATTTTCTCCATTTGTGTCTCCCTCCTTAATATTTTTAAAGCTTCATTTACCATCATATGTCTAATGAATCCCCATTTTTAAATCTCCAAACCACACCCATATATCCAAATTCCTATTCAACTTGTCCAGTTGTAAAGCTTTACATGAGCAACAAATGCTACATTCTCAAAACTGAATCGAACAGTTTTGTTTTCCTCCTCCTATAAGTCCAGATTTCCCTGTAGCATGCAAAAGAATCTCCAGTTGAACAAGACGAAACCTGAGTCCTGCTTTAATCCTCTCTCTCTCTCTCTCCCTCACCCCCCCATATCCAATCTAGCATTAAGCGCTGCACATTTTACCTGCAAATATCTCTCAATTCTTTATGTGCCTCTGCAATCAATAACCTCTGCCACAGTCCCTAGAAAAATTCAGAAGCTGGCTGACTTCTCCGCTTATACTCTTGCCCTTTTCAGTACATTCCCCACAACGAAACCAAAAACTGCAAACGGGAAATGTTTTTTCTCTTTCCTTATTTTTAGACAGGTTTGACATAATAAACTGCACATATTTAAATTTTACAATCTGATATGTTTTGACATGTATAATGTCTGAAATGATCGAAACAATCATAGAAATGGACACACCGCACAAAATTTTCCTCTGCCTCTTGTACACGTCGTCTTATTCTCTATCTATTCCCTTTGCTCCAGGCAGCTGCTGAGCTGCTTTCTTTCACTATAAATCTCTCTGGATTTTTTAGAATCGTATATAAATGGAACCATGCAGTGTATTCTCTTTTCTGTCTGGCTTTGCTTACTTAGCATAGTTACTTTGAGATTTATCTACATTGTGTGTAATGATAGTTTATTCCTTTGTATTGATGAGTAACATTCCATTTTATGGATATACCCCTAATTGTTTATCTGTTTACCTGTTGATGGATATTTGAGTTATTTCCAGTTTGGTGCTATTAGGGGTATAGCTGCAGAGTATTGTGTGTGGATATATATTCATTTGGGCAAATAATACCTAGGAGTAGGATGGAAGGGTCACATGGTAGCCTTATATTTCACTTTTTAAGAAACTGCAAATGTGTTTTCCAAGCTAGTTGTATGACTCAAAACAGCTAAGTGTGAGAGTTTCATTTGACAAATCATCAGCAGCACTTATGCTCAATCTTTTTCATCTTAAATATTCTTCTGGGTGTGTTTTGGTGTCCCATTGTGGTTTCAAAGTGCATTTCTCTAATGATGAATGATATAGAACTCTTTTCATCTGATTGTTTTCCACCCACATGTCTTCTTTAGCAAAGTATCCATTCAGGTGTTTTGCCTACTTCTTAAAAATTGGTTCTATGCTTCTTAATATTGAATTGTAAGAGTTTTTCATATACTCTAGATAGATTTCCTTTGTCAGATATATGTTTTATAAATACTTGCTGCCAGTCTGTGACCTGCCTTTTCATTATATTATATAAAATATAATTATATTGTTAAAAATATATTAACAATGTCTTTTAAAGAGCAAAATTTTCATTTTGATGAAGTGCAATTTATTGATTTATTTTCTTGTAGTTTGTATTTAAGAATCTTTGTAAGCCAATGTTTACTTAAAGTTTCACCTATGATTTCTTCTAGAAATGTCATAGGTTTAGGTTTTAAATTAGTTGTATGATCTATTTTAGTTAGTTAGTATATGTAGTGTCAGGTAAAGGTTGAGGCTCATTTCTTTTAAACCAGCATCACTTTTTTAAAAGATTGTAATTTATCCCATTGTATTGCCTTGGTACCTTTGCCAAAAATCAATTGATCATATAAGTATGTATTTCTACTCTTTATGCTATACCTTTGATCTGTGTATCTACCTTTGCTTCAATACCTCACTGCCTTGATTACTATAACATTATAAGTCTTGAAGTCGGGTACAGTAGGTTCTTCCTTTGTTCTTTTTCAGAGTTGTTCTTGCTATTCTATGTTCCTTGTATATCCATATGAATTTTAGCATCAATTTGCTGAAAAAAGCCTACTGAGCATTATTGAACTGACAGATTGATTTGAAGAGAGTTAATAGTTAATAAGAGTTAATATTTACTGATATTCCATATTATGATTCATGAGCATGACGTGTTACTCCATTTACTTAGGTCTTCTTTAATTTCTCTCAGGAATATTTTGCAATTTTAAGTTTAAAGAAATAATCTCTTAGTATTTTAGTTTATTGAGGCTGTTTCCTATTATGTCATTTAGGCTGGGAGCAAAATTTTCCTTAATTATTATTTTCTTATTTCTTTAGTATTGGTTAGGTTTACTGTTTGCCATAGATTTTACAAGATATTATAGATTTTAAGGATCTGGGTTGTGTTATTTTCCTCTAAAATATGGTTTGTTCTGGAAGATACTTAAATTCCTAGTAGTTGATCTTGTCAATTCCTAGTTGATCTTGTCAACACTTGCATTTTTAGCTTCATAAAGGGGAGTCTATTTCAACTCTGCCCTTACTCCTAACGTATGGTTCTTCCTCCTAGGGCGTGGTCTTTGGTGTCTCTACTAAAAGATGAAGGTTTCTTCACTTTTGCCACTGCTAAATTCTAGCATGTCTTCAGGACTTTGTGGCTTCTGAAATTGCTACTCAGCTTCCCAGAGTACATCCTTGTACAAGGCCAGTTTAGGAAACAGCCAAGTACATTAAAGCTTGTTTTTCTTCAGTTTACTGCCCCTTGCCCACCCACAAAAGTCAGAGCTGTCTTGAGTCCTAAACTGAATGTTTGACATTTTTATGGATCTTATTTCCCTAAATAGAGCCTTTAAAACACCCTCGGAGAGATAGCCTGCTGGTATGCAGGGCTTATTTTCTGAGCTTTCCATTGAGGCTCATCACCTTGGGTTGGTTGCTCTCCAAAGCCTGCAAGTGAAACGTATTTTGTATGTTTTGTCCAGCTTTTATAGTTGTTTATGGTCAGAAGATAAGCTAATTTGTCAAGGCAAGAACAGAAATACTATTTTTCTTTTCAAATGCAAATGTATCATTTATCAGTTCAAAACTCCTATGTTGCCTTCCATTTTTCTTCACAGCGCACCTGATATATCCAGTATTGTCTGACCCCTGCTTGCTTCCTTTACTTCCTTTATTTTACATCTTCCCAACACACACACATTATACACACCGTGCTCAGTCAGAAGGGCTTCTTTCACTTACTGGGGTGAGTTGATCCCTTACTCATGATGACTTTTGTGCGTGTCTTGTGTTCCATTTATTTGAAATGCTTTCCCCACACCCTCTTTGGCGTGTTAATTAAAATTCATCTTTCCGAGAACGTATCAAATATCCTTTCATGACCCCTTCTTTGAATACATCATTTCCCACTGTTAACAGGCCCCCATACTCCCTTACTTTTTTCCTTCAGAGTACTTACTACACTTTGTAGTTAGTTGTTTTTGTTTGTTTGCTTTTGCTTTTGTTTTACTTAATATCTGCTTTTTCCCTTCTGGAGGCAGGGACTATATGTGTTTTGCACGCACAGAATCTAGTCCAGGCAGTCCTTACTTCTCACAGCTCTGATATACAAATATTTTAGTTACCACTGAAATCAGTAGATAACACCAGTCCACAGACAACATGGTTCCAATTTTAGTTACTACCATGTATTAACTGGGAAGAATTACATAAAGTGCAAACATCATTGCTAACTCTTTTTTTTTTTTTTTTTTTGCGGTACGCGGGCCTCTCACTGCCGTGGCCTCTCCCATTGCAGAGCACAGGCTCCGGACGTGCAGGCTCAGCGGCCGTGGCTCACGGGCCCAGCCGCTCTGTGGCATGTGGGATCTTCCCGGACTGGGGCACGAACCCGTGTCCCCTGCATCGGCAGGCGGACTCTCAACCACTGCGCCACCAGGGAAGCCCCATTGCTAACTCTTTAATCCACGAATCACTCTGTGAATAACGGATGTGCCTGTTTTTTCCAACGTCTGTCATTGAGTGGTCATTGCGTATCTCTTATTCAGTTCAGGTACAGACAGCACAGCATGTAATTACATTGCCTCCTTGCCTCCCAGTGACAAACCCACATGACATTTTGCAAAAATGCATAATTGGAAAAGAGAGTTGGCCAACAAAGAAAAAGTGCCACTAAGAAATAAAAGTGATGATGCTGGAAGTGCAACTCAAATGGCACATAAATGGAGTTTTCTATAGAAGAGATAACGGATGCGGGAGTGTTGATGCCGTTTCCCTTCTGTAGACATGAGATATGCAGTCAGAGGAATTTAGTAAAGGTGAACTTATGGAGATGAATGAGGAAAGTGGTTGTGATAAAAGGCTAAAGTTTTCCTAAAGGAAATGGCACTGGCAAAAATCTTCATAATTAAAGGAAGTCTGAGAGATATTTCACAACATTAGACGTGCAAAGGATGAAATATTGGAAGCTGATCCCAGCTGTCTTAGTCAGCTCAGGCTTTCATAGCAAAGTACTGTAGACTAAGCAGCTTGTGAACAACAGAAATTTATTTCTCATAGATCTGGAGGCTGAAGTTCAAGATCAGGGTGACAGCATGGTCGGATTCTGGTGAGAACGGGTTGCAGATGGCTGACTTCTTGTATCCTCACATAGCAGGAAGAGAGATAGCTAGCTCTCTGGCCTCTTCTTATGAGGGTATTAATCCTATTCATGAGGGCTCCACCTTCATGACCTAATTACCTCCCAGAGGCCCCACCTCCAAATTCAGTAATATTGGGATTAGCGTTTCACATGAATTTTGGGGGGACACAAACATTCAGTCCATTGTACCAACTTAGAAAGAAGTATGACAATGACAATTCACCAAGGCATGGAGAAGATGCTCAGTACTTTAAGGTTTTTAAAAAAGAAAATTTAATTGTTAATATTTAAAAGTACAGTAGCGTTTTAAATAACAATATACTGGGCTTCCCTGGTGGCGCAGTGGTTGAGAGTCCACCTGCTGATGCAGGGGACACGAGTTCGTGCCCCGGTCCGGGAAGATCCCACATGCCGTGGAGCGGCTGGGCCCGTGAGCCATGGCCGCTGAGCCTGCACGTCCAGAGCCTGTGCTCCGCAACGGGAGAGGCCACAACAGTGAGAGTCCCACGTACCACAACAAAAAAGTACTGAATAAATACTAGTTTTATTTTTTTCATTTTCCCATATATCTATAATGGACAGTAAGAGAGTATTTAATGGTTTAGGGATGCTGAAAATCTAGACTTTGCAGGGCAAAAGTAAAGAGTGAAAGAAACCAAGTGAGGGCTTAGAAATCTGCATGTGGATTCCCCATACATGATTTGGCAAGGGCTAAGTTTTAGATGTGCAGGGCAAGACTTTGGAAACTCTAGCAGAGATTATTTGCTGCATGCCTATGATGTAAGAAGATATGCAATGCAGGGAAACTTTGTGGTGTCAACCAAACTCCAGTAGAGACACTGTGCTGAGTACCTCTGGTATCAGCTAAAAGTCCATAAGGTTTACAGTTTGAGAGTAATGACCACGCTGTAGGTGGAACTAGATGCCATTATTAATCTTTTAAAATTTTATCAGAGAACTATTAAAATGAGAAGCAGGTTTATTATATATATAGAATCAAAACTTTTAGGTGTGAGGTGCTATCTCATTGCGGTTTTGATTTGCATTTCCCTGATGGTTAGCAATGTTGAACATCTTTTCATGTTCCTATTGGTCAACTGCATTTCCTCTTTGGAAAAAATGTCTATTCAGGTTTTCTGCCCATTTTTTAATCGGGTTGTTTGTTTTTTTGATGTTGAGTTGTATGAGCTATTTATATATTTCGGCTATTTACCCCTTATTGGTTATCATTTGCAAATATTTTCTTCCATTCAGTAGATTGTCTTTTCATTTTGTCAGTGGTTTCCTTCACTGTGCAAAAGCTTTTAAGTTTAATTAGGTCCCATTTGTTTATTTTTGCTTTTATTTCCTTTGCTTTAGGAGACATATAGAAAAATATTGCTATGATTTATGTCAAAGAGTGTTCTGTGTTTTCCTCTAGGAGTTTTATGGTTTCTGGCTTTACATTTAGGTTTGTGTTTATTTTTGTATATGGTGTTAGAGAATGTTCTAATGTCATTCCTTTACATGTGGCTGTCTAATTTTCCCAGCACCTCTTATTGAAGAGACTGCTTTTTCTCCATTGTATATTCTTGCCTCCTTTGTCATAGATTAATTGACCATAAGTGTGTGGGCTTATTTCTGTGCTCTCTTTTTGAACATTGTTTTCTATTGTGATTGGTTACTAGAAACTTTATTCCTTTATAAGATAATAGCACTCTGTATGCTTACTTGTTTGTAGCCAGTTGGCTAGGAAGCTATAAGGTTGTGCTGCTATGAAGAAAACTTAAGTTTTGTTTAAGGTCAGAGTTATCATTTCAAGGGAATCAGGACAGTTTTGTGACTATGAGTTATTGGTCTAGGGGACTATTCAAATTGTGGCCTCCGTTTTGGTTTCTCATTTGCATTAGGAAGCCCATTTTTGGAATGTAGGTTCCAAATCTCCTCAGGCACTTCCCAGGCGTAATCTGAAACCAGCCCCTGTAGGTGAAGGGCATGGAGAGACCAAAGAAAGAGGCAGAAGTCTCTAGATTTGCAGGTGGCAGCTTTAATAAACAAGGGAACTTACTTACAAGGCTTGTCTTAAGCACCGAAAGACGAGTAGATCTCTACATTAGCTTGCCAGAATCTGAAAATTTATATAGAGGCTTTAAATATATGCAGTCACGTACAGTTGAGATAGTCCCATCATCAAGTTATTAACTCAGGGCTGTATCCTTGGGCAGCTTCTGGGAGTGGAGAAGGCAAAGGGAATGCACATTCTGAGGACAGGGGAGCGGGTGAGGAGCCTCCAATTGCCCAGGTCAAGCTCCAGGGTTCAACTGGTAGTCATGCCTTTTTGATGACTTCCCTCAACGTGGTTATATCTAGGAAATATTCTTGCCTTATTAGAATTTGTGGAAGTCATGGATTACCATCATCATAGATTTAAAAAAATACTTTAACTGTAATAACCATAATGGTGAAATATTAGCAAAATTAATCATATGTGGTTTTTTCTGTTACAACAAATGTACACAATCCATTAAGAATTTTAAATTACAAAATGTATAAAATTTTAATTCAGATTCTTAAATATCCTCAAGAATAGACAGCTATCATTTTATAAGTGGACATTACCTTGAAATTCTTTTTGTCTTCATTTTACATTAAGGAGAATGAATTCTACAGAGGCAAAGGGATTTGCACACAGCTTCAGATCTCTTTTGTGATGACGCCTTAAATCAGTCCTGACTCCCAATCCTTAGTGGAGACTTAAAATCGATGTTGTTTCTATTTCACTTTATTCTCTAAGCTCTGTATCCAGCGGCATAATTCTGCATCACAATGAAGGGAACTTCTCTGCACCAAGATTCTGAGCAAATGGTGTCGATGGGGCTAGCGTTTCATTTTGCACGTCTCCAGTCCTGTTCTCTTCCCACTCCTCTAACTTAGCACGTTTCTGTTGCCACAGGTAAAAGGCGCCAGAAATTGGTGCCCTGTATCCACGACTTGGAAAGGAAGAAAAAAAGGCTGATTTGCAGACAATTTTGGGAAAACCATGGTTGAACAGCAAAATTTGGAGGAATTTCAGCCAAATTTTGTAATGTTTTTTACAACTTTGTTGAGAGATCCTTGACCAAATGTCCACCAAACCCCTGTCGTCTGACCTGAAATCCCATGCACTTTTTCTTTTTAACATCTTTATTGGAGTATAACTGCTTTACAATGTTGTATTAGTTGCTGCTGTAAAACAAAGTGAATCAGCTATACATGTACATATATCCCCATATCTCCTCCCTCTTGCGTCTCCCTCTCACCCTCCCTATCCCACCCCTCTAGGTGGTCACAAAGCACCGAGCTGATCTCCCTGTGCTATGCGGCTGCTTCCCACTAGCTATCTATTTTACATTTGGTAGTGTATATATGTCCATGCCACTCTCTCACATCGTCCCACCTTACCCTTCCCCCTCCCCGTGTCCTCAAGTCCATTCTCTACGTCTACATCTTTATTCCTGTCCTGCCTCTAGGTTCTTCAGAATTTTTTTTTTTTTTTGGATTCCGTATATATGTGTTAGCATATGGTATTTGTTTTCCTTTTTCTGACCTACTCACTCTGTATGACAGTCTCTAGGTCCATCCACCTCACTACAAATAACTCAATTTCATTTCTTTTTATGGCTGAGTAATATTCCATTGTATATGTGTGCGACATCTTCTTTATCCATTCATCTGTCGATGGACATTTAGGTTGCTTCCATGTCCTGGCTATTGTAAATAGAGCTGCAGTGAACATTGTGGCACATGACTCTTTTTGAATTACAGTTTTCTCAGGGTATATGCCCAGTAGTGGGATTGCTGGGTCATATGGTAGTTCTATTTTTAGTTTTTTAAAGAACCTCCATACTGTTCTCCATCCATAGTGGCTGTATCAATTTACATTCCCACCAACAGTGCAAGAGGGTTCCCTTTTCTCCACTCTCTCCAGCATTTATTGTTGGCAGATTTTTGATAATGGCCATTCTGATTGGTGTGAGATGATACCTCATTGTAGTTTTGATTTGCATTTCTCTAATGATTAGTGATGTTGAGCATCCTTTCATGTGTTTGTTGGCAATCTGTGTATGTTCATTGGAGAACTGTCTTTTTAAGTCTTTTGACCATTTTTTGATTGGGTTGCTTTTTTGTTATTGAGTTGTATGAGCTATTTGTACATTTTGGAAATTAAGCCCTTGTTGGTCACATCATTTGCAAATATTTTCTCCTAGTCCACAGGTTTTCTTTTCATTTTGTTTATGGTTCCTTTGCTGTGCAAAAGCTTGTAAGTTTGATTAGGTCCCATTCATTTATTTTTGCTTTTTTATTGTCTATTGCCTTTGTAGACTGACCTAAGAAAACATTGGTAAGATTTCTGTCAGAGAATATTTTGCCTATGTTCTCTTCTAGGAGTTTTATGGTGTCGTGTCTTATATTTAAGTCTTTAAATCATTTTGAGTTTATTTTTGTGCATGGCGTGAAGGTGTGTTCTAACTTCATTGATTTACATGCGGCTGTCCAACTTTCCCAAGAGTTAGTATTTTTTAACCTAGATGTGTTTGCTCGTGGAGTTCACTACTCTTATATATCCCTTTATTACTATGACTGAAATCAGAGCTGGATACTGCTTTTATTCTCACATATGCAAGTTGTACATTCAAGAATTACCATGCTTCGCTTCTAGTGTACACACTCAGATTTCATCATCACCAAGTCCTATCTGTTTTGTTCTTATACAGTCATCCCTTGTATCTGCATGGACTTGGTTCCAGGACTCCCATTGATACCAAAATCTGTGGATGCTCAATCCTTTATATAAAATGGCACAGTATTTGCATATAAACTATGCAGTCCTCCTGTATACTTTTTTTTTTTTTTTTGGTACGCGGGTCTCTCACTGTTGTGGCCTCTCCCGTTGCGGAGCACAGGCTCCAGACGCGCAGGCTCAGCGGCCATGGCTCACAGGCCCAGCCGCTCCGCGGCATGTGGGATCTTCCCAGACCAGGGCACGAACCCGTGTCCCCTGCATCGGCAGGCGGACTCTCAACCACTGCGCCACCAGGGAAGCCCTGTATATATATTTTATATATTTGCTTATATCTATATATCTTTTGAATCTATATGTACCTTCTTATATATATGTAGAAAGACACATACTCTTGCTTTTAACTTTTACTGTAAAAGTTTCAAATATATAAACGGAATATTAAAGTGAACTACTGTGTACCTCAAGATAGTTAAAACTGTTAAAATCTGAATCTGCAAATGCCCAGAGCACACTCTTCTAATGCTTTAGAGGTAGTCCTGCCAAGATTGAAGTGATTGAACCCTCCAGAAGTCTGATTTTTCCTTTCACAAAAAATAAATCTCATGTTTCCCCATCAGTCAAACGCAATTGTGAGCCTCTTTGCCACTTCCCGTTTTCCTCGTCTCAATGTTTGTAACTTTCCTCTTGTTTGTTTGTAACTAACAATGTAGCCAGTTTGCTGCTGGATTTCAGCTCAGAGCAGGAAAGTAGCTCAGCATCCCAACTACCCACCTTCAGGGAGCCAAACAGAGTGCAGAGGCGGAGTTAAGGCTTGGCTCAGGGGGGAACCAACTGAGGTGGCGGAGGGCGCCCAGGGGATGACGGTTCAGCTTTAAGAACTCTTTCTTTTTAGTCCTGATGAGCATAAAGAATTGCGTACCTGCAGGGCATACATTTGATCGCTAGGTGCTGGCACCAACTGCCAAGGCCGCTGCTCCAGGGCCCTCTCCTCTGGGGAGAGCCCATGCGCCCCGGCAGAGATTCCACTTCTGTGCAGTCCGCAGCTGCGGGTTTTGAGCGGTGTATTGCAAAGAACCTGCACACACTGACTTATTAAAAATGCAGCATAGCCCTCTCTGCTGCTTGTCATCCAATCAAAACAAAATTAGTGTGTAGAGGATATTGGAACGTGTTCAAAGTTGCCTTCTCAAGTCCGCCTTCCACCAGCCTCTCTGGCTCTATAAAGCCCATAATTTATTGGGCCATCATCCTCATTTCATTGATTCCTCCATTTCCTTGCCAAGGGAGGAGGTGGCAACAACAACAAAAATTCTTACCAAAAAATGACTATTCTTTAAAGAGTATTCCGCTTTTTTCACCACCCACTCCTCTCTGACCCCCTCTAGTGGGACAGGTATTAACATGTTTACGGAGTCCCATTTTACAGAGTTCTAGTTAGGAAACGCAGTTCATCCGGGAGGAGAGGAAATCCACTCAGGTGGACCGGTCCACACTGGCCACCTCCCCCGAGGAGGGTGGGCGAACCTGCCGGAATGGGTGGGGGTAGGAGGGTTGCCTCGAGATGGAGACTTAAAGATGCGGGGGCTCAGGCGGGGAGCGCAGCGGAAACCAGGGTCTGGGGCCGCAGGAAACCGGCAGTTTAAGAATTTGCTAACCCTTTGGGACTTCCCTAGAGGTCCCATGGTTAAGACTCCGTGCTTCAACTGCAGGGGGCGCAGGGTCCATCCTTGGTTAGGGAACTAAGATCCCGCATGCCCCGCCGCCGGCCAAAAAAAAAAAAAAAGAAAAGAATTTGTTGTCTCGTAGCACCTGCTGCTGTGTGTGAAAAAGTGCAAAGAGAGTGTGCCAGAGAAGCACCTGGAAAAGCGCTGGCGCGAGATGAAGGGACAGCGAAGGCGGAGGGCTTGGTGTGGACTGCTGGCGTGGCGGCGATGAGACCGCGAGGTGGGCGATCGTGAAGCCAGGTGACCGTGACGAGTGAGAGGGTCTGGTGCTGCACCTGTCACTGTGCTAGACCTGGTGGAGGATGCTGCGGCAGGTGCTTCGCAGAGGGCTCCAGTCGTTCTGCCACAGGCTTGGCTCGTGCGTGAGCCGGCACCCGGTCTTTTTCCTCACCGTGCCCGCAGTCCTGACCATCACCTTCGGCCTGGGCGCGCTCAACCGCTTCCAGCCCGAGGGCGACCTGGAGCGCCTGGTCGCTCCCAGCCACAGCCTGGCCAAGATCGAGCGCAGCCTGGCCAGCAGCCTTTTCCCCCTGGACCAGGCCAAAAGCCAGCTCTATTCGGACTTACACACCCCCGGGAGGTATGGCAGGGTGATCCTCCTCTCCCCATCCGGGGACAATATTTTGCTCCAGGCTGAGGGGATCCTGCAGACCCACCGAGCCGTGCGCTTCTGCCAGTTAAAGAGGCAGCACTTCATTTCTTGCCCTAAACAAGCAGAGAAAATGCAGAGGTTTCCTCTTTAAGACACAGAAGACAATTGCTTCTTTCATTGGAGGAGAAGGTGTGGATAAATTTGGAAGGAAAAACTAAAGTAAAACAATATCAAAGGCACAATTATATATTTTTTAGAGGTTGGTTAGTTACTGGAAGGTGGATCGTGAGCCTTCAGCGTTGCCAGGGACTTTTTTCCCTTGCCAAGAGAAATAAACACGTAGCTACCAGCAGCCTGGCTAGAATTTGGTACTGTCTGTACTGATGTATGCCTGTGTGACGGTCAATAATAAGCTTTGACTATAATTGGGATTCCATGAATTTATGTGTGACCGTAGTAGGAATCCCACCAATCACGTATATTTGTGTTTGCATGCGAAAATAGCTGCTCCCTAGGTCTAAATGGAAATAATCACATGCTACATGCTAGGGTTGGTAAACTTGACCATAAGCAAATATTTTAGGCTTTGCAGACGACACACTATCTTTGTCATATAGTCTTGTTTGTTTTTTTCTTCTCTTTTCCTTTTTCTCTTTGTTTTTAACAATACTTTAAAAGTGAAAAAAAAAAGCAACTCGCAGGCCAAACAAAATCATGCCAGGGGTCAGATTTGGACCCCAGACCATAGTTTGCTAATCTCTGAAATAGAAGTTTGTATATAATGAGAGGGGTTTATCTTCCCTTTTTAACTATTCTATGACTTTAGTGTGAAAATGTGTTTCCTCTTCATTTTCTAATCCCTTTTACTGTGCCAAGACTCAAGCTTGCCTGGACACCTGACCATTTGTTTTGTTTGTTTGTTTTGCGGTACTCGGGCCTCTCACTGTTGTGGCCCCTCCCGTTGCGGAGCACAGGCTCCGGACGCGCAGGCTCAGCGGCCATGGCTCACGGGCCCAGCCGCTCCGCGGCACGCGGGATCCTCCCGGACCGGGGCACGAACCCGTGTCCCCTGCATCGGCAGGCAGACCCTCAACCACTGCGCCACCAGGGAAGCCCAAGAGTTCACTTTTATAGTTGTAATTCCAATGTTATATAGAAGTTCATTGAACAACTTTAGCAAAAGACATCAGAGACTCAAACTAGGATTATGTCAGTAGAAATGAGAAAAAGTAAAGTCAACAGAGAGATACTGTGAATGTGGAATAATCAGGTTTGGCAACTGGTTGGATGTAGGGAGCAAAAAGAAATAATTAAAATGATCCCAATTTAGAACTGGCTGACTAGAAGAATTATAAATAAATACGAAAAGCTCGTGTTTTTACAGAAGGGATGAATTCAGCTTTGGACATGTAGTCATTCATCAGGAAATCCATGTCAAAATAATCAGCTGGATGTATACTAGTGTTGAAATGATTACCAGTTGTGATTTTGATTATAGGTTAGCTCTGCCTACAACGTTAATCAGAGAATGTTTTTTATGACTTGGAGATGACGTACATAAAAGTATACGTTTCAGAATTCTATGCAATGTGACGAAAATATCCTCACAGACGAGCAGTCAGGTTTCAGGAGACTGAAAAAATAAATCAAAGGTCCATCACTTCTGAGCATTCTTTAAACTGAGAAGTTTACTTTCTTTTTTTAATTTTGTTTTATCAGTTTTTAGACTTCAGTAACCCAGATTTTTTTTTTAATTTTTATTGGAGTCTAGTTGATTTACAATGTTATGTTAGTTTCAGGTATACTGCAAAGTGAATCTGTTATACATATACATATATCCACTCTTTTTTAGATTCTTTTCCCATGTAGGCCATTACAGAGTATTGAGTAAAGTTCCCTGTGCTATACAGTAGGTCCTTAATAGTTATCTATTTTATATATAATAATGTGTATGTGTCAATCTCAATCTTCCAATTTATCAAGCGGGAGGGATAACCCAGATTTTTTATGTTTCTGGAAAACATTAAGAAAATTGAATTTTGGGGGTGAAATTGATTATCTGGTTAAAACCAAGATTCGTTATGGACTCACCACAGTAGGTTTTTGCTGTTGCCATCTCATTTGCTGAGCCCTCCCTTATCCTGCAGTGGGTGATAAGTTCAAATTTTTCAGGTTTGAGAATATTTTAATGAAGACCTGTGGGTCAATTTATGTTAGTGATGGAAGATTACTGTGTGTTTGTGTAAGAGCATGAGTAAACTTTTTTGGTTCGCTCTGGTTACCACTCATGGAATGGAGAAAACATGATAACAGATTATGTGAGACATGAGGATTTAAGCATTAAAGGATCTGAAGAAGAACATAAACTAAGGGTCGTACCCTAAGTTATCCTTTATTGAATGGCTTCTCTGTGTTAGGCACTGTGCTGCTTTTTATTTGCCTCATTTCACTTAATCCTACCAACAGCCGATGTAATATATCCAAAAATCATGTTTTTATACCATTCACAAAACATATGGTTTTTCTTCTTTCTTTTCTCTTTTATACATAATCCCTTACTTTCTGGTGTCTCTGATGTCAAACATTTTCACTGTTTCCATAACCTGCAGGGGAAGGCATAGCAACTTGTCTGTCCCCCTCACGCCATTGTTAAACACTATCCATTTCCAGGTTTAATTTCTACTCTGGATTCGAACAGCTTTCAGTCGACTGTACTGATCTGGGAGAACAATATGGCCTCATTTTTTAGGCTTTTTTTCTTCCAAAGTATTGACCTTTCCCAGTCTTCTTTCTGCTTCACTTCCTTGAAGAAGTTGGTTCCTTTTGACCTTGAAACAATCTCCTTGAATTCCAAGTTATTCTGGAATCTCTCTTCCTTCTGATTCTTTGTGCTATTTTGTACATGGCTTCCTTTCCTCTTCCTGTCCCTGATGATGGTCCTGTCTATGGTACTTTTTTTTTTGACACTCCATATTTCAAGCTTTTAATAATCAGTTTCTCTTAATATATCTCATCTTATAGTAGCATCTATTATGTCTCTTTTGATGACTTGTAAGTTATTTTGAGTACCAGGTGTGCACCTCAATTCCAGTCTCAGAATTTCCACTTCCTGCAAGTGAACTTAACTTGGAATTAACCATTAATTTAATGCATAAAAGCTAGCTAGAGAGGGTTTCTGTTGTTTTGTATCAAAATAAATTTACTTAATGCATATAAAGATGAACTGTCATTTCTCCATAGTTCATCCCAATAACCCTGTCCCCGCTTATACTATATGCATGTACTTGGGAAGAAATGTATCTTAATTATGTGGCCTCCAAGAACATATCACATGAAATGCATTTATTAAAGGGACATTAATTGAACGAACATAGGAATGAGTCAGTCGTCACTTATTATCTATTAATCACTTATTAACTAATAACGATTAATTATTTATTATGCTTTCTGTGTATCAATCAAAATATTTTCTTATTTGTTGGGGCATTTTTTTTAACATCTTTATTGGAGTATAATTGCTTTACAATGGTGTGTTAGTTTCTGCTTTACAACAAAATGAATCAGTTATATATATACTTATGTTCCCATATCTCTTCCCCTCTTGCGTCTCCCTCCCTCCCACCCTCCCTATCCCACCCATCCAGGCGGTCACAAAGCACCGAGCTGATCTCCCTGTGCTATGCGGCTGCTTCCCACTAGCTATCTACATTATGTTTGGTAGTGTATATATGTCCATGCCTCTCTCTCGCTTTGTCACACCTTACCCTTCCCCCTCCCCATATCCTCAAGTCCATTCTCTAGTAGGTCTGTGTCTTTATTCCTGTTTTACCCCTAGGTTCTTCATGACATTTTTTTTTCTTAAATTCCGTATATATGTGTTAGCATACGGTATTTGTCTCTCTCTTTCTGACTTACTTCACTCTGTATGACAGACTCTAGGTCTATCCACCTCATTACAAATAGCTCAATTTCGTTTCTTTTTATGGCTGAGTAATATGCCATTGTATATATGTGCCACATCTTCTTTATCCATCCATCCGATGACGGACAATTAGGTTGTTTCCATCTCCGGGCTATTGTAAATAGAGCTGCAATGAACATTGTAGTATATGACACTTTTTGAATTATGGTTTCCTCAGGGTATATGCCCAGTAGTGGGATTGCTGGGTCATATGGTAGTTCTATTTGTAGCTTTTTAAGGAACCTCCATACTGTTCTCCACAGTGGCTGTATCAATTTACATTCCCACCAACAGTGCAAGAGGGTTCCCTTTTCTCCACACTCTCTCCAGCATTTATTGTTTCTAGATTTTTTGATGATGGCCATTCTGACTGGTGTGAGATGATATCTCATTGTAGTTTTGATTTCCATTTCTCTAATGATTAGTGATGTTGAGCATTCTTTCATGTGTTTGTTGGCAGTCTGTATATCTTTTTTGGAGAAATGTCTATTTAGGTCTTCTGCCCATTTTTGGATTGGGTTGTTTTTTTGTTATTAAGCTGTATGAGCTGCTTATAAACTTTGGAGATTAATCCTTTGTCAGCTGCTTCATTTGCAAATATTTTCTCCCATTCTGAGGTTGTCTTTTGGTCTTGTTTATGGTTTCCTTTGCTGTGCAAAAGCTTTGAAGTTTCATTAGGTCCCATTTGTTTATTTTTGTTTCCATTTCTCTAGGAGGTGGGTAAAAAAGGATCTTGCTGTGATTTATGTCATAGAGTGTCCTGCCTATGTTTTCCTGTAAGAGTTTGATAGTTTCTGGCCTTACATTTAGGTCTTTAATCCATTTTGAGCTTATTTTTGTGTATGGTGTTAGGGAGTGATCTAATCTCATACTTTTACGTGTACTTGTCCAGTTTTTCCAGCACCACTTACTGAAGAGGCTGTCCTTTCTCCACTGTACATTCCTGCCTCCTTTATCAAAGATAAGGTGACCATATGTGCGTGGGTTTATCTCTGGGCTTTCTATCCTGTTCCATTGATCTATCTTTCTGTTTTTGTGCCAGTACCATACTGTCTTGATTACTGTAGCTTTGTAGTATAGTCTGAAGTCAGGGAGCCTGATTCCTCCAGCTCCGTTTTTCATTCTCAAGATTGCTTTGGCTATTCGGGGTCTTTTGTGTTTCCATACAAATTGTGAAATTTTTTGTTCTAGTTGTGTGAAAAATGCCAGTAGTAGTTTGATAGGGATTGCATTGAATCTGTAGATTGCTTTGGGTAGTAGAGTCATTTTCACAATGTTGATTCTTCCAATCCAAGAACATGGTATATCTCTCCATCTATTTGTATCATCTTTAATTTCTTTCATCAGTGTCTTATAATTTTCTACATACAGGTCTTTTGTCTCCGTAGGTAAGTTTATTCCTAGGTATTTTATTCTTTTTGTTGCAATGGCAAATGGGAGTGTTTTCTTGATTTCACTTTCAGATTTTTCATCATTAGTGTATAGAAATGCCAGAGATTTCTGTGCATTAATTTTGTATCCTGCTACTTTACCAAATTCATTGATTAGCTCTAGTAGTTTTCTGGTAGCATCTTTAGGATTCTCTATGTATAGTATCATGTCATCTGCAAATAGTGACAGCTTTACTTCTTCTTTTCCAATTTGGATTCCTTTTATTTCCCTTTCTTCTCTGATTGCTGTGGCTAAAACTTCCAAAACTATGTTGAATAAGAGTGGTGAGAGTGGGCAACCTTGTCTTGTTCCTGATCTTAGTGGAAATGCTTTCAGTTTTTCACCACTGAGGACGATGTTGGCTGTGGGTTTGTCATATATGGCCTTTATTATGTTGAGGAAAGTTCCCTCTATGCCTACTTTCTGCAGGGTTTTTATCATAAATTGGTGTTGAATTTTGTCGAAAGCTTTCTCTGTATCTATTGAGATGATCATATGGTTTTTCTCCTTCAGTTTGTTAATATTCACGTTGTTTGATTTGCATATATTGAAGAATCCTTGCATTCCTGGAATAAACCCCACTTGATCATGGTGTATGATCCGTTTAATGTGCTGTTGGATTCTGTTTGCTAGTATTTTGTTGAGGACTTTTGCATCAATGTTCATCAGCGATATTGGCCTGTAGTTTT
Organism: Monodon monoceros; assembly: GCF_005190385.1. Classification (NCBI taxonomy): domain Eukaryota; kingdom Metazoa; phylum Chordata; class Mammalia; order Artiodactyla; family Monodontidae; genus Monodon; species Monodon monoceros. Next base: position 27,918,513 of record NW_021703780.1, read on the forward strand.
CTTTCTTTGTGGTATCTTTGTCCGGTTTTGGTGTCAAGGTGATGGTGGCCTCGTAGAATGAGTTTGGGAGTGTTCCTCCTTCTGCTACATTTTGGAAGAGTTTGAGAAGGACAGGTGTTAGCTCTTCTCTAAATGTTTGATAGAATTCGCCTGTGAAGCCATCTTGTCCTGGGCTTTTGTTTGTTGGAAGATTTTTAATCACAGTCTCAATTTCAGTGCTTGTGATTGGTCTGTTCATATTTTCTATTTCTTCCTGATTCAGTCTTGGCTGATTGTGCCTTTCTAAGAATTTGTCCATTTCTTCCAGGTTGTCCATTTTATTGGCATAGAGTTGCTTGTAGTAATCTCTCATGATCTTTTGTATTTCTGCAGTGTCAGTTCTTACTTCTCTTTTTTCATTTCTAATTCTATTGATTTGAGTCTTCTCCCTTTTTTTCTTGATGAGTCTGGCTAATGGTTTATCAATTTTGTTTATCTTCTCAAAGAACCAGCTTTTAGTTTTATTGATCTTTGCTATCGTTTCCTTCATTTCTTTTTCATTTATTTCTAATCTGATTTTTATGATTTCTTTCCTTCTGCTAACTTTGGGTTTTTTTGTTGTTGTTGTTCTTTATCTAATCGCTTTAGGTGCAAGGTTAGGTTGTTAATTCGAGATGTTTCCTGTTTCTTAAGGTAGGATTGTATTGCTACAAACTTTGCTCTTAGAACTGCTTTTGCTGCATCCCATAGATTTTGGGTCGTCGTGTCTCCATTGTCATTTGTTTCTAGGTATTTTTTGATTTCCTCTTTGATTTCTTCAGTGATCACTTCGTTATTAAGTAGTGTATTGTTTAGCCTCCATGTGTTTGTATTTTTTACAGATCTTTTCCTGTAATTGATATCTAGTCTCATAGCGTTGTGGTCGGAAAAGATACTTGAAACAATTTCAGTTTTCTTAAATTTACCAAGGCTTGATTTGTGACCCAAGATATGATCTCTCCTGGAGAATGTTCCATGAGCACTAGAGAAAAATGTGTATTGTGTTGTTTTTGGATGGAATGTCCTATAAATATCAATTAAGTCCATCTTGTTTAATGTATCATTTAAAGCTTGTGTTTCCTTTATTTTCATTTTGGATGATCTGTCAATTGGTGAAAGTGGGGTGTTAATGTCCCTTACTATGAATGTGTTACTGTCGATTTCCCCTTTTATGGCTGTTAGTATTTGCCTTATGTATTGAGGTGCTCCTATGTTGGATGCATAAATATTTACAATTGTTATAATTTCTTCTTGGATCGATCCCTTGATCATTACGTAGTGTCCTTCTTTGCCTCTTTTAATAGTCTTTATTTTAAAGTCTATTTTGTCTGATATGAGAATTGCTACTGCAGCTTTCTTTTGGTTTCCATTTGCATGAAATATCTTTTTCCATCCCCTTACTTTCAGTCTGTGTCTCTAGGTCTGAAGTGGGTCTCTTGTAGACAGCAGATATATGGGTCTTGTTTTTGTATGCATTCAGCCAATCTGTGTCTTTTGGTGGGAGCATTTAGTCCATTTACATTTAAGGTAATTATGGATATGTATGTTCCTATTCCCATTTTCTTAATTGTTTTGGGTTCGTTATTGTAGGTCTTTTCCTTCTCTTGTGTTTCTTGCCTAGAGAAGTTCCTTTAGAAGTTGTTGTAGAGCTGGTTTGGTGGTGCTGAACTCTCTCAGCTTTTGCTTGTCTGTAAAGGTTTTAATTTCTCCATCAAATCTGAATGAGATCCTTGCTGGGTAGAGTAATCTTGGTTGCAGGTTTTTCTCCTTCATCACTTTAAATATGTCCTGCCAGTCCCTTCTGGCTTGCAGAGTTTCTGGTGAAAGATCAGCTGTTAACCTTACGGGGATTCCCTTGTGTGTTATTTGTTGTTTTTCCCTTGCTGCCTTTAATATGTTTTCTTTGTATTTAATTTTTGACAGTTTGAATAATATGTGTCTTGGCGTATTTCTCCTTGGATTTATCCTGTATGGGACTCTCTGTGCTTCCTGGACTTGATTAACTATTTCCTTTCCCATATTAGGGAAGTTTTCAACTATAATGTCTTCAAATATTTTCTCAGTCCCTTTTTCTCTTCTTCTTCTGGAACCCCTATAATTCGAATGTTGGTGCATTTAATGTTGTCCCAGAGGTCTCTGAGACTGTCCTCAGTTCTTTTCATTCTTTTTTCTTTATTCTGCTCTGCAGTAGTTATTTCCACTATTTTATCTTCCAGGTCACTTATCCGTTCTTCTGCCTCAGTTATTCTGCTATTGATCCCATCTAGAGTATTTTTAATTTCATTTATTGTGTTGTTCATCATTGTTTGTTTCATCTTTAGCTCTTCTAGGTCCTTGTTAAATGTTTCTTGAATTTTGTCTATTCTATTTCCAAGACTTTGGATCATCTTTACTATCATTATTCTGAATTCTTTTTCAGGGTAGACTGCCTATTTCCTCTTCATTTGTTAGGTCTGGTGGGTTTTTATCTTGCTCCTTCATCTGCTGTGTGTTTTTCTGTCTTCTCATTTTGCTTATCTTACTGTGTTTGGGGTCTCCTTTTTGCAGGCTGCAGGTTCGTAGTTCCCGTTGTTTTTGGTATCTGTCCTCAGTGGCTAAGGTTGGTTCAGTGGGTTGTGTAGGCTTCCTGGTGGAGGGCACTGGTGCCTGTGTTCTGGTGGATGAGGCTGGATCTTGTCTTTCTGGTGGGCAGGTCCATGTCTGGTGGTGTGTTTTGGGGTGTCTGTGGACTTATTATGATTTTGGGCAGCCTCTCTGCTAATGGGTGGGGTTGTGTTCCTGTCTTGCTAGTTGTTTGGCATAGGATGTCCAGCACTCTAGCTTGCTGGTCGTTGAGTGAAGCTGGGTGCTGGTGTTGAGATGGAGATCTCTGGGAGATTTTCGCCATTTGATATTATGTGGAGCTGGGAGGTCTCTTGTGGACCAGTGTCCTGAAGTTGGCTCTCCCACCTCAGAGGCGCAGCACTAACTCCTGGCTGCAGCACCAAAAGCCTTTCATCCACACGGCTCAGAATAAAAGGGAGAAAAAGTAGAAAGAAAGAATTAGTAGAAGTAGAAAAAAAGAAAGAAAGGAGGGAGGGAGGGAGGAAGGAAGGAAGGAGGGAAGGAAGGAAGGAGGGAAGGAAAAAAAGAAAGAAGATAAAGTAAAATGAAATAAATTAAGATAAAATATAATAAAGTTATTAAAATGAAAAAATAACTATTAGGAAAAAAAACAAAAAAAAACAAAAAAAAATGGACGGATAGAACTCTGGGACAAATGGTGGAAGCAAAGCTATACAGACAAAATCTCACACAGAAGCATACACATACACACTCACAAAAAGAGGAAAAGGGGAAAAAACCAGAAATTTTGCTCTCAAAGTCCACCTCCTTAATTTGGGATGATTCGTTGTCTATTCAGGTATTCCACAGATGCAGGGTACATCAAGTTGATTGTGGAGCTTTAATCCGCTGCTTCTGAGGCTGCTGGGAGAGATTTCTCTTTCTCTTCTTTGTTCTCACAGCTCCCAGGGCTCAGCTTTGGATTTGGCCCCGCCTCTGCGTGTAGGTTGCCGGCTCAGGGGGGGAAGGAGGGGCATGGAGTGCGGGGCAAGCCTGCGGCGGCAGAGGCCAGCGTGACGTTGCACCAGCCTGAGGTGCGCCGTGCGTTCTCTCGGGGAAGTTGTCCCTGGATCACGGGGCCCTGGCAGTGGCGGGCTGCACAGGCTCCCCTGAAGGGGGGTGTGGATAGTGACCTGTGCTCGCACACAGGCTTCTTGGTGGCGGCAGCAGCAGCCTTAGCGTCTCGTGCCCGTCTCTGGGGTCCGCGCTTTTAGCCGCGGCTTGCGCCAGTCTCTGGAGCTCCTTCAAGCCTCTCTCTTAATCCCCTCTCCTCGCGCACCAGGAAACAAAGAGGGAAGAAAAAGTTTCTTGCCTCTTCGGCAGATTCAGGTCCAGACTTTTCCCCGGACTCCCTCCCGGCTAGCCGTGGTGCACTAACCCCCTTCAGGCTGTGTTCACGCCGCCAACACCAGTCCTCTCCCTGCGCTCCGACCAAAGCCCGAGCCTCAGCTCCCAGCCCCGCCCTCCCCGGCGGGGTAGCAGACAAGCCTCTAGCGATGGTGAGTGCCGGTCGGCACCGATCCTCCGTGCGGGAATCTCTCCGATTTGCCCCCCGCACCCCTGTTGCTGCGCTCTCCTCTGCGGCTCCGAAGCTTTCCCCCTCCGCCACCCGCAGTCTCTGCCCGCGAAGGGTCTTCTAGTGTGTGGAAACTTTCCTCCTTCACAGCTCCCTCCCACTGGTGCAGGTGCCGTCCCTATTCTTTTGTCTCTGTTCATTCGTTTTTCTTTTGCCCTACCCAGGTACGTGGGGAGTTTCTTGCCTTTTGGGAGGTCTGAGGTTTTCTGTCACCGTTCAGTAGGTGTTCTGTAGGAGTTTTTCCACGTGTAGATGTATTTCTCGTGTATCTGTGGGGAGGAAGGTGATCTCCTCGTCTTACTCTTCTGCCATCTTCCCGGAAGTCTCTGTTGGGGCATTGTTAATGCAACTAGGACTCAGACTACATCCTAGGGAATGAAGGCAAAGTAAGTATTACACTATACGAAGTCAAATAGCTGTACATGGTGGGTTGGGTAATGAATTGCTCATCTCTTCTTCAAGCTATTTGCATTATAGCTGTTTGTGTGTCGTTAGTTTTGGAGAAGACTTTATTAAATTATGAAGTAACTGCTATAAGCCCAGTGGTATGTTCTTACAAGTAACATGTAATTAATTCCACATTGGTAGAGTGAACAACATTTTTGTTTGATGTGTCACAACAGGTCTGGGTTACAAGGTATTTCAAGGGAAAATAGCAGTTACCAAATTTCATATTCACTCTATTGCTAATCTTTCTTGATCCCAGAAAGGCTTCCTCCACTACTTTAGCTCTTCTGATTCAGTGGCCCAATTCGATTCTCTGATATCATAGGAATGAATTTGGACCTATTATGAGATACAAATTTTCCTGCGTGGTTGATATTTTATTGTATAGAAATAACCCAACTTACTTAGTGGAGTTTTTACATCAAAAAGTTGACTGAAAATCCTAATTTGTGCATAACATTCATTACATTTTATACTGAAAACACACTGTGGATGCACATGTCTACTTTCTAAAAAAATTATCAACCCAATGACCAAATGAAGAATAAAAATGAATGTGTGTCCTATAACGAAATACATCTCAAAGCACACCTGATGATAAAATGAAATTTTAATGGATCAAAATGTAAACACTTTCCTTGCCTCTTGTTGATGGAAAGGTCTCCTGGAATTTCAATGCAAAATTCCCTTGGTAACTAATTATTATGAAGCAAATAGGCTGCTCACAGGAGTCGAATATACTGAAGCACGTGTTCATTCCTGTCTTGTTATTAGCCTCTTGTGGTGCAACTAAATATTCAAATGAGGGACTAGAGCCAGTGTTTACTTCACCTTTTGTTAGCCCATTTGGATATAATGTAATGCCAATAAGAACAAGGTAGTGAATTTACTCCTGGTATATTACAGAGTTCTTTATTCTCTTCCAGGGCTGCTGTCTTATAATGAAGGAGTAGCATCATTTTATAGAACTTTAAAAATCTACAGCAGATACAGTCTTAAACATTATCTTAAGATATAAGTGAGAAAACTGACACACAGACAGAGGAAAAGACCTTGCTCAAGGTCATCCAATTATTTAATAGTGATACCAGGTGTATTAGTTCTCTATGGCTGTGTAACAAATTACCAAATATTTAGTGATTACAACACTCTCATTTATTATCTAACAGTTTCTGTAGATCAGAAGTCTGGGCACAACATGACTGAGTTTTCTGCTCAGGCTTAAATCAAGGGGTTGGACAGGATGCAATCTCATCTGAGGCTTGGGACTTCTTCCAAACCCAGTAATTATTGGTAGAATTGAATCTCTTATATCTGTAGGGCTTGGTCAGTATTTTCTTGCTGACTGTCAACCAGGGGCCTTTATCAGCTCCTAGAGATCACCTGACATTCCTGAATATGTGGCTCTCTCCACAACAAGGCAGTTTGTTGACTTCTGCCACCTCTGACCTCTACACTCTCTTTTAAAAAGGTTTACCTGATTAGGCCAGGTCCACCCCTCTCAAGGGGAGAGGATTATACAAGGTGTGTACATCATGGGTAAAAATCTTGGGGTTCATCTTCAGTTCTGCATACCAAACTGAGTCTGGAACAGGGGGTTCCTCATTCCCTGTCCAAGTGTTTTCATCTTTATTTATCAAGAATGACACATTAACCCAATTCATACCTCCGTACATCCTGGTTTTATTCAGAGGAGAAGCCAAAATTTAGAGACAAGCAGAAAATCATCTGAAGGCATTCCACTTCACTGAAGTTAGACAGCTGTGTATCAATTCAATTGTCTGTATGCAAATTCTTTTTTAGATTCTAGTTTTTAAAACATAATTATTGTTCCCCGAGTTGTCATAAAATTTATATGAACCTACCTCACCTAGGATTAGTGAATCTGAAAAGCATACCTGAGATGGTCTGTCATCTGACTGTCATAGTCACTCAGGTCAGGCATCACCTGCTTTCTTCAGATACTGCTTTGATCAGACTGTAGTCCAGGACTTCACTGTCTACAGATGAGATCAGAGAAGAGTAGACTTGAATAGAAGTTGTGGCAGTAATAGATGGGGTCTCAAAACTACAGGCACAGTGAGCTGTAGTGACTCTCAAGTATTTGCAGGCATGTTACAAATAGGCCATGAAATTCAGCTTTCTGTAGGCTTTGATCAAAATCAAAAAACCTCATCCCAGGAGGCAATCTGGTGTCACAGGTCATACACGGAGTCTTAAACTCTTATCAACATCTGAACTTCTGCCAAAATGCTTTAGGGGAAAAGTGATTTTTTTCTTTTTAGAAAGAGTTCCAGACTGGAACATTCCAGAGGTTCCTTTCCATCTAACAGATTTTGGTTAACTATGTGATATTTGGATAATCATCTAGATTATCTGTGCCTCTAATTATCTAAAAGTGAAGAAGTATATCTCACAATATCAACATCTGTGTTGAATTCTCCCCCTACATCAGAATATCAACTGGAAATTTAGCATTCCTCCATTGTACATTATACATGACCTTCCACTAATAAAGAGCTGCTCTCTACTCCTGCAAAAATGTGTGTTCTTTACCAGCCGCCTTGCTCAACTTTGTTACAAACGCTTATTAATTTGGGGAAAGCCTCTCCTTTCTGCTATTTCTCCGTTCTCATTCTTTTCATTAGATGTCATGCATCCCTAGACCTTCACAGTCCATTCAACTGGTCTAATGTCAAATATGAACTTCTATTCAGTGACTTATACTTGTAGGTTCCTAACATTTTCTGTGGCTATTTCTATGACTCAGATGTAATTAAAGTCTATCTTCTACGAGTTATCACGTGCTTAAAACACATTCCATGGGTACCACTGCCATTTCCCAACTCAGCGAAGAGAAACTTGGGTATATGTGGTGGTAAAGGTGATAGGTTTCTAAGAAACAGCCCCAAATTAGAGCTGTACCATCATTTCATAGCACTGTGTAGTTAAAGGACATGATACTTTGCTGTGATATATAGAAAAATAGGGTAAAATCAGATGCATTTCCAGATCTTAGAGAAAAAAATACAAATGTTACCTTTTCATTGAGAAAATTTTTTTTAAAAACGATAAATACAAGATTAGTCCCTGAAGCATTAGTAACTTACTCTTAAAAATAGTTTTTAAGTAGTGTAGAGTGTTTTCTAAATCTCTAAATCAAGGCCAGGGTATCTTTAATCCTTCTAATATTAATCAAGTTGGTCAGATTGTACTTCAAAAGGACATGAACAAAATACAACTAGGATGGTTACTCAATTTTTATGGAGAGCAGTTACATTTAGCTAGTTATAAAGGTTTAGACTATAAATATATATTTATTTTAAATCATATAGAATTACCAATATTTGACTATTTTATTTACAAAATAGCAATTTCATACAGTCTAATAAAATTCATAGAAACAAACCATCATTAAAGAGGACTATAAGGGGGATAGTTTGAAAATGCTCCCTTTTACATTGGCATTAAAATAGTTTTCTATTTTGTAGTAGCAAAATTACAATTAAAAATTTTATGCATTCGGTAGTATTTAAATGGTGAATCTCTCCATCTATACTCTGAAAATATTGCTATTTGGCGTATAAAGTTAAGAATAATATACATGTATAATATCATCTAAGTTGCTTTTGAGAAAACTACAGGCAGTCATTAGTCAATCAGTTTATTCATAACCTCTCCTCTCTGTGCAGGTATGTCATGAATATCTTCTCTTCATTCCCTTTTGTATGCCAGATGTATTATAGCAAATTATCCTGAATTGACATGGGATTAACTGAAATGTCTTGTTCTAGTTTTGGCTCTCAAGTTATATGGCAATACAATAATATTTTAAAGGCAGTAACACGTTTTCTTTTCTGTTTTTTTTTTTTTTTGCGGTACGCGGGCCTCTCACTGTTGTGGCCTCTCCCATTGCGGAGCACAGGCTCTAGCCGCAGAGGCTCAGCAGCCATGGCTCACGGGCCCAGCCGCACCGCGGCATGTGGGATCTTCCCGGACCGCGACATGAACCCATGTCCCCTGCATCGGCAGGTGGGCTCTTAACCACTGTGCCACCAGGGAAGCCCAAGTAACACGTTTTTATTGAGTGTTAACATCTACGTATTCAGTGATTCATCTTTGGTGGACTCAGGAAACAATATTATGGATCAATAAATAAAGAATTTATATCGAACTCTGGCTAGTTATGAGTATTAAAGGTTAAGAATCTATAAGCTACCTTTTAAAAAACTTCACTTGATACAATTTAATATATTCAGTCAGTTTCTGTTCTATTGATATCAGCAATAGTGCAGTAGACTAGACCACCTAGGAGAAACAAAACTAAACAAAACAAAGAAAGAAGGAATAAAACAAAGAAAAGAAAAAGGAAAAAAATCATCATCATCAACTGGCCTGCTTGTATTACTTGGTCTTAGTTTTAATGCTACTAAGAAATGTTTCATTAAATTATATTCTGGATTCTATCATAAAAATGTATTTCTTTCAGCATTCAACATTTAATACAGACTTACCAAGTTTTTTTTTCTCTGTGTCAGGCAATACGCTAGCAGGTAAGTATTCAACGGAAGAAAAGCACTTGATTCATGCTCTCTAGAAACTCATAATCTGTTGGGGAGACACACCCAATTGATCGGAAACACATAACAGCTTTGCCACTATAAATCAATAGCATTTGAAAGGAGCTGTATTAGGATCCTAAAGAGAAATTATGAGTACCCCAAATGCAGAAGTAGGAGTTGGATGTTGAGCTTTTTCTCCCTTGTGGAGTAGCAGAGCTCTATCAAAACCCCATAGCTTCATCATTGAGCTGGCCCCATCACACACTGGGATGGAGACCAGGCCAAAAGGTAAAGTGAATATGAAATACTGGCCTCAGGTTCACACTTTTACAAACCCTGAAGAATAAAATACATAGACCTAAATACATCTCTAGTTATCATGGTACCAGGTCCCCTGTAAATATTTCAGGATGTTGAATCACTGGACTAGTAAACTTACAATGATCAACAGACAGGATTAATTCTTACTAGAATAGTCCTAAGCTTATTTAAGTAGATATTAAGGGAACCCAAGAAAATCTAAAGAGCACGTATCAAGCCTGAACAATGTAATCTCAAGGATTAAAAAAAAACAAAACAGGGAATAAAAGAGTATTGGATCCTTAAAAAGATTCTGCAACATACAAATAATTAAAACAAAACATTCGTAAAACAGAACACATTTTAAAAACATCTATAGTAGGAAACACAAACTGAAGCTTCAGCTGATTTAACTTTATTTCATGTTAATTCTATAAAGTTGAAAATATTATGTACATTATAAAATTAAAATACAACATAAAAATATGATTGAGAGGGAAATAAATTTAAAAAAAGAAACTTGGAAGAGAAAGATAAAGAACCTGAGTCATCTAAGAGCCTAACCAAAGAATTAAACAATACAGGAAATGAAGAGCATAACTGCTACTGTAAAAGAGGTGGGGCAATCAATTATATAGAGTCTATACTAGAGGGACTTTCCCTGAAAGAAGAGGAATTAGAAAACTTGACTAAAAGAATTAGACAGCAGATGAAAGTTATAAAGAACAGAGAACAGCAGCTCAAGATACAGATTACATATTCTACCCCAAATGGAGAACTGAATGAATGGAACAAGTGAAATAATTAATGATATAATAGCTGAAACTACTCCTGTACTGGGAAGAATGTATGCACATAGGTAAATGTTTTCACTATGTGGTACAAAAAATAATGAGTTTAACTTACCCTTGAGACGTTTTCAAAATTACAGTTCAAAGAAGTAATCTTAGACCCATCTAGACAGATAAAACCAAACATATCTAAAGAAACAAACATCAGATTGACCTCAGCTTCCATTTCCATATAAAATATTATAAGATTATGGTATAACCTCTATGAGCCTTTAAGGGAACAACTTTGGCCCAAATAATCAATAACATCTTAAACTGTGGTTTTGTATTTGACAACAATAAAAGCAAATCTGTAGTGTTTGCAAAGGAAATTTTACTCATTTGCCTTTTTCCTTTATAAATTAGATGATTGATTTCATTTGTATTAGTAACAAAAGACATTTTATATATATTTGAACTTATAAACTATGCCATATATGCATTTCTCTTGGAAAATAAGTTTATTGAAGGTTTATTCTGGGTAACTTATTTTCCTACAGCTACCATAACAAATTATCACAAACTTGTTTGTTTAAAGCCACAGCCTATTCTCTCACAGTTCTGGGGGCCAGAAGTCTAAAATGTGGGTGTCAGCACATCTGCACGCCATCTGGAGGCTCTAGGAGAGAATCCCTCTCTGCCTTTTCCAGCTTCTGGTGTCACCAGAAGTTCCTTGTGATTGCATCACCCCAATTTCTGCCTCTGTCTTCTAATGGCCTTCTGTTCTACTCCCTTGGAATTCTTCTCTTCTGTCTCTTATAAGAACAATTTGTAAGAACTGCAATCAAATTTAGGGTCCATTCAAAGAATCCAGATAATTTCACCTCAATATCCTTGATGTAATTTACATCTGCAAAGACCCTTTTTCCAAATAAGGTCACACTGGCAGGGACCACACATATCGTTTTGAGGTGCACCATTCAACTCACTACATAAACCGAAGATGACATAAAATAAGTGATTAAAGAAAAAATAGGTTTTGTAGCTAGTGAGAAGTAAAAATGGTCCCACAAACTTGGGAAAAGACTGTGGTGTAGCCATGATGAGTAGCATTCAGAATTTGTTATAAATGTATTTAATAAAACAATAACTGGCCTCAAAAAAACATATTTTTTAAGCTATCCAATTAAAAGTAGCCCCGGGCTTCCCTGGTGGCGCCGTGGTTGAGAGTCCGCCTGCCGAGGCAGGGGACACGGGTTCGTGCCCCGGTCCGGGAAGATCCCACATGCCGCCGAGCGGCTGGGCCCGTGAGCCATGGCCGCTGAGCCTGCGCGTCCGGAGCCTGTGCTCCGCAACGGGAGAGGCCGCAACAGTGAGAGGCCCGCGTACCGCAAAAAAAAAAAAAAAGTAGCCCCGGCTCCTGTAAGTCAGCCAGTCAAGGAACAAGCTGATACCAATAAACATGCCTCTGAGTGCCAACCAGTGCACAGCAGTCTCACCCAAGTAACCATACTTCCAGAGGTGATGTCAACCTACTTATGTTTCTAGAAGTTCATGAATTCTTAAACTTCAAGCTTCCCAAAGACCCTGTATATGTTGAAAACCTGCTCTGCTCAGGGAGACCATGACTAATTAGCATAGATTTCCCTTACTAGCCTTATCAATAAACTCAACTTTATTTTTTTCCTTCTGATAGTCAATGGTAGTCTTACCACCTTCCGACAGTACCATTCTAACACCTTTACATTTTTCACATCCCAACTTGATGATAATGAGTTCTCTTTTTTAGTTGTTTCATTTTATAGCACTGCAATTAATATTTTTAAACTCCCTCTTCCTCTCCCTTCATTTAAAACAGTATTGCTTTAGGTTTGTTTCTTTAAAATAGCATATAGTTTCTCTTCTTATTCTTGTGTCCTATAAAATGAAATATTCTTTTTCTAAGAATAAGAATATTCTTATTCTCGTGTTTCATAAAATGAAAGCTCTCCAAATTAGGCATATCACTTAATACATTTAAAAAATTTTGTATCATTGGGTGTATAAGCCAGGGAGAATCTTTTCTTTTATTCTTATTTTTCCAGGAGAGAAATTCTACTTCTAAGGTCGAGGGCTTTTGGAGTGCAATTAGAGAAATTAGAAAAAGTCTAAGAGAGTGTACCTCCTCTGACGTTCCCTAAGAACAGACAATCTGTAGGACGATGTTTTACTTCTCTTCCTCCAAGTAGAATTCAACCTGACCTTGAGAGAGGGAAGGTCTGATTACAATTGCTCCATTGCCTGACGTCAAAAAGATACAGCTTGCTGTGTTAATAGAACCTGAATAATAAAATGAAAAATGATGATGACAAAAACAATGATAGCAGTGATAATAATCATATATATATATATATATATATATATATATACACACACACATATATATATATCTTTAAGGAAAGTTAAACCTTGACTTGCTTTTGAAGAAGTATATTTTAAATCTTCAGAAAAAAGCCTGTGTGTGCTGGGTATATCCTCACAATGCAATAAATTAACTTTCGACCTTTAATAAATTAGTACATATATTTTTTATAAGATATTCTATATAATTTTGGAAAATGATGGACGATGATCCTGGTTTTCAAAACTAAAAATTGTCAAAGAAAGAAAAATATAATATTTCTAATCAAAAACTTTTATTACTCCATTTTGAGCTATACCTTTCTCAGTTATGCCTTTTATTTTCTCTGGTATAGCCATAGGTGTCTCCCCAAAGGGATATCCAGGTTTCTTCAAAGTACATTTGTTAGGATTCTTAGAATACAGACCCACAGGCATTACGTGCAGTCTCAGGGAGCCCTAATTCTGGTTAATAATATGCTTAGAGGTTCCTGAAGTCACTTTTGTATGTATGATCTACTGACAGAACTAAAAGCTGAAAACGGTTCAAGAACTCTACTGTATGTTCTGCTAGAGGGATAAGGTCAATAATATTTGTTCTAGAACATGACCTTAACTGTGAGGTTAATTTGAGATCAAATCAGTAAATTACGCCTAATCCATGATGACACACCTAATTTTACTAATTCTCCATGGCCTGCTCTTTCCCTACACATCCTAAACTTTTAGTTATATTGGCCTCCTTTATAATTTATAATATAAAACAATATAGCTTTGTTTATAGTACCAGAGCATAAAACATCAGAAATGGTCTTTTTTAACCCCAAACACGTAATTCAAATTATCCTTCATGTTTAAAAACAAACAAAAAAGATGCAGATTTTATTAATTTGTGTTCCTTTTTTGTCTCTGAGCACATACATGGATGCTAATTTGGATGTTAATCATGTTTTCATCATATGACAGAACTTTTTATTTGTCATTAGCAGATGTTTTAGTAAACTATTTAAGAAATGACAAATAAGCATTGCCAGTCTATATAGCAAAGAGACATTTGTTATTCTATTCTTTTCATGAATAGAAGATTCAGCTTTGTTCTTGCCTGAGTATAGAAGAGGGATAGTAGTGTTTGGTTCTCAGGGCCAGCTTTTACATTAAATATTTTAATGGCCCTCAGTAAAAGGCCTTGAGAAATAGGAAATAGTATGTGCTATTTCACAAAGGTATGAGAGAACATGACATGGTCAGTCATTCTTTTCAGTGTACCAAGAGAAGAATGAAGATCAATTAGTGCCAATTATTAATCAGACAGAAAAAAGAGAATATCTAAAATGATGACATTGGAAGGATATAGGCAACTTGGGGCATATTTGCCTCTAGGGGTCATTTTTTGTTTTGTTCTAAGTATTAAATTTTTTCAATTTGTTCTAAAATTATTTCTGAAATTCTTTCTGTTTCTCATTTCTCTTCTATAAAACAAGGATAATAACAATAATATTCAACTTGTATAATTGCTCTAAGGCTTAAATGATATAATAAATACATGTCAAGTGCTCAGACATGGACCACATCATATTTATATTTATGTGCTGTCACATTTATGATTATTACTGTTACTTCTACTACTAATACTATACTTCTTGGCTTCAGCCTCTGTGCTAGTCCCTGAAATAATATAAAAGGCACAAGACATCACTTTGCTCTTTGAGGATCTCATTGTCTATGAGAAGGAGAAGGTCTCATAAATAGTTAATACATGCGGTGAGAGTCATCTAGAAACACTACTGTGAAAAGACAGTGAGGGAAGCCAACTTAAGTTCTGAAGCAGAAGTAAGAACTCCAAAGAGGAGAGACATCATTTGAGCAGGGTCTTAAAGGATGACTGACAGGTGTTCAGCAAGGAAATGCTATATGCTAATGCACAGAAGTATGAGGAAGCATGGCGTATGCAAAGTACCAGAGGCAGCTGATACAGCTGCAGCATAAAATTAATGATAGGAAATGAGCTGTGTGTACAGATGACCGGTTTCTTAGAGTCATACATAAAATTCATTCTGGCTACTTAAAAGAGGAAGAATTGTATTAGAGAAAATTATGTATAACATAATCTCCAGGAGGACCAGGAATAAGGTTTACAAGCTATACAAGAAACTGGGAGATGTTGCTTGTGGATGAATTTGATCCTGTTGAGACCTGTTTTTAACGTTTGCTTCGATGATCAAAAGTCTGCTTGGATGGGTCTCGGGGATAGTTCTGCCCTCACTACCAGGGCAGGAATCCTCTGGGATGTCCACTGGTGCCTCAGGTGATCACTAATCAGTGTCACTCTGGCTGGTTGGAGCAGAACCATCATTCTCTGCTCTGGGAATTGCTCGGCTTCTACCCTCCAGTTATTCTTCACCTAGCTTTGTAGAATTTAATGCTACAGATATGCAGCCTCTCACTCAGCAGATTCTAAAAGGAACCCAACACTGATTTCTGGGGATATTTTTTCTGAATATCTCCTTTGTTTTTGGAACTCTACCCCAAACTGGACACAATGTCCAGTCACCTCAAACTCCAGTTTACATCTCCTGAGATCCTGGAAACTCGGGATTCTGGATGCCACCATCCAAAAATCGCTTCCAGGGTGAAAAGAAGGATGTTGTAGGCTTCGTTTTATTTCGATTATCTCAGTGTGCACAGTCCTACTTTGCCTGTTGTTATATCTCTGAACAAGTATATTTTTTGGATTTTTTCCCCATTTTTATAGTTCATAGGGGAGGATAATTATGGTTTTTCTTACTCCATCAAGATCTGAAATAAAATTCTACAAGAAATATTTTGAATTTTCTTTTACCTTAGGTCTAAGACATTAGAGAGGAGGGAAGTATTTCCATAAGCCCATTCCATTGGCCACCTGTATCATAATTTCCTGTTGTGCTTATTGAAATTCAGATTCCTCCAGTCTAATCTAATCAAACCACCAGGGACGGGTCCAAAGTATCTAAATTCTTAATAAGTTTCTGAGCTGATTATTAGGCCGAATAATGATTACAAACCCCTAGAATAGGATATACGTAAGCAAAGATAAGGTTTATAATTTTTCTTTGTGTACAATACGAGATATATATATATATATAGTTTATTTATAAAAATATCAGAGCAATTAATGAACCTGGATTTGGAATACTCTAATAGTGGATGCTATAGATGAAAATGCCAGGAGTCTCTTGCCCCAGATTGATAATTATGGGGTTTAGATTATTGTAAAATATCACTTTTGGAAATGTCAAACTGTAAAAAAAGACTTTAACTTCATGAGATTTTCAATCCATTGTGTGAGACTTGAGGTGGTGTCTAACATTCTCTCATAGAACTAAAAGGCATGATGAGGGAAGAATACATCATGAACCACAACCTGGTTTCCATGAGTTATCCTGAAACTGAAGGTGCCACAGCAAGAAAGTGAGAGAAAAATGTGAGGTGTTGCTGACAGGTGAGCTTAGAGAGATGGAGTAATGCTTGAGTAAAAGGCAAAGAAAACAACAGAATTTGGGGTCTTTGGAAGACAGACATTACTATGCTTACACTGTCTGACTGGGGAAGGTCAGAAGGCATCAGAAATAACCTTGTCTACATTGCATCACGTTCTGAGTAACACTTGCAAGTAATATGAAGTCATTCCAAATTAAGTGAGATAGATTAATATTGACTCATTTCTTCCTTTTAAGAAGAAAACAGTAAAGAATAATCTTGAGGACTTCCCTGGTGGCACAGTGGTTAAGAATCCACCTGCCAATGCAGGGGACATGGGTTCGAGCCCTAGTCTGGGATGATCCCACATGCCGTGGAGCAACTAAGCCTGTGCGCCACAACTACTGAGTCTGCACTCTAGAGCCCACAAGCCACAACTACTGAGCCCATGTGCTGCAACTACTGAAGCCTGTGCGCCTAGAGCCCATGCTCCGCAACAAGAAGAGCCACCACAATGAGAAGCCACCACAATGTGCACCGCATCGAAGAGTAGCCCCGGCTTGCCACAACAAGAGAAAGCCTGTGCGCAACAACGAAGACCCAACCCAGCCAAAAATTAATAAATAAATAAAATATTTTTTAAAAAAAAGAATGGTCTTGAGTAGAAGATGAAGAGAATCTCGCTTTGTTCTTTCCCTTCTTCCTTCATTCAGAAGATTGATTTATGCCAAATTATGTTTGGGAACTATTCCAGGTGCTGCAACCTGAAATAATGCTTGCCCAAACTCTGCTTTTCCGTGTTAAAAAACGATTAAATGGGTTCTATATAAAAGTATGCCATTTTTCAGAGTAAATTATTCATTGGTGAAAGGCTGCAGAACCAAAGGAAACAACAGTCCTACCCACTCTTTCTTTTAACCTTTTCTGGTTGAAATTGGGTGTTTTCCACCAGTGTATGGTGAGGGCCAGAAGACAGAATGGCTTGCTGTTAACTCCGCCTTTTAGTGCTGTCTTGATTACTCTAAGCACTTGAAAATGACTTCTGTATAGCCTTTACTTTATTTCCAATGTTTACCCACGTGACCTCACCCTGCTCCATGTCCATACGAAGAACACTGAATGTGCAAACCATCCCTTATGAGGCAATTTGAGTAAGGGAATGACTGGATCACTACTAAGTCATCTCTGTGGTTAAGACAAAAAAGTTAAACATGTGCCATGTTTGCCTTGAGCCAGCAGCTTAATTGGAAGAGCGGGGTAATCTGAAAGAGTGTGGAGAGGGACACTTAAAGGCAGGACAGAGATTTATTGCAACTTCCTTTTTTGTTTTCTCAGGTGAAATAATTTAATTGCTACATATTTTAGTTCTGCTTTACCTAAATAGACAATTCTTTCTCCCACTCCATCTCCCTACTTGGAATAGTCATTCTTTATTTCTTATAACAAAATTTTCATTTAAAAATAGTTTTAGATTTATAGAAAAGTTGTAAAGAGAGTATAAAGAGTTCTGTATACCCTGCACTGTTTATCCTGTTGTCAACAACTCAACATAACTATGGTTTACTTGTCACAACTAATGAACCAATAATGATACATTAATATTAAATAAGTTCTATACTTGATTTGCATTTTCTTAGCTTTTACCTAAGGTCCATTTTCTGTTTCAGGATTTCATCCAAGGCCCTACATTACATCTGTTGTCAAGCCTCCTTAGGCTCCCCCGGAATGTGACAGTTTCTCAGACTTCCCTAGTTTTTTATGATTTAGTCATTCTTTATTGATTGAACGATTAATTGACTGGTCAAGTATCCTTGGTTGACCTCTAGTATATCAAAACTTGGATTTTGGAGAAAATAGGGACAATAATCAGTATTCTTATTAATTTAGGTAGGTACTGCATTGTCACTTAAAATGGAATTTTTTGCTACTCTGTATGTACCCTCCCCGCAGTGGATAGAAGTTTGTAGACATCATTTTTTCCCCTAACTAGTCTTCCGAACATGTGTTTTTCTTAGATCATCTTGGACCATAATTTGTGCTGATGATTCAACTATAAACCTGATCTTGAGAGGTAGGATGTTATTCTGTTTGGGAATAAGTTTTTATGGAAATAATCAACTAGTATGATATTAACATTTCTGTCTAAATGCACACCTTGCTGCCTACTCAGTTGTTCTAACAACCTCTTGAAGCGGGGAACATCTCAAACATTATAATCAACTCTCCATCAACATGTATTTACATTTGAGGATCTAATATGATGTTGATACCTTAGTGAGAAATGTTTAAATTGGTGCCTAGGTGATCCCAGAGTTGTTTGCATTTTAACTTGATTTGTAAATATAATTATGTACAAAGGGATCCATGGGTATAACCAAATGGAGGAAAGGGTATAGAAGAAAGTGAGCTTAGGCAACAGTTGTAATTTCTGCTGATATCATGGTTTTGTTGCAAGCCCATCACAGGAAAATATGTTCTGGATTCAAATATAGGACCCAATAATTCTCTGTGATTTTGAGATTCTCTTTCTAATTGAGAACTAATATCATCTCACTCTTGTGTTTGGTCCTTTATTTCTCTAAGTTTCCTTTATGATAAACCCAAAACAGGGTTTCACAATTCAGCCTCTCTACCGCATGTGTTACAGTGTCTAAGGTAAAAGATTTAGGCGCCAAATAGGCCTAGGTTCAAGTTTCCACTTATTTAGTAGCTATTGATTCACTGGCAACCTCTTTGATCCTGTTTAATGCCTTGATCCCTAACTTGAAGGTATACAACAACTGTTTAAGAAGGAAATATATTGAACAATGCATCACACAATAATTACTCAAAAATATTTCTACTTTTTGTAGAAAAAACAAATCCAGTTTATCTGAATACATTCAAAATAAAGTTATATATTTAGTTTAAACTGAAAAGAAATAATACTGTATTTTCTTACCTTGTCAACTGAAGACCTAAAGGATATTAGTACATTAGGCATAATATTTACTTAGTGTGTTTCCAAGATGTGTATTTTATACATATGGGAATCCCCAATAGGATTCTAAACCTAATTTTCGTTAACTATGTTGGATCAGACTTCCTCTGTAACCAGAAGCGTTATCACATACATTAAATGACAAAGTCCCAAGGAAAGAAGCCGCCGTGCCCCTCTGCTTGTGTTCACAAAGCTCTAGCTCATGTAATGGCTGGTGCATGAATTATAAGTGAAGTACCAATATCTTCAAATGCCCTTGATTAGCTACCACGCTAACTTTTTTCCTATTCTCCATCTACTCTCCACCTCAGAGCAACACTTCCGCTCTCCTTTGCAATGAGGTGTCATTGTGGCAAGAGATGATGAATGATACTCGGAGAACGGTTCCCTGAAGTATTTTTGGAAAGGCCGTGTGTTAGCATAGTTTATGTCAAAGGTACAGACCGCAAATCCAGGTTCTCTCCATGTGCTTTTGAAGGTCAGACAATGGCAATGAGCACCGAAAGAAAGACACCTCTTGTCACTGCTTCTCTTTATGATTCATCTTTATGAAAAGCTCATTTGAGAGTGCTTTCCTGAGAAGAATTGAGAATCAAAAAGTACAAGTCATCTGTTTTAAAGGGTTTTTCAGCCTAAGCATAGTATTTGTCCTATTCATAGGAGAAAGTTGCTTATAAGTCGGGATAAGTTCACTTGTTATGTTTCAAGAGGAAAATTCTTCACTCCTACTTTAATTAGCTTAAATAAAATCTTTAATCATTTAATAAATAGTGATATCTAGCTGTAAAATTTCCATATCTCAATTCTATTTGCTGGTGGCTCTATCCCTTTCTATTTTGCATTATTTTCATAAGAACCTGTTTACAGTGTATTTATGCAGAGTTCCTCTCTATATATGATTTTTTTTCAGAAATACCAAACAGAAGTTGAGAAATAGAGTGATAATAATGGAATACATATAACTTATGTCTATTTTTGATCTGCCCTGGCATCTGACAATGTGCTAAATTAAATTACATGGGTATCTGTTTCATTGGGACTCCAATCCTAAAATGTGACTGATCGAAATTCATATTTATAAGGCCAAGTTGCCTGAGAAATGAAGACTGATCTCTCTGCCCAGCTTATCACAACCCTCATTGGAAACCACATAATGCATGAGGACCCATAGGTACCAAAAGCACTCAGAGGTGACTTCCTTGTCACCACAATTGTCTCCTAGTAAGAAGATAATTTTCCACTAACAATGAGAATCTTGCATACATGAAAGAGACAGCTGAATATAGCACTAGCACTATAGCTTGTGAGGATAAAAACCCTCAGTCAAAAAGAAGGGAGGAATATAAAGAAGGAAATAAGAAGTGGAGGAAGGTACAGGTCAACCTTGAGCCTATACCTTATTTTCAGAGGATGAAAATAGTTTTTCCAAGCTGTGGGTCCACCATTTGCCTTCAAAGTGATAGAACTGAAGTCTTCTTTTTTTTCAATGCCACATTTCTTCTTAATTTATTCCATACCACCTTCTTTCCCACAAAACATTCCTGTGTCCCAAAAGGGTTCTTTTTCTTGGAGTCCTGTCCCAGATCATCTTGTATCTGTAGCTCTTCCGGCTACTCTGTTACATGAAAATTCACCTCCCTCTTGCCTCATCTCCTTAGGAACTTCATTGTCAATGATCCACTCCTGCTTCGTGCCTTACCTCTGTCTTTTAAAATCAAACTAGCTTTTTTTTCATATTTTTTAATCCAGAGGACAAAAAAAAAAAAAAAGTAAAGCATTTATTTACGTTAGTCTAAAAGAGGCAGGAGACATCCATCTGGCATAGAATAAATGAAAGCATTCTACAAAGTACAAGGATCTGACCATAACTCAGGGTATTCTATGTATCTTCAAATGCCTGGTGAGTTGGATGCATGGTGACTACCTTGCTGCTTCTCTGTGATAGCTGGATAACCTCAAATAGAGCTCAAATGAAACTAGTGCACTTGCCCCTCTGCATCCCTGACCAAATCTACCAGGAATTTAGACTTTTTCTCGTGAAATAAAATTCACCCCAGTGTCCCCTAATAATCCCGAAACAACACTCCACTTTTTGCTACCTTCTCCCTGATCTTTTAGATTACTTATTACCTGTCTGATACTCTCATACTTTTTCTGGACATAAACTTTCTTGGTCAAAAGTATCTTGCTGATCAAATACTTTGTATGAAATCACACAGGATATACATTAATACAAGTTGGTTTAAAGAAAAATACAAATGTGTATAGATAAAAAATGAAAGTACTCTGTATCAGATCAGCCTCTCTGTTACTCTAAGGTAACCACTGTCTACACAGATGTGTATACTTCTAGACATTAAACAAAATTTAAATATGTACATTACTCCTATAGATTGCATTGTTTGTTTAGAAATTAAATCATTGGATAGGTGATTTTTTTAACTTAAAAGCATATCTGGAAAATTTTTCCAAGTTAGTATGTATAGATTTATCTCAGTTTTATCTGTTTCATAATATATGATAGGGCAAACATTATGCAAACCTTATTTTATCAACATTTATTTTATGAACATTTATTAGGTTTTAAATATTTTTATATTAAAAATAAAGATGCAGGGGCTTCCCTGGTGGCGCAGTGGTTGAGAATCTGCCTGCCAATACAGGGGACATGGGTTTGAGCCCTGGTTGGGGAAGATCCCACATGCCGCGGAGCAACTGGGCCTGTGAGCCACAATTACTGGGCCTGCGCGTCTGGAGCCTGTGCTCCACAGAGAACAAGAGAGGCAGCGATAGTGAGAGACCCGCACACAGCAATGAAGAGCGGCCCCCACTTGCCACAACTAGAGAAAGCCCTCGCACAGAAACGAAGACCCAACACAGCCATAAATAAATTAATTAACTTTAAAAAAATTTAAAAAAAAAGATGCAATGAACGTTCTCCTTTTTGGTCACATATATAACGTATTTTTAAGCTGATCTACCAAAACGAAATTACCAAATCAATGCATCTGTGCTCTTTATAATTTAGTAGACGTTGGTAAATTGCAAACCAAAAATATTGTACGATGGTGAAATTCCACTAACAGTAAATAGTAATTTCCACATATTTTTCTATCATTGGACATTATCAACCTTTTCAGCATTATTAATTAAAAGAAAAAAATATATCTGTGTTCTTTCAAAATGCCTTTCTGAGATTGACTTCAGAAGATTTTAATATATATTTAAACTTTTTTTTCTTCCTTGAATTGTCTGTATCTTTTGCTTATCTTTTTATTGGTATGCTTGTCAGAGTTTTTATCTAAGCTCACAATTGTCTCTGTGCATAGGTCTCTTTCCAATAGCACCAGTTTTGTCCATAGAATGATAACCTCATGTTCTCATGACAGTTTCCCCATAGAGTGTACCAACTAATTTTGAGTCAATTTTTTAAAAAAGTATGGCCATTAAAAGTACAGAATTTTTTTTTTTTTTTTTTTGCGGTACGCGGGCCTCTCACTGTTGTGGCCTCTCCCATTGTGGAGCACAGGCTCCAGACGCGCAGGCTCAGTGGCCATGGCTCACGGGCCCAGCCGCTCCGCGGCATGTGGGATCTTCCCGGACGGGGGCATGAACCCGCGTCCCCTGCATTGGCAGGCGGACTCTCAACCACTGCGCCACCAGGGAAGCCCCAGAATTCTATCTTTGATATGCTATTTTTAATGTAAGAAAGAAGTGAACATATGAAAATACATATAAAATGCACATTTGTACAAAAGAAATACAGGAAGAATATACATGAAACTAAAGAAATTGGTTACCTACAAGGGTGGGTGGGTAAAGAATAGAAAGAAGGGAGGAGGGGAATGGGTGGCAGGAATGAGGATGGAGTGGCACTTTTTAAAAAATTTAATTTTTATTTTATATTGGAGTAGAGTTGATTTATGGAGTGGTACTTTTTGAGTGTATCTTTTAAAATAGCTCTGATTCTTACAACTATAGTAATATTCCACTATTGCTATGTGTACTCCTCACAGATCCAAGAAATAAACAAGTAGTAAATCCAGCTAGGATGCAGACGCCACCTAAATGGAATACAAGCACTAACAAATGAAACGAACTGTATTAAACATGAATAGCACAACCATGCTGAGAGTACCGGGGAAAAAAGAATTAAGCCAAATAATTTGAGAAAATAATACCCTGTCTGGATACTGTAAAGCTAAAGACAAAAGTAACTGTAAATAAATACTATGTTCTCTTCAGTAAATATTTCTCATAAGGGTATGTGTTAGCAATTTTTAAATTGAACAAATACATAAAGTGTAGTATAGATAATACGAGTCAGTGTTCCACGATGGTGAGGAAGAGGCCATACTGAAAGGGAGAGGCCAAAATGAGCACTGCAGTGTTAGACTGGAATTAGTGGACGGGTGTATGTGTGTGGGTTAGTATTTTTCCTAGCAGTGCCTGTTAAGAGACCTAGAAGCCATGGCAAACCAGAGCGCTAGTATCCAGCTCCTGGTTTCTAAACACTGTTCTCCAATAAAAGGAACCAGAGCTCCTTGGAGAAGATGTTAATTCTAAGGCCAGGATAGGGAAAATACAAGACAAGTTTGAAACACCTTGTGATGTCACAACGTTTTGAAAAAATGGGGCTTGTTGAAAGAACACAGAAGTTAACCTGAATGATTTGAGCAACAAAATAAATTATGGGGCTTCCCTGGTGGCGCAGTGGTTGAGAGTCCGCCTGCCGATTACAGGGAACATGGGTTCGTGCCCCGGTCTGGGAAGATCCCACATGCCACGGAGCGGCTGGGCCCGTGAGCGATGGCCGCTGAGCCTGCGCGTCCGGAGCCTGTGCTCCACCATGGGAGGGACCACAGCAGTGAGAGGCCCGCGTACAGGAAAAAAAAAAAAAAAAAATTATATTATTGGATTATACACCATAGAATAAAATAGCCATAAGTCAATTCTGATATAAATAAATAAGTAAGTGAATGAGAGGAAATAACTCTTCTTTATGGGAGAATTTCAATTAATAAATTTGGAAAGAATGAAGGAAATAGAAAATCACCACTTGGCAAACACTATAGGGACAAGAAAACATCAAATAATGCAAATCGAGGGGCATTTGATAAAAACAACTGATCAACACTCTTTAAAAGTTTCAAGGGAAGGAAAGATTAAGAAACTTTTACCGATAGCGGGAGACTAAAGAGAAATAAATAAATGCAATGTAGGATTCTGAATAGTATACTAGAATAGAAAAAGGATATTAGAGGAAAAACTGTTGAAATTAAATAAGGTCTTTAGTTCAGGGGTCAGCGGCCTTGCTGCCTGTTTTATATATAAAGTTTTATTGGAATACAGTCACTTTCATTCATTTGCATATTGTCTGTGGCTGCTTTCAGGCCTCAATGACTGGTCTGAGTAGTTGCAATAGAAATTGTATAGCCTGTAAAGCCATTAATATTTATTATCTTGCTCATTATGGAGAAAGTTTGCTGACCCCTGGTTTAGTTATTACTGCTGTACCAACGTTCATTTCTTGGTTTCGATCATTGTGCTGTGGTAAAGTAAGATATTAGCATTAGGGAAAGCTGGATGAGGGATATTTCAAAATTCTCTGCATTATTTTTAAATTTTTCTGTAATTGTTAAAATTAGTTTACAATCAAAAGTTTGAAAAAAAGAGGGAAAGGACGTGAGAAAGAGGTGCTAGAATTATAGAAATCTCACTCTTTTAAATTAGTATAGATATAATTCATTTTTAAAGGGCTGAATGATATTCCATGATGTGGTTCTATCATAATTTGATCAACTGTTTTATTATTGATGGGCATTTATTCTATTTCACTTTAGCCACTGCTAATAATGCTGTAATGAACAAAGACAAAGGTATGACTATTACGTGTAAACCACTCTAGCTAAAGACTAAGTGATGACTATCTGTAACAAAGAATAATGAGTTATTTTGCAAGATGTTATTCTAGCACTTCATTTACAAAATCTAATTGTTTTTTAATTTAAGCTTTTCACACAATTTATCAGACATGCTCCTTGATAAGGACCTCTCAATCTGTGCACTACTGCCATTTTAGGCAGAATAATTCCTTATTGCAAACTGTCCTGTTTAGTAGCATTCCTGACCTTCACTCACTAGATGCCAGTAGCACAGCCGGAATGTCTCTGCACCTTGCCAGATATTCTTTGGGAAGTAAAATTGTTCTCACGGAAGAACCACTGCCTACGTGAAAGTTTTAGTTTATTTTCATTTACTGTATCGTTGTAAGAAAAATAGGTTGAATTCAACCTTATTCATTAATCAACATACAGTTTTAATCAGTAGTGCCAAATAATCAAAGCACAACTTAACACAACAATTAACTGTTTCATTTAATATTTAAGCATGAGAAGAAAAATGATACATACATTTTCAAATTTGATTTTTATTGTCCTTGGTTATTTAAGCATTATTACAACCTTTGTGATACTTATAAGTAAATATGGCTACTTAGGATCGTGCTATACCTGAAACGTCTTTTCGATTTATCCTAAATTACAGAATTACTGTTTACAGCCGCATAAGGGTATCTGAAATGTCAGTACACTTGAAAAAAGAGTTAACAATAATGCAAATGTAAATTACTTGTGAATTCGAAGGACCTTGTATTATAAGTATTGCAAAGAGAGAATAAAACAAGGCTTCATGAGGAACCTTTCATGAGGAACATTTATATTTCTGGCTCTGCCCCGCACTACCTATGTGAAGTTGGGTAAGTTATACAACTCCCGCGAGCCACAAGTACATTGTCTGTCAAAGAGGCAATACAGACCTCCATGTCTGACTCATAAAGGCCTTAATTCATATGAGATTAGATCACTCCCTAACACCATACACAAAAATAAGCTCAAAATGGATTAAAGACCTAAATGTAAGGCCAGAAACCATCAAACTCTTAGAGGAAAACATAGGCAGAACACTCTATGACATAAATCACAGCAAGATCCTTTTTGACCCACCTCCTAGAGAAATGGAAATAAAAACAAAAATAAGCAAATGGGACCTAATGAAACTTCAAAGCTTTTGCACAGCAAAGGAAACCATAAACAAGACCAAAAGACAACCCTCAGAATGGGAGAAAATATTTGCAAATGAAGCAACTGACAAAGGATTAATCTCCAAAATTTATAAGCAGCTCATGCAGCTCAGTAACAAAAAAACAAACAACCCAATCCAAAAATGGGCAGAAGACCTAAATAGACATTTCTCCAAAGAAGATATACAGACTGACAACAAACACATGAAAGAATGCTCAACATCATTAATCATTAGAGAAATGCAAATCAAAACTACAATGAGATATCATCTCACACCAGTCAGAATGGCCATCATCAAAAAATCTAGAAACAATAAATGCTGGAGAGGGTGTGGAGAAGAGGGAACACTCTTGCACTGCTGGTGGGAATGTTAATCGTTGGTACAGCCACTATGGAGAACAGTATGGAGGTTCCTTAAAACACTACAAATAGAACTACCATATGACCCAGCAATCCCTCTACTGGGCATATACCCTGAGAAAACCATAATTCAAAAAGAGTCATGTACCACAATGTTCATTGCAGCTCTTTTTACAATAGCCAGGACATGGAAGCAACCTAAGTGTCCATCATCGGATGAATTGGTAAAGAAGATGTGGCACATATATACAATGGAATATTACTCAGCCATAAAAAGAAACGAAATTGAGCTATTTGTAATGAGGTGGATAGACCTAGAGTCGGTCATACAGAGTGAAGTAAGTCAGAAAGAGAAAGACAAATACTGTATGCTAACACATATATATGGAATTTAAGAAAAAAAAATGTCATGAAGAACCTAGGGGTAAGACAGGAATAAAGACACAGACCTACTAGAGAATGGACTTGAGGATATGCGGAGGGGGAAGGGTAAGCTGTGACAAAGCGAGAGAGAGTCATGGACATATATACACTACCAAACGTAAGGTAGATAGCTAGTGGGAAGCAGCCGCATAGCACAGGGAGATCAGCTTGGTGCTTTGTGACCACCTGGAGGGGTGGGATAGGGAGGGTGGGAGGGAGGGAGACGCAAGAGGGAAGAGATATGGGAACATATGTATATGTATAGCTGATTCACTTTGTTATAAAGCAGAAACTAACACACCATTGTAAAGCAATTATACTCCAATAAAGATGGAAAAAAATCTAAAAAAATAAAGGCCTTAATTCTATACATCCTGCTTCTAGAAAAATGTCTGACATGTGGCAGGGGTTCAGCAAATATTCGCTGAAATAATGAATGAATAAATGAGTAGGGCATTTGCAGAAATTATATGAGACACAGTACTTGAAATCACTTTGGAAAAAAACGAATACTTTTGCTGTGATACGCACATTACATGAACAAATTACCATATTTAAAATACTTGTGAGACACCGGGTTTTGCCCACTTTTCCCTTAATAATTAGGAAAATTGGAAGAATTCACTGCGGAGAAGAGGGATACAAAAGCACAAAACTCCCAGTCTTCTCCTCCAGATTCAGATAGAGCAGTACATTTACCTTTTGTATACTAGGTTTCACCTAGATTTCAAAAAAGAGGAGAGAGTCAGTTGTTAAACATACACAGATTCCTAATGAGGACAAGAATAAAAAATCAAAAACCACAACAACTCCCAAGAAGTAAACACATTGTGATAAGAAATACATACGGTTGTGATTTAGGCAGATCAGACTAGAAACCAGTCATCAAAGCAGAGACTGATGTCTGATATTCCTGAAGTAATCCAAAGGAAGGGGTTCATCCAAGTACTGATGTCAGAATCAGGTCACACAAAAGGGATGATGTTCAAAGTTAGCACCAGCTGTGCAAACCAATTAGTGCCCAGGCTGTCCTCGACAGCAAAATGCAGGATGGCTTTGTAAGACCTGGGCGAACAGGAACCAGGCAGTGTGCAGACAATGAATGAGCAGGGCAAATGAAGCAGAGAAACAGACATAAGTCACCGGTAACAAGCAAGAACGTTGCCTTGGGCTCTGGACTTTGGTGTCTGTCTTGGGAGGAATCAGTTCTAGCCTGGCGACTCTTGGAGGAGACAAGAATTGGGAAGAACTGTTTGGGGTTGTGTGGAGGTGGGCGGAAGCAGGCAGGGTTTGACATCAAACAGATCATAAAATATTGACAAGAAAAGACCAATTTGCGGCTCTCACAGAGGTGAATGTTTCTAAACTTTTCTTACTTATACTGATCCAGGTCTGAACAACTGCACAACTCGAAAGCAGATATCCTTAGGCTAATGCCAGAGAATTCTTTGAGCTCATGGGTCTCTGAGAACTGTTGAGTATTTATTCATGTCATGCTAATAACCCTCTAAGGTAGATTGTAATAATATTAATTATATAGTATCTATATAATATGTTACCTATATAATATTATATATTATCTATATACTATATGCATATATTATCCTTTAAGTTTGGAAAACGAGGCACAGAAATGTTAAAGTCACGAAATTCACACAGCTGGAAAGCAGTAGAGCTGGTATTCAAGCAGAGAATTCAGGCAGGAGAACAGCGAGCACAAAAGCAGGTGTAACAAGCTTGGAGTCTCAGGAAACAGGAGGAAGTTCACTGCGGTGGGAGCCAAGCGCAGGCAGGCAGAGTACTAGGTGCCCAGACGGTACTCGTTTTTTAAAAAATTTCACGTACCTTCATATTTACTCCTTTTTGCTTTTAGACCCCTACATTTGAAGAAGTTAAACTGATCAGCAACAGATTTGGACATTTTAAAATGAGCACCTAGGAAGGCACAGTACATAACCCAAGGGTTTTTCGAACAAGAGTGTGTCCTCTGCCATATTAACACACACTTACGCTGCTTTTCCTTGTATCCCTCCCAAACTACTGTCTTTATAGATAAGTCCTAAGGAACTTCACTCTTGTTTTCACTTCTAGAGGATTTTCATTGAATGTTTATAACTGAAATTTTGCTCATCTCCTTCAATTCGCTTATCTTAATCTTGACATTATTTGACTCTCCTTTTAGGTTGTTTCAACAGCCCCTTTTCTGTGATGTCCTTATTTTTCTATTACAGAATAGGAGATAACTTTTTTTTTTTAACAATCCTTCAGTCTCTTCTATCTAATCGTCATATAATGTCTTTCTTTTTCCTTCTGAAATACTCCTTCAGTTTTAGTTACTGTAGACTCATATATTTCCTTACCACTTCCCTTAAGGCAGGGATCAAGAGAAGCTGGCTTCTGACTCAGCCTCGTGTTAGTAAGCCCGTCTGCCTCAGTCCTTTCCTTCTGAGTTCATCCTGTATCTTTTTGCCAGAATCATCTTTCTTAGCAGTCAGTTACTCCAACACTATATATATTTACATCAACACACTGAACATAGATGTCTAAATTAATATCCTTTGACCCTGAACTGTTATATACTAGTACTACTATAGATTCGTATGGCTTAAATCGTGTTCCGTGGTTCATCATTATCTATTGTGATAATGAGATTTCTCACGCATAAAAGTGGAAGTAAATAGAATGTTTACATTAGACATGTTTATTTTAAGGATTGAGATGATTTGCTTGAAAATACTTCATTAATAATACATCAGCAAAAAACACCATTATTATTGAGGGTTTTTAAAAAGTTAATCCTTTAAGATAGATATTACTGCTTAATTAATACCTTAGTATCCACTCTTCCCCCTCCCCAGCTAACTGCACAATTCATCCCATGTGTCAGAGCCTATCTCTCTCTAGAGGCTGAAAATCCCTGGTCCATTCTTTCCCAGCTTCCCTTGCAGCCAGGGCATGCGCATGTGATACAGTGTTGGCCAATTGGAACTGGTAAGAAAATCTGTAAAAGGAAGGGATGTCTGAAAAGCTTTTCTTTCTCAACAAAAAAGAAATGAGCAAAGATAATATGACCTGCTCTTTTTTCTGTCTTAAGATGATGTGTGAGGGTGTGGTACCCAGAACTGTGGTATCCATCTTGCAAATGCGAGTGAAGATGGTAAACTGGAACAAAGAATGAAACTTGGTCTCTGAGGATATTTATTAGCTACTATCAACCCTCCTACTGCCCTGCATCGAGACTTCTTTTAACATAGGAAAATGTATGTCTGCGCAGTTTTTAACACTTACTTAAACATTCTGTTACCTAAATATTCAGTTGAAAACTTCCTATCTGGTATATATTTTTACTGCATTCTTAATAATGCCTACCACTGTTTTATGAATTTAATAAATTATAGTTGCTTGAGTAGTAATTATATTATTCTTTAAGATGTTTCTTTGTGAAATAATGGAACATCTGGTATTCTCCTTGAACAGGCCAAAAAGAAGAGTCACATAAGGTGAAAAAGCATTAACAAATTAACATAACCATGCACATTAGCTGAACTCCACAGGGCTAAGGCTTGAATAAACAAGACTTAAAATGACAGCATTAATGCTATAGGCAATGAAGAACTTCAGTAAAACCTAAAATTATGAAGAAGTACCATGCTTCCCAACTGTGATACGAAACAAAACAAAGTAAAATTCCATAGCTTTATGCTTAATATCTCCTCATTGTCTTCTTATTAATACTGTTTGAATTTTTTTCTACTTATTTTCCCTCCTGCTGGAGTTTCACTATATTATAAATTAAATTCAGAAATAATCATCTGGAACATTTTAGAAATACTAAAACACATTAGTGAATAACCCATAATGATGCTAAAGAACAGCCCTTAGAAAATGTAGGGCCTGTTATTATAAACTTGGGTCATCAAAAGAAAACTACTCTGTCAGCCTCTGAAAATGTTTAACAGTCCATGACCCTAGCAGAAATAGCATCAAATATATTTCACCAGGTAGGAAATCATTGCTTTTCAAATTTTAAAGGCCTGCTTTTTAGCTCTCAGCAAAGTATGAAATTGTTGTTGTTGTTGACTATTTGATAAAAGACCTTCTCATACGTGATCGCACTAAATTTGGTTAAGTTGCTGGCAGAAAAGCTGATTCTGTGGCTAAAATAATTTTGCAACCACAAAACTGCTTAGGAGCATAGAAGTTGTCTTACATTATCTGACCAAACTGAAGTTCCAATTTGCAAACACAGCTGGAAACCTTTGAAAGCAACTTCCAGATGTCACGACAGAGCTTCTTCCAGACTTTTAACAGTTCCAGTCAAAAT
The DNA here is from genome assembly GCF_005190385.1 of Monodon monoceros. Classification (NCBI taxonomy): domain Eukaryota; kingdom Metazoa; phylum Chordata; class Mammalia; order Artiodactyla; family Monodontidae; genus Monodon; species Monodon monoceros. The sequence goes on from NW_021703780.1 coordinate 27,949,794, forward strand.
GATGTGAGAGGGACACGCATCCTGTGTGCTCTGACTTATGGTACACAGGAAGGCTGTTAAGAGAGTCAATTATGAATTCTCATCACAAGGAGACAGATTTCCCCTTTATCCTTTTCCTCTTTCTTTTCTTTCTATTGTATCTATACGAGAAGATGGATGTTAGCTGAACTTATTGGGGTAATCATTTCACAGTATATGTAGATCAGACTATCATACTGTAAGCCTTAAAGTTACACAGTGATATATGTCAATTGTTTCTCAATAAAACTGGTGAAAACCATTCAATAAACCTCAAATTAAAAAAAAAAAATGACTGCATGCAAAAAACTGGCCAAACTTGAAAAAAAGACAACTGGGAAGCAAGACACTATGCCTGTGGGAAATTGTTTATTTCTTATCTCATAGCTGTTTTGGTAGTCTCATAACCCGGACAGAGACTTATAATTATTTTTTTGTATTTTGTGATCGTTCTGGGTTTTACAGATTCTCTTGAATCTCATTAGTGCAGTGGTTCTCTTACTCTAAGTATAAATGTAATTTGAAAAACTCCTTAGCGTGCAGAGATCTAAGACTCAACTTTAGAGATCTGACTAAGTATGAGTCAAAGTGCAGAAAGGCATCTTCAAGTTTTCCCCATCCTCTCCTGAGACCTCTGCCTCAGACAGAGACCCAGGAATAAAGGCTCCAGGGCTGTGCTATTTGTGGAGAACGTGAAGGGCCAGAGGGGCCTGAATCTCTCACTGTGATGCCCTTCAGAGACTGTAGTGCACTGGCTTTGCTCCAAGTCTGGGGTGGGAGGCCGCCAGGGAAAGCCTTTGTCATTGCCTGTGGTCAGGCCTGAAAAATCACACATGGGTTTTCAGTCAGGAGGTGGACTCCTCGACTATGCCAAGAAAGTCAAGAAAGAGTAGAGGGATGGGAAGTAATGAATTAAGGGAGAAAAGTATAATCACTTCTGAAGTGCTAGCAAAGCACTTAAGTCACGCCTCCTTCATATTTTTATGGACATTGCCAGCTCCCTAAGGAAAGCAAGTTAGTTAAATACTGCTTCCTCTTTAAAATTTTATTTTTGTTCTTGAACTGTTATTAACTCTATTCTAAAAAAGATAACATCTACAAGATATAGATGCCAATTCTATTAATAAAGAGAGGTAAGTAATTAGGCAGAAAGAAAACCGAATGATCAAATTATCATTTTCTTTGGGTGAAAGGATAAGACACTAGTAATTTCCAGCATAGTAACTGATCCAAGGAAAACTATTGCTAGCCTTTTATTCTAATGCATTCCCAAGGAAGACGCAAGGGGCGAGACCCTCTCATTGGCTCTCCATTTATCTATGTATAATTTTCTTAAAGAAAGATACAAAATAACATGGTTCTGACAGCAAAAATTTCATTTCCCTCCTTTTTTAAAAAAAATCAAGTGCTCTTTGCAATAACTCTGAGTGGAAAAATGACAACTCGATATTGGGTTTCCAGCACAATTATGTCTTGTGAAGTCTACAAAAATGTGTACTTAAAAAAATGCATGATTAAATAAGTTACTTGATTTCTGAGTTCCTTTTTACTGAATATCATAATGAAATTTAGTTTCCTAGTAAATAAATCTGTTTATCTTCTCCCCTAGGTAAGGAAAGTATTTCAATACAATAACCTGAAGTTTCCTGATGAATGTAGTTTGTTTTGAGTCCTCTGCTGTTTGGACCTAAGAAGTCTTTGCCCAATGCTGGTCCCATAAAAAGCCAGACTATAGGGATTGAAAATAGGCCTCTTCAGAGAAAACTCACCATGAGTGATGAATATTTCCATCAGGGTCAGGCAGGCTTTGCTTCAGAGCTGGGGTGTTGGAATGAATGTGTGACAGAGGTTGGTGAGATCACTGTTCACACTTCCTGTGCCTGTGCACTCCTGAAAGAAAGATGAACATGGTAAAAATGAGAGGACTCTGTCTGAAACACCACACAGGAAGAGCTAAACACACAAAAATGAGTCTATTCATAACTGGCCAAGGAGGGAAATACCAGAGATGTGGAAACAGCCTGGTGGTGGAATTAACAGGATCCTGTTGGGAGTTTGGAAATCCACGGACCATGGTAGGATGACAAGAAGTATAGCCGATGGCTAAGACCAACAGAACAGTAGGCACAGACAGACAGCAGACATGTAGACTAGCATTGATTCTGAGAGATGCCCACAGTGAAGGCTCTAAAGAAAAATTACCATTGGTTAGGGACTATAAACAGTGTAGCATTTGTGGGCTGCAGTTGAATGAAACAATTCTTTTTTTTTCTTTTTTTGTTAACCTTGGTACAAAATTATACAAGACAAAAAGTGTTCCAACTAGGGCTTAAAGATCTGAGTTCCCCCAACAGTAACAAAGGAAAACATGTTTCTGGCTGGGGCTGATTCCAAGCACACAGCCATTCCTGTACATGCATTACTTGTAAGCCTCTCTGGGTCCTTGACAGTATTTAGAAAAGAAATCCCAGAAAGGGCAGGTTTTATAATTAATCTAATGGTGAGGGCACATATTCACCAGCTGATGAAGAGGTTTGGGATATAATCACTCAGGGGTCTCGAGACATCCTCTTTGGTTGCCCTTCACCCAAGTCCAGGGATTTCAGTCCCTAGTTGGTAAGATACTACACCTCAGTTGTAAGACCTTTGAAAGATGCAAATATTAAGTGTATCAAGTGATTTGAACTTTATTATTGCCAACTGCAGTAGGGGGAAATGCAAAAGCTTGGCAGTCAGTTAACCTAAATTTTATGCCTGAATCTGAATTTTAGTTTCTCTGGTTTCAGTTTATTAATTTTTAAAATTAGAAGCTTGGACACCATATTCTCTGAGTTTTTTCCCATTAATAGTAAGTAACAAACTTCAGGCAGCAGCTTATCTAATATTCCACACTGATTCAAATCTTGAGAAGTATCTTTGCTAGAGATGCTGATTTGGCAAAGCAGAAAAAATACATCTAGTCAACTGTGCAAGATGTGATTTTTGCATAAGTCCTAATCAGCAGGTCCTGTGGAAATCCTACTGCTTTGATGGACGTTTTCTTCTTTTAGACTAAAAATGTATAATTTTCCAACTGAAAAAGACAGATGCCTTCTAGAGCAGCTGGCTCCTGTATTGTAGATCCATTTATTAAATTAGATTTAGATGCTACCCTGGCCCAGGTGGTATGTGCGCAGAGTTATCAGAAAATTTCTGCACTTGTTGGATCTTATCACTGATATTTTTTTTCTCTTCTCCACAGACCAATTTTTTCCATGAATCAATTGTCAAATAAGTTTTTTAACAAGAGTGCAGTGAAAAGTTATAAAACCACATTTTAATGGAAAGTAGTTTATTTGTACAGATTAAATATTAAAGCAGCTTACTCTTAGGATCACATAGTTTTAGTCCCTCAAAATACTTTCTTACAAAATATTTTCCTACAAAATTTTTGTATTTAGCCAAAGACTCTGTGACATTATATACTGTTCTTTATTCAATGTAGCACAGAAGACTGTGTGTAGAAAATGCTAGAATCAAGTAAAAACTAAAATAATATTTACTAACTCTTCATAGTTACTCTTGGTATGCTCCTTTCTAGAAAAAAAATACTGAATATATGAAAAAGTGTTTACTCATTTTAGAATGTAGGAATACATATTTTACCCTCATAACCTTCAGTAAATCACTTTATTCCTCATTGTGTCCATTTCTCAGACACAAATGAGAAACTTATTGACTTGTAGAATCCTACATGGTGCCAAACTCCTAATTAAACAATCAATTGCCTTTAAGGACTGATTTCAAATCTAGAAGCAGCTATTATGCAGAAAGAGAATAAAATGATTCTCTTTATTTGTGTGGATCAGTGTTTATCAAAATATACTTCTTCAAGCACCAGTGTTGTCAAATATTCTATGGGAAAAAGGGTTCTGTTATTAAATACTTTTGGGAAACATTGTTGAATTTATTCCTCTCTAAGTAGGAGATAATACCACTGTTAGTGCCACTGTAAGGGTTCTGGTAAGTCCTGCAGTTAAAACTCCATTTATCTTTCTTTAACCCAGTTTTTCCCAAATGTATCTGACCTTAAAAACCTTTCTCCTCAAATAATACATATTAAAAATATGTTTTAAAAAAAACTATTTAAAAAACCCAACAGAATAATCTTTGTAAAATTGTGTCCTAGATAATACTTGTATAGAAGTTCTTTGGGTTTTACACAGCTGACTATTATAAAACATCTGTATTGTCCTAGAGCTCCTATAATGCAGTTGGTTGTATCAGCAGTACTTCTTAGCTTTGGCTATATGTTCAGTGATAGGAGGTTTCACAGTATTTTATGTGCCCTTGATCCCTGTTTTTAGCCCTAAAATCACTTCAAGGGACATTTTTTCTTACAGAAAAACAAACATCCTGGAAATGCATGATTAGTGAATCTTGAGTCATTCTAGACTACACCACAGTTTTATTTCCAAGGGTAGCAGATAGGCCTGAATATCACACAATACTTTATTCTATTTGTCTTAACTTTAATTATGTCTTACACCAGGAGGTTTGTGCAGAGAATAATATTCTTCACACTATTGTATTTGTTTATAAGGTACACTCTATGACATGACTTCAGTCCAGAAAAATGTCCACTTGTTTTCATAACCCCCCCAAACGTTATAACATCCAGAAGAGAAGAGACCAACGGTAAATTCACCAAGTCTAATATTTTCCCTCAATTCCCTCTCTGTTCATTGAACTCTGACCTTGAGATAATAAAGAATATTTTTTAGGTTTAGTTTGATGATTTCTTCAAATTCATGTTATCTATCATTACTTAAAGTCATGAAAGAAACTCTTTAAATGTTACACTACTTAAATCAACATTGAAAGACCATTCTAATGCATTTTATTTCTCCAGGATTGTTAAGTGTATATTTTATTTCTCAATAAAACAGAGATAGAACAGGGACCATGTCAACTTTTGAATCTTATAAACTATTAATTAAGTTTCCTTTTGATGTATTGACAGCATTGGCCAGTGTGTTGTGCCTTCACTGTTAGAGAATTTATGTTTTTACTCTTTATGAGGTGATAATAATTCATCCTTGAAAAACTGTTATACTATCTTGAAGGAACTTTCACATTGGTTTTGTGGTATCACCTTTAAATTTAGTTCCTAATTTTGAACTTAACTAAATACGATAATGTTACCTGAGAGATGGCTATATATTAAATCATCTTGTTCTGGATTATTACCATCATCAACTCAAAAAAGAAAGATAGTGACAGGTAAGGCTTTGTCTATAAAGTAATAGAAAAAAAAGCATTTATTTGTTAACCAAAATGTACCTTACACAAGTTGTGGTCAGCTGCAAAAACTGTATGTTTCCTAATGTTTTTGTAATGTAATGTAATGCCCTTGGGTGACTGCGCTGTGTTTAACAAGGAAAGCTGGTGTGTGTGCTGGAGACTTGGGTAAGCTTTATCAGGGATGCAGCAGGTGATCGCTGGGCATCCTGCCTTCATAGCATCAGGTGAAAAGGCTTATTAACCGGGTCCTGATATGCTCTGGCTGGCATGTGATGTAGTAATTGTAATAAATAGCCACATTTGGAAAAGTGGTATATAAAAATAAATTACAGGTAAAAATTAGGTATAATCCGTTGGTCAAACCATAGGAAAACCCTGCTGAGGGCCAGGAAATTGCAATTTAAAAAATTGCTAAGAGAGTTTTGAATTAAACAGCGTATTGCTGACATATGATATTTCCAGAAATAACAAGTGTTTTGCTGAGTACCACACATTTTAGAATGAAATGGAGTAGTAAATAAAATTATTCAGTTAAACTAACATATGAACAAAAGCAATATAATCACTGGAATGTGAATGAAAGATCTAAGTCTCAGGTTGCAACAAGAGGCTCTTGTCTTTCTGTTTTCTGCTTACGAAGCAGATGTGTGGTCTTAAAGGAATAAACTACATTGACTCTCAGACTGTCTAAAATATTTTTTCTATCTACAGGCTTACACCATCTGAGAAACTTTAAAATGAGTATTAGTGAATGTATGAATAAATGATTATTTAATCCACCTGAAAACAACCAAGAATGGATTATAAATTATTTGAAGTCAGTAATTCTGATAATTCTAAATAAGGTCCAAAGGGTGTTCCATGCAGGCTTATGCTGGTAAGACTGTTGCTTTTCCATTCCTTTTCCACATTCACACTTGCTCCCGCTTTCTAATATATTCTTTTCCAGGATGAGGTTGTCTTCATTTCCATAAAAGGGAGGTAAAAGTCATTTGATTCATGAATTCACCGATTCAGTTATTCATTCAACAAACACTTTGTGGTTCCTACCAGCTGAAATGTATCAGGGCCTGTTTTCACCATGTGAAGTCAGCGTCCGCCTGGACCCTTCCTGCTTTGCTAATGGAGCCCACCCGTGCATCCACTGTGTGTGCCAGCTCTTCCTGCCAATGGGATATGGTCACTTGAGGATTTTGTTTCTTCAGGCAAATAATGGGAAAAGCATAAAGACATAACTCCAGACCTTACTGAACTTTCAGTCTAATACAGAAAATGGTTATAGTAAAAAATACCGGATGCTGTTATTTCAGGGGTGTTAGCAGAAAGTGCCTGAAGGAGTGAACTGTGTTCAAGTCTGAAAGATGGATGAAAAGCATTAACTTGTTGGGGAAGGCAGTGTCAGGGGGTGGGATTTGGGGAGAGTATTCTAAGAAAAGGGGATACGTTAAAATAGGGATTAATAGTTATGTATATTGCTATTTCTTACCGTTTTTAAATTATTATTACCATTTTTTATTTTAAAATCATTACATATCAATATATAAGTAAATTATCATTGTAAAAATTTCAAGAAAAATAAGTACTAGGATAGAAATATGGAAAATGTTCACTTACTTTACTCCCCAGTTTATAGATAAGACTTAAAAGTTTGGTATGTGTCATTTCATTTCTCTAGTTAATGTTCTATGTGAGCACATTCAAATACATATAAATACACACATATATGTATTTTAAATAAATGGGCTCATGTTATACACTTAGTCTGGTGATTTTTTTACCTGTGTATCTTGGAGCATTTTCCAAGAAAGTACATATAAGCCTTTAATACCTGCATAATTTCCCATAGTATAGCTTTATTATTCTTCCACTAACACTTTCAGAGATGGTTATTTATATCAATTTCAAATTTTTCTATTATGAACAAAGTTGCAATGAACGTCCTTAAAAATAAACCTTTGCATTCTAATACGAGTATTTCTTTAAGGTGGAATTAGAAGCATTATATCAAATACATGTACATTTTATTTTGATATGTACTGCCCATCAAATTCCCCTTGAGCAAATGTTTTACAAATGTGTCGTATTCCCAGCAGTTATACTACTGGCTAGTTTCTCACACCCTTACTGGCAGTAGACATTTTCCGATTTTACATTGTTGACAGATGATTCTATACATCTTGAGATATTTTCTTCCATTAGATAAATATAAGGGCTCAAATTCAAAGATCTTTCAGAATCAAGCAAATGTATTTTTGAATCAGACTAAAAAAAAGAATAGAGTGGTATGGAGCTTGGCAAATGGGAAAGGACATGCCTTGCTATATCAGATATTGAAATTTATACTTTTTTGAAAATACTCTGTTTACCAAATAAAGGAAAATTGTGTCTTGAGGACCATCTGTTAAAGATCTTGCTCTAAGGAAGAAACCACCAGGCAGAAGACAGTCAGGTGCAGGCTTCGCAATTCCCCCAGTAGCAGAGTCTGTCTCTTGCATGTATTGTCAAGGTCGGCCCTTGTCAGCTCATAGACTCAGAGAACCACATGTGAGGATCCTATTTTAAGGACTAAGGTGTGAGAGAATCACTGTTACCTTAGCATGGGGTGAGTTATTTCACACTCTGTGGAAAAGTCATTTATCACAGTCAGAGTCAGAATGATAAAAGGTAAAGCATTTGTAAGAAATTTGACTTTTTTTTTTGCTGTTTTCACGTAAAATATGTGGTTTATTGCAGCATCCCAGCTTTTAAAAAGTACTTTACCTCCCCAGCGAAACCATGAATTTTAGGCTTTCACTCTATCTCCTACTACCTATCTGTTCCTTTCATATGAAATATTGCTAAAACTTGTATAACTGAAATGTTTTATCTAAAAAACATACTGTTTATTTTTTGTAGACATTTAACTTTATATATTTTCAGTGGCAAGTCTTTGTTATATTAATTGGATGATAAAGCAGGGTGTTTTGTTATTTAAAAAGAAAATCTCTCTCTCTAAATATACATATAAACACATTTTTTACAGCGGCAAAATTCCCCCTTTGTTCTTACAATATCCAGCAAGGCTATAAGTAGTGACATATCTGTTGGCCATGAGCTTGAAGATTACTTCTAATTTTCTTTAAAGGTATTTCTGGCTTACACTGGAAGGCCAACTGTAATATTCGTGAAGTACTGGGTTCATGAGGCTTTGAAAACTGTCATAGTTTTAGTGGGCAAAGTAGAACAGTTACTTTTCCAAATCTAGCTTAGCTGTGTTTTAAAATATCTCCTTTGACTTCTCACTGTTTTAGTTTTCCCTGGGCCTGCAAACATGTGAATGTGAAAACAA
>NW_021703780.1:27963422-28463086 GCF_005190385.1 Monodon monoceros
CATTTCCAGAAAAAGAATCATTTTCCATGAAAAGTATGATAGATAATGTACTTAATGGCACTGCCAAACATATGTGATAAAATTGTACAACCAAGAAAATTACATTAAATACCATTAACCAACATTCACAATTTGCTATATGATCAATGCTCATCAAAGCTATTTTTCCTTGGCTGAAAAATCATTTCTATCATTTATAACCATTTAAAATTTCAGCTGGTGTGTACTTTGTCTTGTATTCTAAATCTAAAGAGAAAAGTCCGATTTTAACCCCCTTTTAGTTCAACTGTCAATATAATTGCTCTGGACATTAACTATACAATTACGTGTTCATCCTTTAACTTTCATTGCTTGATGAATTCCTTTGGGAAGAATATATTAAGAGACAAACTTCCCAGATTGATATAATCCACTCACAAAAAGTCCACTTAGTAATACAGAGGACTTGGGAAGTGTTTTGATATTTTTTCCTTTCTCCATCAGTCAGGATCCAATCAGGGGATAGAAATCACAAAGCAATTTGAAAAGGGAATGTTTAATATAAAGAATTGTTAACTATAACAGAGTATTTTCTCTAAAGGAGTAAAGAGTGCTCTAAAGAACACCTACACTGGGACTGAGGGAGAGTACCCAAGGGAGAGATAATTCTCAAGGCTTGGGTTTGGACCTCACTGGAGAAGGTATGATTGCAGACCTGTGATGGCAGAAAAGGTGAATGGGATAACTCACTTTAGAGCATGTCCACAGTTGTTGAGCAAGCAGGAAAAACCCCTTCAGGATGCAGGAGAAGAAAACCATGGCAAGTACTGACAAACAGGAAAGGTGCTTTTAGATTTCGGGCAATATGAAGCTGGGAATCAACCACTGGCACACTTAGAAGCTTCACTGGAAATTCACTTGAAATTACCACAGTTTCAAACTACAAAACACACTACCAAATCTCAGTGGGAAGCAGTCTAAGGGGCCGCTACTGATACTTGAGGGCGATGTAGGTGGCCATCTTCTCCCTGTGTCCTCACAGGACGGAAGCAGCAGAGAGCTCCCCGGGGCTTCTTCTATATGGACACTAACCACATTTGTGAGGCTGCCACACTCATGACCTAATCATCTCCTAAAGGCCCCATCTCCAAATAACATCACACTGAGGATTAGATACGAATTTTGAGGGGATGCAAACATCCAGTGTATAGTATTGTGCCCCAGCCCCTGAAAATTCATGTCTTCCTTTCATGCAAAATACATTCATTCCATCCTAATAGCTCCAGAAGTATTAACTCATTCCAGCATTAAAGTCTAAGTCCAAAGTCTCACTTAAATATCATCAAAGGCAGATATGGCTGAGACTCCAGGGATGATTCATCCTGAAACAAAATCCTCTCCAGCTGTGAACTTGTGAGATTAAACATGTCACATGCTTCTAAAATGTAATGGTAGCGTAAGTATAAGATAGACATTCTCTTTCCAAATGGGAGAAATAGGAAAGAAGAAAGGAGGAATAGGTCCTGAGGAAGTCTAAAACTCAGCAGGGCAAATGCTATTAGACCTTAAGGCTTGAGAATAATCCTCTTTAGCTTGATGCGTGGTCCTGCTCCTGCTGCTTTGCTGGACAGCAACACAGGGGCTTAGGTGTCCTTTGAAGTTTAGGCGGAGGCAGTCACACACCCACAGCTTGTGCGCTCTGCACGCTGGCAGAGGTGGACTGTGTGGACACCGCCAGTGTTTCCTGCCTGTGTCCCTCATAGGGTGGGTCCCGTGGCCTGCGTTGCGCTGGGGCCCGCTGAAGCTGTACCCAGGGCAGCTGAAGATCGCAGGCACCAGAGCATGGAGACGGGAACCCTCTAGGCCAGGTGTGCCAGACAGTGAGCTGAAGTCCCACGGGCGTTGGCGGCACCTTTGTTAACAATGTCACGTGTTAATCAACTATACCCTGATATAAAAAAAAATTAAAAACAACAAAAACAATTTCATGTGGCTCGATCTAAACTACAATTGATAGATGGATTTCAAAAGATCTCAAATACAAGGTAAATATATCACAACAAAAACAAAGAAACACCACCACAAAACACTGTGTTTTTAGATCTAGTAAAAAAACAAATTAGAAAAATAAAATTAAAATCTCTACAATGAAATGGTGGTATAATATTACATGTTTAGGAATAAATACAAAGACTTTAAGGCCTCTATGTTTATAAACTAAACATAACCCTAAAATAATTAAGTAAAATCTCAGTGAATGGTTCCAGTATGCCATGGTCATTATAACAAAGACTCAATGTTATAAAGACGTCAATTTTCCCCAACTGATCATTATTGTAAATGAAAAACTAATTATATTCTAACATTTTTTGGTTGGTAAAATCACTTTTAAATTTTACATAGAAATGCAAAGGTCCAGGAACAGCTAGGACACTCTTGAGGAAAAATATATCAAGATTTGATATATAAAGACTTTTATGAAACTACAGATAGTTCAGTGAAGAAGTATAGAGAGGGCAGAAACAGAACTACACATATATGGTCACCTAGTCTGGTAAAGGTGCCACTGAAGTCCAGTGGGGGGAAAGGTGAGTCTTTCAAAAATGGTGTTTAGTAATTGGCTATCAATACGTTTAAAAAAACCCAACTTGATTCCCTATGTCAAACTAAGTCAATGTCAAGTGAATCATACACCTAAATGTGAAAAAAAATAATTAAAAATTTAGAAGAATACTAAGAGATTATCTTCGTGGCCCCGGGAGAGTTAATATTTCTTGAGAGATACAAAAGCATTAGTCACATAGGCAAACATCGACAAACAGAACTACATTAAAAGTAAATCTTTTGTTTATCAAAAGGAATAATAGGGCAAATGGGAGACAATTAGAGAAGATACTTGCAAAACATATATCTAATTAAAAACTCATGCAAAGAATATACAAGAACTCCTACAAATGATTAATAAGGGCATCCAATTATATTGTCCAAAGACCTGAACAATAACTTCGTAAAAGAGGAACTGAATTGCCATGAGGCTTATGAAAAACTAAAAACAAAACAAAAAAAACTCAATGTCGTTGGCATTAGTCATTAAGGAAATTAACCTTAAAATCACAATAAAATACCAATAAACTTTCATCAGAATATCTAAAAAAATTTTAAATGACAGTACCACATTATTTGCAAGAAAGTAGAATAACTGGAATTCTCATACACTGCTGGAGGGTATATACATTTGTGCAAACACTTTGGAAAACTGTTTAGCATTCTCTTAAGTATATACCAGTAATTCCACTCTTAGTCATAACCTCAACAGTAAGGCGTAACCATGGGCACCACTAGACTTATAAACAAGGTGTCTAGCAACATTATTCATAAAAATTGAAAATTGAAAACAACCCAAATGCACCTCAATATTTTAGCAAATAAAAAAGATATATCTTGATATATTTATGCAGTGGGATAAGCAGTCTATAACAGTAAAAAATTCAATTATGACTAATGAAAAACATGGATGGATCTCATAGTCATATCATTCACTGAATAATGCAATTATTATTATATTTGTCCACTTTTATAAAGTTCAAAAATAGGAAAAACCATGATGACAGAAGTCAGAACAATGTGATTTTGGAGGGAAGTTAAGGATAGGGTTACATCATGAGAGATTCAGGATCTAAGTAGACATCAGTTGGGTGCGTCGATTTTGTGAAATTTACTACTCTGATGCTTAAACTCTGTACGCTTAATTGTATATTTTTTAATACTAAATTTTAAGAAAAATTTAAATATTGTTTGAAGTAAAAAATAGAACAACTTGAGAGAGAGAAGAAAAACAAACAAAAATCTTGGCTTCTCTTTTCCTCAGTCCTTCCCATCACTGGCCTCAAGTGCTCCTCTGGTTTCCTATGGCTCTGTCAATAGAAGAGTACCCTGATTTGGGTTAAATCCTTTCGCTGTACTAATAAGAACACTGAAACCCAGAAACATTAAATGCAGGAGTCATCCCCTCACAGTATGCCAAGGACCCCAATTTTAAACTTTTCCTCCCCATCTATACCCAGGAGTTAAACATTCCCTGTTAACTATCCTTACTTTCACACTTAAAGAGGACATTTTACTTTTTTCATAAACTTTCTTAACCTCGTCAGTTTCTCCTAGGAGATTCTTGACTTGATTAATTAGCACTTACTGAAAAGAGGCTTCATGGGACCCCTCTGCTTTCTCCCCTTTGGATTAACAATAAATTGACAAAAACTGTTTAAAAGAATCATGCCTTTTGTGACAGAAGAACTGTCTTTTAAGATACATTCAGAAATAATACAACAGAATATGGAACATTATTTTCCAACTTGGGTGCAAAATATATAGTGATTTAAGCACTTTGAGTTGAACATTTTGGGGAGCCCTTGGTTTAGATACAACAATTTTTATCTTCTGCTCCTTTTTTTTTTTACCTTTTGTCTATTTTTCCCACTAGATTTGGGGAAAAAATAAAAAAGAATGTCACAATGTCAGTATCACCTTGAATTCCCCAGGATGGCAGCTTAAAAGCACTTCCATAACCTTAAGTTAGACGTTCAGAACATCACTGGTGATGTATTTTCAGAGGCCATGTGAGTTTTTATTTCTTTTCAGATATGGAACTATGAATTTTGACTAAAGGATAGAGAATGAAATTTGTTAAAAACTTCCTGATTAACCCCATGTGAGTTCTCTGTCTTCAGAGGAAAATCCCTTCCCTAACTTGCCAAACTGTCGGATGGCAACCTTATTTAGAGCCCTCTCTGTTGAACGGTGATCAGTTGAAATAGGACAGTTTTATGATCTTTAATATGGAAGATGTTTGGGATTTGTGTGGCTTTGGAAGAGTGACTCGAGACAATGACATAATGCTCATTTTTCGTAGAAATCCCCAGGGATACTGCTGTGCATGTAAGCATGTCTATGTGATATGTAGCCAGAGGAATAGGAAAAATAACTATCTCATCTTTTATCGATTTCTCAACTGTGAGTTCCAGTGTAACTACGTTTCTGATAGGTATAGAAACGTTGGAGATGATTACGTTTTCCCAGTCATCTCCTGAAAATTATGAATTACACCTCCTGCAAAATGTGGAATGTTAGCATGTTTCGTTACTGTGCGTGCAAATGGATAAAATTTAGTATAGTAATATGATTGTTTCCTAAGATACTGATTCTCCCCAAATTCCTCTCTCCACTGCACTCACTAGTGCCCCCTGGTGGGGAAGGACAAACCTGTAAAATGTCAATAGTTTGCCTTTGCTGCTCTTACCGTTTGATTGCCCTTTGTGACCAGGCATTGTTTTCCTTTCTCTCATTATCCCATGCCCAAGCAGATGCCTCCTCTGTACCAGTCCTCAAACTTTTAAGATAATATTTGACAGTGAGGTATTATTTATAAGGACCGAAGGCAGTATTTCTAAAAGGTTATTGTACATAAGCATCACTGAAGAGCATTGTTAAGGTACAGATTCCTGGGCCCCAACTCAGAGAATTTGCTTGAATAGGTAAATAGTATTTCTTAGGAACCTCCAATTTTATCAAGCTGTAATCTCTGGAAACATTTACATATGCAGGGATCCCTTAGGTCAAGTTTTCAAGATCTGATAGCTATATGGTCTATATAAGGTCTCCTTCTCCAAACTCTGTAAGCAATTGCCTCTCTGCTTCCCCCAAAAGCAAGCCAGTCCTCTCCTCATTCTCTCTCCCACTGAGCCATAAAAGTTAGGAGATGCTTTTATAGTCATCTACTCACAGGTATTCTAAGAGTCATTTAGTCATTCAACAATATTGAGTCCCTACAGTGTGCAAGCTCCTCTAGTTATCTGGGTTACATCAGTAAATAGAACATTACAATTTCTGTCCCCATGGATATTTCTTTCAAGAAGGAGAGAGAGACAATGAGCAAAGCATACTAAATAAGTAAACTTTATATTATGTTATGTAAGTGCAGTGGAAAAAAGGAAATGGAGAGTAAGGTAAGGAGGCTGAAGAATGTGCGTATAGTGGGACACGATGAAACTGTAAATGGCAAGGTAAGACTAAGCCTCACTGAGAAAGTGACATTTAAACAAAGCTTTGAAAAAGGCAAGGGAGGGAGGTATGTGGGTATATGGGAAAGAGTATTCCAGGGAGAGGGAGCAGTGGGGCAGATGCCTTAAGGAAAGATTGTGCCTATAGAAAAGGAATGCTAGGATGGTTGGTGTGTCTGGTGTGGACTAAGCAAGGAGGGCAGTAGTTTGTAAGGACTTAAGTAGGGAAACAGGAAGCAGATCCCATAAGGTCTTTGGATCTATTGTAAGAACTTGACATTTACTCTTAATGATATTGAGGCCCATTAAAATGCTTTAAGCAGAGGAGTGACACTTTCTGTCTTAAATTTTGAAAAGATCACTCTGGCTGTTGTGTCAAGAGGAAACACCGGAAGGGCAAAGTTGGAAGCAGGCCGATCATTTATGCAGCTATTTGCAGGCAAGAGATGATTGCAGTGGAGATGCTGAGAAAGTTGGATTATATTTTTGCATTTTGAGTATAGAATCCACAGTATTTCATGAAAAAATGAATGTGGCGTGTGAGAGAAAGAAAAGAGAAAAATATGACTCCATGTTTCTGTATTTCACACCTGGAAGGATAAAGCAGCAAATTCAATGCATTTGATGGGAATAAATAAAGAATTCAGTCCTGGAGTTACTGTGGTTTGCGATATCTGTTAATTTCAGAGTGGTGGCTTTAGGGATGCAGTGGATGTAAGTACCTACATTTCAGAAGAGAGTTCTGAACTAAAAATACAAATATGGGACTTATCACTATTTAGAGAGCATTTAGAGGTATAAAAGTGGATGTGAGTACAAAGATAGTGAGTTTACACAGAGGAGAAGAAAGGATTAAGACTGAATCCTGAGGTGCTGTTGGAGAAGGTCAGCGAGAGGATGTGACCAGTGGCTGACCGGAGAGCTAGACCCGGGAAATGAGAGGCTCCTCACCCACCCACCCCCACCCCCGTCCCTGGGATGCACATTCTGCCCACCGTCCCCACAGTGGGAGCCCTTTTCAAAGACGAAGTCTTGAGAGAGCACTGTGTTGAGACCATCTGGATGGTGTACGTGACTAAACCCACGCAAGGCCTCTACATAAACTTTTAGGATTCTGGTGGACAGGTGTCAGGATCTACTCGTCGTGATGCCCCAAGACAAACTTCATATGTAACCTTCCCTGCTTATTTTTCCAGTTTTAAGACTGTGCACATAAATTGGATGCATTCCAGGGAACAGAGCATTAAGTGAATCAGAACTACATGGGGTTGTTGTTCAATTCTCATTTTTTAGATGTATTTCCAGTACTGAAAATTAGAAGTCCCTCATCTTTAATTCTGTGGATTTTTGACATACTTGGGCTGTAGTTTCTTCCAACTAACATTGATTGAATAGTCGACCTGTCCTAAGAGATCTCAGTGATGTTCATCCTAACCTTCACAGCATCAAACAACCTTCAACAATCTCAATCCACCTGCTGATTTTTGTCCTCTATTTCCTAGGACAGTCTACTGAATGCACCTTGAGAATCTCTAAATATTGTTGCGTGTGTTTTTAACATTAAAGATATTAGTCTTAGTATCATTTTTGGCATTTCTTCTTTAGCATTATTATTCATATATTATGAATCAACCATTATGGATCAATAATACTAGTGGAATACCAAATAAATGTAAGAAAGAGAGGACCCTGTATTGCACAAACACTATACATTGCTGACCATACTTATCTTGGATAAGTAGAGTAGCCAAAATTTTGGCTAAAAATATTGACCCTATGGTGCTCTAGTAATGCTCATCAATAGAGAGTGGAGAACACCACCTGCTTTACACATTCTTATTGGCTGAAAGCTCATGATAGCCCCCTTTTACCACCATAAAATATACTTAACAATATGCAGTAATACAGTAATGGATTTTTTCCCTTATGTGTGTGTTTGGGTCTATCAGAAAAATATAAATGCCAAGTGGTTAGCATTAATAAATGAGGTATGCATATCATGGTTTATTACTATACCTAGTTATCAAAGAAAAGGAAATTTACAAAGGGAGAAAATAAAAGTTGGCCGAGCGCCTACTCTATGCCAAATACTGTGTAATACAGATTATGTCTTTTGTGTCACTTGATCTTTGCAAAATTCCTGAGTGATGGATATGCCTGTCTCTACTTCACAGGTAAGAAAAATAACTAAGAAATATTATGTAATTTGCTGAAAGTGTGTTAGAGACTCATCTGAAATTTAAACCTAGGTCCTTCTGAATCCAGATCCCCTGCTTTTTCCATGACAGCATGTTTTGTGGGAAGACTATGTAGTTATCTTGAGTCCTATGAATTTCTACATATTTTCCTTTGGCTTTTCAAGAAAAAGGCATTGACGGAGGAAGAATAGGAGCGGGTTGAGGAGGACAAAGGAATGAAGAGAAGAAGAAAGATTGAGAGGAAGAGAGAGAGGTATACTATGTATTCAAAATATGAATACAAATGATATGAAACACAGTAATGAGACTAATTTCACTTTGATTTACCTCTGTCTTTGAATTTTGGATTTAGGTTTAATGATTATCAGTAAATTATAACCATTATTAAAAAATTTTGTATGTGGATTGAGGTTTATAGTGGCTTATACATAATTAAAGGTAACTTCTACTTGAGACATTAGAACACATTGGAGTGTCGTGAATTTGTGAACATCTTATTCACAGGAAGAAGGAACAAACCCACTCAAGCTGTCAGCCAACATCAGGAAGGACTAGTGAAAAGAACTAGAGGCAAGGGCTTAAAATAGCCTCTGGGAACCGAGATAGAAGCACAAATATTAGCCAGTGGCTGAATCTGCTGCCATGAGGATTAAGGTAAGGGTCCAGGTGCAGGAACTAGGTTGAAGGTCAAAAAGGGAACTACGGCAAAGATGATGATAAATGAGTCACCGGATAGTAGGACTAAAGCTCCTTATATTCTCTTTGACAAAGGGAAAGAATTATTCCACAGCTTGACAAAGGGCTTGGCACACCTTGGAGGCTCAAAGTGTGTAGGTTAATGGATGCAAGAACAGCACATAGGCTGATCTCTACAGAAGTGATCGTATGCACAAGTTTACTTATGCCTCAAGCTGATTCTACCAGAGAGTCCCTTGTTATAATCTAAGTTAACCCCCAAAAAACTTTAAAACACTCAAATTTTATCGAAGTTTACAAATGGAGATTTAAATAGAATTCACCATGAGGTGTGTGTAGAAATCCATACATTTTGTAGGAGTTATGTAGGAGATAAAGTATTGACTGCAGTCATATAAACTTCTGTTTTTCCACCAGTTTTGTGGTTAGCCCTCCTATTTAAACCCTGTAGGCTTCATGGGCCTTTCCAAGATGATATTTTTGTTCAGATGTAGTTCGAGTTTTGTTCTAGAAAAAGTGCCATGATACCAGCTTTTACATTTTGCCTGCCTTTTTTTTTTAATTGAAAAGGCTGTCAGGGTTACTCAGATATTAAGATAAGTATTATTCCCACTACCAAAAAAAGTAAAAATAAATCACAGTCAAGAGAGATTCATTGGTTAGTGGTGTTAACTGAACTGAGAATTTCTGAAATGGATTTTCCCAGGGGAGTCTTACAAGTCTGTATATGGGATTGTGGGCCACACTGTAAGACATCCACTTGACTTAGGCAGATTAGTTAACACTCCTAAATTCATTAAGGAGTTAGTCTAAACACAATTTGGAGCATTGGAGACTAAATTCCATAATGTCATCAACACAAAACTCTAGTTCTTCATTGAACCTTGGCCTGGCATTGCTTCCTACCAATGATCAAAGTCAGGGTAGCTAACCAACTTTGAACACCTTTCCCTGAGTTGATAATTTGTCTTCTGGACATGTAAAAACCCCTGCCCAAAAGGCAATGGAAAGTAAAAATTTTATTTTTTTTCACATACACCAAAGAAGCAAATGCATTGTGAATGCTGTCCCTATTTTGTTTAGTTTTCTCTTTTAAAAAGACTTTGCAGAAGTTCAGTCCTATGCCTCTGGAAGATCTCCAGCACACCTGTAAAAGGAAATGACAGGCATCTAGAATAATTTCTCCCTAAAGAATAGCAGAAGCTATTTCTTTAGTGTCATAAGGTAAGATATTGATTCATCACAAAGTTAGATGCTGTTGATAGCAATTTTGCCATCTCCTTCAAACCGTTCTAAGGGAAACCATATTTTCTCTTTCATATTTAATAGGAAATTATCTGAAAACATTTAAATGCATACTGGTTATTATACTGTGCTTTGTACTGGATCTAGAAAGGCTAAGCCAATTCTAGGAAAGAAGAGGCTTATTTATGCCTGAATGTCAGATGTGGTTATGATTTCCCAATGAAGGTGATAAAAAAGGCATTAACTGAAATAACTTTTTTTGGGTATGCTCCTTTGGTATGCTTATGTATTTTTTAATACATTATCTTCTTATTTTTTAGTTATAGGGAGGTTTGACCCTCTGCTTCTGAAATCATTCAACTGATCATTTTGGTATTTTTTTAAATTTTCTAGGTATCTGAAAATAACATTTATAAGGGAATGACAAATATGCACTATTGTGTACCAAACCCCATTAAGGTGTTTTTCATACACCATCTGATTTTTTTTTTATCACAATAACTTACGGAAAGGGAAGGAAGCTCAGGGGTGTTAAAGGATTGCCTAAATTACTGTTGTTGTTAAAAGGGCATCCACTTTTTATATCCTACCTGGAAAAGTAAAAACACACCCTTCTTATTAAAGAGCATCTCCAATTACACAGCTTCTACATATGTCTGGACATACAGAATCAAAAAACTGATTTTGAAGTCTTAACTGATTCCTGAATATTTCTTTAATGCCTGGCGCTTGAGGTGGGATATTACTTAGCTCAGGGGTCCCCAACCCCTGGTACCGTCCTTCTGTGGCCTGTTAGGAACTGGGCCGCACAGCAGGAGGTGAGTGGCAGGCGAGCCAGCGAAGCTTCATCTGCGCTCCCCATTGCTCGCATTACTGCCTGAACCATCCCTCCCGCCCCCTTCCCCAGTCCGTGGAAGAATCCTCTTCCACAAAACCAGGCCCTGGTGCCAAAAAGGTTGGGGACCGCTCACTTAGCTGACTTGATTTCATTCAGATTGTATCATTTTCTTTGTTATCGGCCAAATCCGCAAACTCATTGGAGAAAAAATATCCCAAACTATCAAATAGGTTATTTGGAACCACATACATTGAGAAACTTGATGTTTTACACCTTGTTGTCCTTGCTTTTCTTGTTTTGTTATCATTGCTTTCCTTTGAACCAGTTATTGTGCTGTTGTGTCAATTATGGCCATGTGTTCAAATCCTTCAGAGAGATGGTTAAAAGAGCTATTAGCATTTTATAAGTGGAGAGCGTGTGGTGGAGAAAATGGAAAAGATCTACTTAACATTGTTGACTGAAAGAAAAATGTCCAACCTAAGAGTTGTGAGTTTTGGTTTAATCCATGGTTTTTGTTTTTACCGAGGACTGTAGTCTGGGAAACAGCCTCTCAGTAGCTCTGAGGGGACTATTCTGAAGAGGCAGGGGAGGAGCCAGTATATTTATGAATTTTGGCCTGGGAAATACTTGTAGTCAAGCATACATCTTGGTAAAGGATTACTGTTAATCACAAAGAACAGATGTCTCAAGTTAATAACTTTAGTGCTTTTCTATGTGTGGGAAGATGCAAGAATCTGGGGTCATTGAAATTCTTCCTTATATCTGCATCTTAACTCTCTAGGGGCCCATATATCCAAAGAACAGAATGCTTCATCCTGTTTTTCCCACCCTGAATTCCCCTCAGAGTGCACTCTTGGTGGACAGTTGCAGTGGGTTGTGACTTAACCCCTTGTATAACGAGATGATGAGTGACACTCTTTGTTCTTTTTGTATATAACATCATACTGCAAAATAATCAGAAAAAGGAAATACTACCTAGTGTCTTTGACTTTTAGCTAAGTTCTTACGAAGAGAATTATCCTCATCTATTCTCTACAATGGAAAAACTTTGCCTTAATGATGATTTCTTTACCACTCATCATGTATGAAGTAAAAATACCGTTTTTGATAAGTAGGATTGCTCCTTTCAGAGAAAATCCTTATGTTATTGGTTCCAAGAAATGGATATTTCTTGGAAGTATTTTTTAAAATACTTTTCAAATCATATTTGTTTATGGATACTAATGGCATTTTGGAACAAGAGATTCCATTTGACAAATAATAGAGGTGAAAGGCAAATCTTAATACAAACATATTCTTGTCAATATAATTGGAAACACACAGTGACTTGTAGGTTACCTTGTAATTTGTAATTACCTTACTCATCAGAATATTTTAATGGACACATGTTCTTAAATAAAGGTTTTTCCAAAAAGTTTTTCTGTAATCACATGGCAAGACTTTCAGTGTTTTATTATTCATTTTGTTGGGGAAGAAGAAATTTTCTTCTACCTTTCTACGTTCTTCTGGCTGGTCTAAGAATTAAATTGACATGAGATAGATTAACAGGAGAAAATCAAACCAAAGTTTAATAACATGTACACATAAAAGAGACCCAGAAAAACTATGTAACTCACCAAAATGAACAAAACCCTCACCTTAAATACCATCTGCAGCTAAAGACAAAAGACAATGTTGGGGGTAGTGGTTGGGGACTTCAAAAGGGAGGCAGGCACTTGACACAGAGATGGAAAAGCAAATGTTTGGTAAACACATGTTTGCTGAGCCAGGCAGAGACAATTGCACACAGAGAGAAATTTTAACAAACAGACTTTGCTAGGTTTCTCCCTGTCTATGCATCTAGTTCACACTGTAGTTATCTATGATGATAGCTCCCTTCCTGATAGAAGACAGGTCTTCTATCTAAATTCTTTTAAGAAGTTAAGGGGAAGGTCAAAGTTTCTTCCTGAGTCTTGCAGTCCTTGATTGTTTTCAGCCCCAAATAATGCACATGCCAAAGAGACATTTTGGGGTGGCAAGTTTGCTCCCCTACCGTCCTCAGTGTTTTTGTTGCCCATACAGTAGACACACTGATTAACATATTTTCACATCCACTGGCAGAGAAGGATCTTCTTTTAGGGAAAAAAGAAAAAGTTTTATAAAGGAAAGAGAAGATAAGAATATGTAAAATAGATTGTGGCAGTGTGAGAGATATGAACTGAAACAACAACAAGGGATGTAGGGGAAGGGAGGGTAAATATGAAGTTCATTGTGAGCCAGGGAGGTACTCTACACAAAGCCATACAGCACTGAATTTTTTTTTAAGGTAATATCTACCGATTGGAAATGCTATGGACAACTGCTGCAGCCCTCTCTGCAAAACATTAGAAAATAATTTTGGTAAACATGCCAATTTTAATATCTAAGATGACCAGGGTGACCTGGTTATTTGCACAAGAGTCTTAAACATAGCTACCAATATAGAAATAACTTATTCTGTTTCTTGCTCAGAACTAGCATGAAAATACCCTTCTCCATCCCTGAAGAGTGACAGCTGTGTTTGAGTTTAGGCAGCAGAATTGGGAGAAGCAAAGAAAGCTGGTCGGGGGTGGGGGGGGGCAAAAGATCTCACTTCTTCTGACTCTGTTCCTAACTTTGATTCAAATTATGTCCCTTTGCTGCACCTCAGCCTTCTCATCCATAATCTGTGCAGTTAAACCAGATGAGCTCAGAAATGCTCTCAAACTCTAGCTCTTTGCTAAATGTCTTTGACGGTATACCAAGATGGAGGAGCCTAGTTTCCTTTTTTTTTCTATCAGTACTGCCATGGAGCTCAGGAACAGAAATGTCTTATCTTTGTTCTTTTTACTAATTTTCAAGCTCATTATTTATTATGATACTTTGTTTCTCAGTAGCTGGATGGGGCTCTGAATATTTTAAATTGAAGAGATTTCTACTGTAGGTTTCTCTTTTTCCTCTGAATACTGATACTGGATGATGATGACGATGATAAACATCTGAGAAAAACAGGAACAATTTTTTCCTTCTAGAGGAGCAGTAAAACACACACGCACGCACACGCACACACACACACACACACAGTAGAAAGCAAATGAAAGCAAAAGTGAAAGAAAAAAATGGATCCAGAAATAGTCTTAGAGAAGAAACTGGGTTTAAATCCTAGTTCTGTAACTCATAAGTGCTAAGGATCTGAGTGGATTGCTTACATAATATTTAACTTCCTTTGAGTGTGTTAAACTTACATTCCTTGGATTCCCTTGCAATTACAGTTCTGACTAGAATTTGTTTCACCTTGAAATGCACTTACGTGAAAGGAATCAGAACTAAGGTGGTGAGAGAAGCAAGGAGCGAGTCTTCTATTTTGCATACAGAAGTTGTGAGGTTTTGAAGCCATCAACTCTAGAATTACTTCTTTATTGAGTTAGCAAGTTGAATAGTCAGTAGTTGGGTTCCATGTCGTGGCAGAAACTTTATCTCCATAGTAACCCAGTTGTGGAATATCATACGTGGGATTCATCCCTTAAAGTTTAGCATTGCTTGTTTCTTCAGCCCTCCTAACAAGTCTGTAACCATTTACTAGGTCATAATCATTTACTTTTAACTTTGCTAGAATTGATTCTGTTTTCTCCCACCAAACCCTGGCTAATACAGTTTGTAAACTTACTTAATTTGTGTAAGTCTATGTTTATTCCTCTGTAAAATGCGAGCAAAATGAAAATATTTTATAAAATTATTGTTCTGTACACTAAACAAGATAGTTTACATGAAAGGCTTAGCACAATGTTTAACATACTAAGCATGCAATAAATATTCGGTATGGCCATAATTATTACTCTAGTGAGATGGAGAAAACAGCATTTATCATAATTCTTCTATTCCAGTTATTTCTTGATGCCTCACAACACCTCCAAACTTGGTAGTGTAAAATAATCATTTTATTATGTCATGAATACTATTATTCAGACAGTCAGAAACGGCACACTGGGTCTCTTGTCTCTGCTCCAGAATGTCTAAGATTCCAGCTCACAGGGCTTAAAGGCAGGGGCGATTCGATGGCATGGCAATGTTCTCACCTGAAGACTCATCCACTCACAATCCTACACCTGGACGTGAAGAACAGCAAACCACAGTACCCACCCATACTTCTCACTGTGGCTTGATTCGTTCAGAGCGTGGGAGCATCCATGGTAGCTCCAGGCAAAATTCCTCAGCAAAAACGTTAACGAGCCAAATTCCGCAGTATATGTATAACAGATGATTAATATATTATGAATAAATGGAGTTTATCCTAGAAATTCAAGGTTGTCTTAAGATTTTAAATTTAGTTAGAAGAATGATTTCCCAAGTGGAAGAGATTTCTGACGAGTTTGGTGAATATTCTCTACATATTTTGTTCTTTAGCTGGAGGTAGCAGCATAATCAGGAGAGGGGAGAGAGAGAACTCAAAGTCTTGTCAGCTAAAGTTGTGAATTCATTACTAGTGGGGAAAACCTACGGCTTTGAACCTGTAATATTAGTTGCAGAAAGGAAGGAAAATAAATGAAAGACATGCATTAGAACTGAAGATGTAAAGCTGTTTTTATTCACAGATGACCTAATCTTGCATGAAGAGAATCCTAAGCAATCTACGTTTTTACAAAAATAATTCTTTGAGCTAAAAAGTCTGTTTAGCAAGGTCTCAGAATTAAAGAGCAATGTACAAAAATCAATTACACTTTTATGACCTGCCAACTAAAAACGTAATATGAAATTTGCAAAGCAGAATAAGCATGGAGAAGGATAAACTAGTGATAAATTTAACAAAAGATAACTACAGAATCATGTTAAAAGAAACTGAAGATTAAAATAAATGGACAGAGAAAATACATTCATGATTCAGAACTGTTAAGATGCCAGTTTTCACCAAAAATACCTAGAGAGTCAATGCAATTTCTATCAATATCATAGAAGGCTTTTTCCCCTCCTATAAATTGACATAAATAATATATGAAAGTGAAAAAGACCTAGAATAACAAGCTCAATTTTGAAAAAGAACAAAGGTTAAGGTCTTAAACTCCCTGATTTAAAAATTTACTATAAAGTAACAGTGATCAAGGTATTGTGGTAAGAACAGACATGATTGGGGAACAGAAATGAGAGTCTAGAAATAAGCCCTCACATTTAAGGTCAAATGATTTTTCAACAACAGAACTATATTAATTCAATATGCATAACAGAATTGTCTTTTTAACAAATGGTAATGGAATAGATATTCCTATGCAAAAAAAAAAAAAAAGAAGGAAAGAAAATCTGAAAGTAAATGAACAGGCTTCTAAATAAAGAAATTAGAAAAAAATATATATCTGAAGAAAGTATAAGAAAGGAAACTTAATGCAAATGTTAATTTATTCAAGAGTAAAACTACAATAGAGAATATAAAACAAATTGTGGGTTTTTTTAAGACTAAAAAAAGGAAAATATTGCCCAGATAAAGAAGTTACAAATAAAGTATATATAGTTTATATGTGCTTATTAATATTTATGAAATATTTCACAGTTTAAAAAAAACAGAGGAAAGAAGGAAAAATTATTTTTTCACAGTTGGCCCCTTGGAAAGATATGAACTCATTCGAAAGGCAGTGGAAGGATTTTTTTGTTTTCAATGTTACTGTTGTTTTAGTTTTAGCAGGTACACCTAAGATTCTGTTCTGAAAATGATCCAGTCTGAGACACTGCCCTTTCAGAAGAGCTAAAGGACTCTGAAAAAATTATCCAGTCCAAGGAATTAATAATACTTAGGTAAACCTACAAATCTGTGTTTATATTATGTATTTTTCTATCAATCATACAGACTGTATCATCAACATTTTTTAAGTCAATATATGAGCCACAGCAGTATGGAGACAATTTTTTTTTAACAGAGATTAATAAGTAGGAGGCATGGAAGGGAAAAAAATGAGAAAGCAGGAAACATAAGCAAGTTATAGGATAAAATAAGGTCAAGGATAAAGGTACGTGCATAAATATCAAAGAGGACAGAGTTTAGAATTTTACCAAAGGAACGAGAAAAAAAAAAATGTCATGGAAAAGGCATCTGGCATCTGAAGATAAATCACATTACAGATGCATGTAATAAATGCAATCAAATTATTTTTTTATATTTTTGTTTGGTTTGACATTGAGATCTCTGACATTTCAGTGTGAGGAATGATAGAAGGAGAATAAATAAACTACACTCAGAAGTAACAACGTCATCAAAAGAGAGAAATAAAGGACTCTGGTTTCTCCCAGTTATTTGAGAAAATAATTGTTATAGGTTGATCCGATGGCTAGCCTTCCAAAGATAACTCACATAAAACAGGCAGGCTTCTTCCTCTTTCCCAGACAGAGATAATATTTTAAACATAATAGACCATTCAGTTTTTCCTCAGAGATGCCACCCAATTATACTATTATGCACAGTAGTGAGGAGTGTAAGTCTGGGAGTGAAATTTGTGCCATCTGTTGCTGGGTCAGTGGGGGTGTGTATTACACCCGTGGTCCAACTTCCTTTCTTGTCTCACAATCTGACTTCCATAATCCACACTGCTTATATTATGACTTAAAACTGTCATATATTTTTAAAATGATGGTAAAATACCACATTTGGATAATAGATGATGTGTGACTCTAAACTTCAGGTTGTATTCAGGGATTATAGCAGGTGAGCAAGCACGTGTGTGTGTGCGTGTGTGTGTGTGAGAGAAAGAGAGAGAGAATACAAAGAAAATGGAATGATTATGATTGTAAACTGTGGGTGCAGTGGATGTTTTGCTCCTCTACACTCCCTCCCCAACATTGAAATATTCATTGCCACAGCTGCAAGAGTGATGGTAGCTGATATCTGTCAGCTGAGTCTTTCTCTGGTACTTGAACTTGGTTGAACAGAGTTTTTTCAATCAAGGTTATAATTGGTAGCTGCAGAGGAGTAAAGTCTCAGTCCCATTTCTCCAATTTTGTACAATTCCAAAGAGCCATCTCAGCTCCAGTCATCCCCATAGAATCCACTGAGGATTTTGTTTCAACTTTATCACAATCCAACGTTCACCTCTTCAGGGTCCTGCTTCTTTCACTCCCTCAAATGTGTTGATCTCAAGAGTGCTCACTAATAAACATCCTATTTACAAATGTTTAGCTAAGAGTCTGCCTCCTAGGAAACCTAGGACAACTCTTAGCGGACAAGTGGCACCAGAAATAGTCCAGGAAAGCAGCCCTGAAGATAGGATACTGAAGTTGATCAACCAACAACACATCAGCAATGAGAACCCCACCTCTGGTGACAGGGGGAACAGGAATATTCCATAGCAGTTGGTAGCGCTGCTATCATATCTCCTCACACAAGTTTACTGGGATGATATATCCACTGGCAAGAATGAACTGGTACATGAAATGTATCAGATGTTTGAGAAACATGAGATAAACTGTAATGATAAAGCATGTGGATCTTGAGCATTTTATATATTAGAGACCTACAATAAAAGTCCCAGTATACATAACAAATGAAAGGCTAAGGGTCTTCTACACAGCATATAAACAGGCTTCTGCAATCAGAAAATTGAGAAGGCTTGGGATGTAGCCCCATACTCAACATCACTAATCATTAGAGAAATGGAAATCAAAACTACAATGAGGTATCACCTCACTCCAGTCAGAATGGCCATCATCAAAAAGTCTACAAACAATAAATGCTGGAGAGGGTGTGGAGAAAAGGGAACACTCTTACACTGTTGGTGGGAATGTAAATTGATACAGCCACTGTGGAGAACAGTACGGAGGTTCCTTAAAAAACTACAAATAGAACTACCATATGACCCAGCAATCCCACTACTGGGCATATACCCTGAGAAAACCATAATTCAAAAAGAGTCATATACCAAAATGTTCATTGCAGCTCTATTTACAATAGCCAGGACGTGGAAGCAACCTAAGTGTCCATCATCAGATGAATGGATAAAGAAGATGTGGCACATGTATACAAAGGAATATTAGTCAGCCATAAAAAGAAACGAAATTGAGCTATTTGGAGTGAGGTGGATGGACCTAGAGTCTGTCATACAGAGTGAAGTAAGTCAGAAAGGGAAAAGCAAATATTGTATGCTAACATATATATATGGAATCTAAAAAAAAAAAAAAAAAGGTTCTCATGAACCTAGGGGCAGGACAGGAATAAAGAGGCAGATGTAGAGAATGCACTTGAGGACACGGGGTGGGGGGAAGGGTAAGCTGGGATGAAGTGAGAGTGGCATGGACATATATACACTACCAAATGTAAAACAGCTCGTGGGAAGCAGCCATATAGCACAGGGAGATCAGCTCATGCTTTGTGACCACCTAGAGGGGTGGGATAGGGAGGTTGGGAGGGAGATGCAAGAGGGAGGAAATATAGGGATATATGTATATGTATAGCTGATTCACTTTGTTATACAGCAGAAACTAACACACCATTGTAAAGCAATTATAGTCCAATAAAGATGTAAAAAGAAAAAAAAGTAACAGGGATCTTGAACTATTTAAATTCTCAACTTTCAGAGTTCTGCCAGACCAAGGTAGGGTCCCTGATTAGAAAATGTGGCAACCTGAGACATGGAACAGTGACACCAACTACAGTGTGACCCTTTGGTCTTGCAGAAGTTGTCCCGTTCATTCATAGTAAACGCTTGAATTCTTCACCGTTTGAAGACAAAGCTGAGGTTTCTGTTATGCAAGACAGCTGTCTCCTTCGGATCTACGACACCTTCCCTCCTGGCCCCCAGACCAATATTTAGAGTTAAGGCCAGAAAAACCACAAAATGATATGTTTTCTGAGATTTCCTAGGAGACATTCATTTAGCAAAGCTCCAGTGAGAGAGGAACTGGCATCACTGAGTGTAGTGGCAGCTGTCTCTGTAGGACAGGGCTGATGGAAAGCGATGTTGTTACATAAATGTGCTCTCTGATTGCAATAGCTATTACACCATGCTAAAAATAATGAAGGTAGGGGCTTCCCTGGTGGCGCAGTAGTTGAGAATCTGCCTGCTAATCCAGGGGACACGGGTTTCGAGCCCTGGTCTGGGAGGATCCCACATGCCACAGAGCAACTAGGCCCATGAGCCGCAACTACTGAGCCTGCGCGTCTGGAGCCTGTACTCCGCAACAAGAGAGGCCACAATAGTGAAGAGGCCCGCGCACCGCGATGAAGAGTGGCCCCCGCTTGCCACAACTAGAGAAAGCCCTCGCACAGAAACGAAGACCCAACACAGCAAAAATAAATTTAAAAAAATAATAATGAAGGTAGATGGTGGCATTTACTTTAGCAAGTTAGGTACAGTTATCGTGATGACGAGTGAGACCAAAGAGTCAGCCAGGGATCTCACCCACAGAAAACTGTGGAAGTAGTTGCGAGAGCATAGTATCTGTAGAGGCAAGTTAGGTGGGCCACAAGGACGTTGCTCAATCTCCAAATCCCAAACAAATGATGTGTGATTAATCAAGAGGCTGAATGCAGCCACCCCAATAAAAAGACAACAATTCCTTGCCCAGCTTTCAGACCCAGGAACCACTGACTGCAGTATGAGCAGGCTCCCTGGGAGGCATGTCTGGACAATATCACAGCACCTGTGTAGATAGGGTAATATTTCTCTGTGTATCGTACATAGTTACCGTAATGATTCTCTGTGTACAGTGTTTAGATAGAGTAATGATTTCTGCAGCCCTCCCCCAAAGACACATATGACCATTTACTTGGGTACACTGGATAAAGGCTAATTCCCAAACATTCTGAGGACTGTTTGGAATGTGGCCAGAGCTGATGTTGATGACCAGGGAACAGAAACACGATCAAGGCTCCACTTTTAGAGTGGAAGCATAAGAGGAGCCGTTATCAATGGACTCCTAGACTCAGTGGGTACATTGGGTCAGTGACCCCACCTACTGGTCACATCTCATCTGCACATGTATAATTAGAGTGGACATAACTTGGTAATTGGCAGAAACGTCACCTTGGTTGTCTGGCGTGTGGGGTAAGGACTATTATATTAGAGGAAGACAAATGAAGAATTCTAAAACTTCATCCTTCTCAGCAAGGTATTAATAAACCATATAAAATAAAAAATTGTACCACATCCTGGGGGTTATAACAGAGATTAGAGCTAACCTTTAAGACCGAACCTTGTGACGGTAACGTTCCATCACATTTCCATTTAATTCACTACTCTGGCCATTACAAAATTGAGGCAGAAGCTGTAAAATGATAACAGACTACCACGAAGTCATCCAACTGGTATCTACCATTGCAGCCACTAATCCAGATGTGTTATCTTTGCTAAAGTAAACTGGCATGACTTCGGGAGTATTGTATTTGACCACTGAGCCGATGCATGCGTTCTTTCCATACTTATCAGAAAGGACAGTTTACATTCTCAGTGGATGGATAACCAAATACATTTACAGTTTTTGTCCCAGAGCTATGTGAACTTTTTTGTCCTCTGTCATATTAGCAGAGGGGACTAGAAACATCTAGATCTGGACTATCTGAATTGGAACAGTACAACGAAGAGACAAGGTTATTACAAGATGAGTCCACAGTGACAAGTCTGTTGGAGGTTTTAATAAGACACACATACTCCAGAGAGCAGGAGATAAAACCCATGAAGATTCAAGGGCTTGCAATGTCAGTGAAGTTTTTAGGAGACAGTGATCTGTGAAACACTAAGGAATCTCCTCCAAATAAGGAACACACCGTTGAATCCCACACCTTTACCACTAAGAAAGAAACACAAGCTTCCGTGGGTACTAAAAGACAAATCATACTTGCTGCAGCCCATTACTTAGGTTATGAAAAAGACCACCCAGTTTGAGTGAGGCCTTAAATAGGAAAGGGGTCTGCAAGACTAGGCTACCACGCAAGTGGCCCTGCTGCTTGAACCATGTGACGTGGACACTGGATTATAGTTGTGCTACCATTCCATTCAGGAATGAGACTGAAAAAGGTAGTGAAAAGGAATTCTCCTAAAGATGGAACAAACAAATGGTTTAACTGATTGGCCGGGGGCCTAGAAAATATTGGAAGATTGGGGGAAAGGGGTACATTAGATTCCTAGGATTTCCATAACACATTACCACAAACTTGGTACTTAAAACAACAGGCATTTATTCTTTCAAAATAATGAAGGTGAAACCGAGTGGGGCCCTGTGGGGCTCCCAGGCATGGAGGCCTTTCTGTCCCCCATTTCTTGTGGGCAAGACTCCAGCCTCCAGGACCTTCCCTGAGTTCCAAAGGGCGGATTCCCACAGTTGCTAATTAAGGGAGGAGCAGCCAGAAAACCACTTGAGGCCAGATTAAAGGGACCAGAGAAGCTCATCAAGATCAGGAGACCACCTGAGATGAGATTAAGGGAGAGCAAGCCCTGATCACACCCTAATCTTGTCAGAGATCCCACCTTTGAACCATGTTATAGAACCCTAATCTAATCCTCCTGGGTGGGGACATATCCCCACCCGTCATTTTTCAAGGCAGAAGCCTGGTGTGCCCCCCTCTGCCTGGCAAAGCAATAAAGCTATCCTTCTCTACTTCACCCAAAACTGTTTCTCCGAGATTTGATTCGGCACCGGTGCACAGAGAGGCCGAGCTTTCAGTAACAAAGCTAGAAGCCCAAAATCAAAGTGTTCACAGAATGACCACATTCTCTCTGGAGGCTCTAGGGGAGAACCCATTTCTTTACCTTTTTCAGCTTCCAGTCCCTGTCAAAATTCCTCAAGCTGTGGTTGTACTACTCCAATCTCTGCCTTTCTGGCCACATCACCTCCTCCCTGTGTCTTATCTTCTGTCTGTCTTCTCCTTTGTGTACCTCTTATAAGGATACTTGTCGTTAGATTTAGGGCCCACCCAGATAATCCAGGATAATGTCCTCATCTCAAGATCCTTAACTGCATCTGCAAAGACTCTTCTTCACAAAAGGTAACATTCAAAGGTCTCCAAGCTAAGTCCCCAATATAATATTATCTCTAGAGGAGACCATCAGGTGCTTGATGACAAGTTGACAATATTAGATCCTTTATATCCTGGAGCGGTCAGTAATTCTTTCTGACTGCATTAACTTATATTCCAGTTATGGTTTTGCCTTTCCTGCATGAAGGACCTCAGCCAGCATCCTCTCCAAGATCACAAAATGAAAATATTTTTCAAAAGATTTTAAAACCCTCACAAATGATGTAAAGTGACTAAGGTATGAATTTAAAATAAAAGACAAATAATTCCCAGTTGAATTCTGAATTAGAAGAAACACAAGAGCATCTAAAATAGATAACCCATTAAAAAAAATAGAAGGTGAGGAGGGGAAAATTTTTTAATAAAAAAAAACTGTACAGTTAAAAAATATTTTCTCTAAAAGTGAAAAATGTGGGGAACAGTCAATAAACAACTTATGGATTATAAGAAACCCTGAAGAAGAAAATCAAAGCAAGGTAAAACAATAAATACTAAAAGCCATTATTTCAAAAAGCTATTGGAAAATTTAAAAATTTAAACTATAAATTGAAAGAAGGCACTTCATAACTGAGACTATAAACCCAGAAAGATCAACAGCCAAACATATTCTTGCAAAATTCCTGAACTTTAAACAAAATAAAAAATCACTTGGTCATGTAGGCAAAAAGAGAAAATAACTTATGTGGGAGAGAAAATTAGATTGCCATCAGTTATTTTTGCAGTAACACTTTATGCCAAAATGAAATGAAAATACAAATGAAAGAAAATGTGAGCGAAGAATTTTACACCAGTAAAACTGACACTCAAGTATTAAGCATACTCTTCCAAGAACTCAAGGAATATAACTCCCATAAGCACCTCTTGAGAAATCAACAACAGAATAAGCCACACACAACCAACATAACTCGAGAAATATCAGTTTAAAATTCTAGGCATGGAAGTGAAGATTCAATAAAAGGGACTTGTAGAGTAAAACTACATGAGAGTTGGAAAAGAGTCTAGTTTGTAATGGTTCCGTGTTCAGACAATCTAGATAAAGTACAACTATTAAAATACAGGGAAAATGAGAAAAGCATGTGAAAAATAACTTTTTTCACTAACTATTTTGACATTGATAATTATTATCATTATTGATAATAATGATATTATTATTCTGATGCTATTGTGTGCTTAATGTGTGATAAAGTAAGCAGGATAACCTTTATCCTTTCATTCCTTTATGTCCTTGAAAATCAGGATTAGCTTTGTAGAAGGATGTACATATACAGATGTAATATGCAAGAAGTAAAAAACCCTGTAGTCCTGAATTTTAATTGGTAGCGTAAATTTATGAGGTTTTCAAAAATAAATTTTATGTAAAAAATTTAGATATTTTACATGTAACAATATTTTATAGTATGCTTATTTATTTAAATATATTTATAAATAAATATACTTATTTATTTAATCCATCTAGTAGACTTCTAAGATGACTCCCAATGATCCCAGCCTCCTGGTATTCATGGCCTGGTATAACCCCTGCTCTTGAGTAACTTGCTTCTAACAAAAAGATGGCAACAATGAGGGATATCACTTCTGTGATTATAGTACAAGAGATTATAGCCTCCATCTTCTTAGGAGACTCTCCATATGGCTTTGTCAGCTTGCATGGTTTGATAAAATAAGCTGCCATGTTGAAGAAGCAAGAAATTTAGGGCAGCTGCCATCCAAAGGTGAGCTAAGAACTGAGACCCTCAGTCCAATGCATGAGGAACTGAACTCTGCCAGCAACCATGTGAGCTTGGGAGTGAATCTTCCCCAGCTGAGTCTTCAGATGGGACCCCAGCCTTGGAAAACACTTTGATTGTGGTATGGTAAGAGATTTGAATATTGTGTTCCTGAGTCCCAATATATGGTCAATACTCAGTAAATATATTTGAAGTGAGTGAAGATGTTAGAGCACATTTTTAGAATATATACAATGTAAGTAATTATTAAATTGCAATTTATTTAAGATTATGTTTAACAGGGTTTTAAGTTTCTAATAGAAAATTTTTAAAAAATTCATTCTTTAAGAGTTAACCATCCTCTGAAAATTATCAGATAGAGCTTTTATGTTTAAAAAAAAAATCCTGTTCTTATGGGGTATTGATAAAATGATTGCCCAAAGAACAGTGTTGGCTGGGGAGAGTTTTCAGCTAATTATGTCATTATGAATTCCCTTCATATTTGTGGAACATGTAATGCCTCTTTGTATGGAGCCATTTCTAATTATAAGGCACTTCTATACAAAAATTCAGAACGGGCTGATTGATTGCTCATCTATTAGTTTGGAAGGTGCTCAGAAGCTGGGAAGTGAAACTGAGAGATAAATATTATTAACAGATGACCAGCTTCAGACAAGGTACACAATTCAGCCCATACCAAACCCTAAGGGGTTTAGTCTTCTAAATGAACTTAGATGGAAGGAGGGATATGGAGAGACATTCTGTCTTTAATACAGCAATTGTTCTTCATTAGTAAGGCTAGAAATATAATTCTCTTTGGTCATTGATGAATTGAATCCTGGTTTTTCTCTACCCAGAGTGGGCAGTGATTGAAAAAGCACCTTCCACTATCAGCAGGAAGTATTTGAAGATGGTGGTGTTGGAAATGCATGATTTCTTAAAGAGAAGGAGGGATTTACAATTAAAAGATGTATGATAATTTCACCAAGTAAAAGGCAGACATGTTTGTTTACTTTTAAACCAATAGTTTTACTATTTAGAAATATTTTTATATTTCATGGAATCTAGATGCTATTGACTTTAAGAGATTTCTAAGAAAAAACTGTTGCCATTTATAATTGTAAAATGCTTCCTGATTTTAGAGATGATAAAATGTGGAAGTATGTGAATTATAAAATATTGTATGAGTTACTAAATTACCAGGCCATGGATATTAACTTGGATATTTCAGGGCACACACAAAAGGTGGTCTTGCTTTTCTGTTTATGTCTGATGCAGCCCATTCTATTATCTTCCAGGCATAATGCAAAAAACACTCATTCCTCTTGCTTTAGTAATTAGAAAATATTAAGTGAAACACTTTTTTTTTCACTAAAAAATGCCCGTCCTCTCAATTTTTAATGAAACTCTAGGTCCCAAGGATATTATCTGATGGTAAATGAGGGAGAAAGCTATTATCAACTTACGTAGACTACTCTTTTCACAAAGCTACGCGAAAGTATATTGTGCCTTTCTGAGGGGGATAAATGCTCATGAGATCTACATGTTTTTGACTTTTGAATGGGGGAGGTGAGCCCATTTTTACAGCTCCTATATGTCCCTACACTAAGTGGAAGGTAGATAGAGATTTCAGGCATTCACAAAATTTTAGTGACCCTTGAGACCTGAACATTTGTATGAGTGAAAATTTTCCACTAAATCCAGATTTTAATGTAGTAGGCAAATAAGGTTGTAACAAAGTGTACTTAAAGGTTCACAGAGATTGTTATGAGGGACAGGTTTTAATTAAGAAAAGCTCCAGAAGGTATGTCCCTTAAAGAGGGCAGATAAATACCAGAACTTTCCGTTTTCTAGGGCTGCCATAACAAAGTGACACAGATTGGGTGATTTAAACTACAGAAATTAATTTTCTCATG
Source organism: Monodon monoceros (assembly GCF_005190385.1). Taxonomy (NCBI): domain Eukaryota; kingdom Metazoa; phylum Chordata; class Mammalia; order Artiodactyla; family Monodontidae; genus Monodon; species Monodon monoceros. The sequence goes on from NW_021703780.1 coordinate 27,990,040, forward strand.
ATTCTGAAGGCTAGAAGTCCAAGATCAAAGTGTCAGCTGGGTTGGATCATTTTTAGGGATTCTTTGGTTTAGAGATGGTCGCCTTTTCTCTCTGTCGTCACATGGTCTTCCCTATGTGCTTCTGTCTTCTAATCTCCTCTTCCTAAAAGGATATGAGTCATATCCAATTAGGGCCCACGTATATGACCTCATTTTACCTTAATTAACTCTTTAAAGGCACTATGTCCAAATACAGTCACATTCTGAGGTAATGGGGATGAGGACTTCAATATATGAATGGCGGGGGGGGGGGCGCGGAATTCCATCCACAACAAATCCCAAGGGATTTAGTTTTCTAAATGAATTTAGAAATTACACAGCTACTTACACAGCTACTTTGGGCCTGGCCTCTGATGTTATGAGTTCAAGTGATTGTGATGTCGGTCTATTTGATGTAACTTCTGAGTTTTTGAGCCCAAGTATTCTGGACTTAGAGATGGGGTAAAACAGAAGTGGATTTAATGCTCTGGGGGGCAATTTTAGGAATTCTCAGGTATTTTCCATATTAATCAAATAATAACACATACGGATATAGGATATATTATTCTACCCTGGTACCCAGACTGGCTGCTAAATTTACAACTGCACCAAGAGATTTGGTGGTAGCAATGTGGACACAGATGTAGAATCCTATCAATTCAATGTCACATAAATAAATGGTTTCTCCTTTTCCACTGAATATTCAATTCAGATGAAAGCAGCTGCCTAGTTGCTTGATTTCAAAAGAACACTTGTTCAATAAATTCACAGTAAAGAGAGCAAGGAAAATCTAAGTGAATGAATAATAAGATAAATGATGTGGCGCTCCAAAAATATTTCTTTAAATGTATGTTTAAAATTTCTCTTTTGGGATTTGAATGCTTAAACAGTGGTATAATACTTCATTTAATAAAAAACACATAGTAAGGGAGCTAGTAATTATTAGGACAACAAATTCCTGATTACCACTAGTCAGCTTTATGGAAGTCTACAGGAATTAAAGTTCTAAAGCATGAATACATTAGCAGCCATTTCACACTTTGTTAGACTGACTTCAAAATTCTGAAAGGCAATGTTGATATCGAAGATTTTCCTTGAAATACAATACTGCCTACCTTTCTGAGTTATTATTCCTCGATACATTAAAGGCAGGATAGGTCTGCCATATTTATCCTATTCTGTTTGATTTTTTCAATACTCCAGAAAATTATGAGTGCCTAGAAAATAGAGCTGTCCTGCTTCATTTTTGCTCTAAATCTTAATTTACCTTTCTATTTGTATCCCTGATGAAAGACTGCTCCTGTATTTACTATTTTAGTTTCTGATACGTGAGTGATTTTATTTAAATGAAATAACAATTGAAGGACAAAGAAATAACAACCTTTTTAAAAAACCTAGCTTTATAGCCTTATTTGATCATCAGGCTTTCCCACTACAGAGGCTTTATTATTCACAACTTAAAGTCATACAATTACCTTGGCTATTAAAGAAAAGACATACTATAAAATAGAGGTGTTGGGGAGATTTCACTAAGAGGAAATTTCAAGGAGATACTACTATTCAGCTCAATAGAACGTAAATCCCAAGGACAATTGGGTTTTAAATATAAAATCATAACTCCAGTTGCAATCAGAGAATGTTATTACTAGAAGAGATTGATAAACCAATTTGCTACTTTAACAGATGAGAAAACTGAGGCCTAGAGAGATTGATGGCTTATTCAATTAAGAGACTTTGAGACTTTTATTGTAGGAAACTGCAAATTGTGAGTTTTTATAGGTACTCTTCTTTCACTTAAAAAAAATGCCTCCAGGTAATAGAAAAAACATTTATTTCATTTGGATTAAAACTATCAAGATATTATTGGAGGCTGTGAATATGTGGTTCAATGTAGTTCAGATAAAGATATATGTAAAATATTAATTTAACAATTTCTTAATTACTCCTCTTTTAGATTGTTGTTTAAAAAAATCATTTGTAACTCTCATCTCTCAAAAGATATTAAGGACTGCTTTGTCCATTTATTTTTGGCCCGTGTCTTTGATGTAGCTTCCATGCGGTAAAATGGATTTACAATTCCTCCTATGTGAAACCATACAGATAAACTCAAAATCAGGATGCAAAAACATTGCTAGTGGGCTTCCCTGGTGGCGCAGTGGTTGAGAGTCCGCCTGCCGATGCAGGGGACACGGGTTCGTGCCCCGGTCCGGGAAGATCCCACATGCTGTGGAGCGGCTGCGCCCGTGAGCCATGGCCGCTGAGCCTGCGCGTTCGGAGCCTGTGCTCCGCAACGGGAGAGGTCACAGGGGTGAGAGGCCCGCATACCGCAAAAAAAAAAAAAAAACATTGCTAGTAATTCTATTCTGTGGTATATTTTAATAGCTCATTTATCCTCTGCAATTGGATTAAGAGGGTATTTGTTCTGCTCTATAACTCAAGAAATACCCCCCCACACACACTAAATCACCTGAAAATTCAATCCTAATTCTCTTTTCTGCCAGGACAAAAGGATATGGAATTGTTTTCCACATGTTTGGTGAGGGGAAGAAAAAGAAAAAATGAATATGCGAAACAAGTGTGAATAAATGAACAAGATACATAAAAGTTATAGGTGAGTGAAGGGTATTAAATTAGATCAGCAGTCCACAACCTTTTAGGCACCAGGGATGGGTTTTGTGGACGACAATTTTTCCATGGACGGCGGGGGCGGGGGGTGGGGATGGTTCAGGTGGTAACGGGAGCCTTGGGGAGCCATGGGGAGGCGGGGGTGGGGGGGGATGGTTCAGGTGGTGACAGGAGCCTTGGGGAGCGATGGGGAGAGGCAGATGACGCTTCGCTTGCTCACCTCCTGTTGTGCAGCCAGGTTCCTAACAGGCCAAGGACTGGCACTGGTCCGTGGTACGGAGGGTTGGGGACCCCTGGATTAGAGGTTGTCATATGTAAAGCTCTTGTGTTTTTCCCAACTCTGAATCATTTAAAAGGTAGAACTTTTAATTGATGGCGATAAAACAATGGCCTGTATTAATGATAAAGCTCATACTTAATTACTAATTGCATCTTAAGCGCGTGGTCCCGATATGTTCTTGTTTCGAAATCCAAGAATTTTTCAGAATAAATGCACCAGATGCAGGTAACAATAGAGAACCTTGGGCTTCACAATGTTGGGATGCTGAGAGCATGAGGGCACAGAGCTGGTCAGATGAAAACTGCTTGCTCTGTCTGGGCAGCTGGTTTCTAGAAATAAGGAAAGAGGAAGGGGTCTGATCTGCAGGTGCTAATTTCTACTCCCAAAGACACCACTGGAATTCACCAGAAAGAAGGAAGTGAGTGACCTGGGACAGGACAGAATCATAAATGGTTAAGATCTCTTGACACAGAAACAAGAAGCAGAGTTAGATTCCTTGTGAGAGAAAGAGAAAGCTAGTTGCAAGGAAAAGTAACAAGTCCCAGTGAAACATATCCTGGGTTCCCACAGCATCAAACTCACAGCAAATTGTTGATTCAGTTAAAGATTAACTATGACAAGATTTCATCACTATCTTTGATGTTATTCTCCTAATATGTTTTGTATTTTAGTAGAGAGTTGGTATGAACTGAGGAAACTTAAAATTTAGAAGGAGTTCAATTCTAAAGATGAAATGATTACAATCTTGGAAGTAGTACCAGCTCCCATAAAAAAAGGAAAATTTAAAAACGGAAAAAATTGAGGTATTAAAAATATATATATCAGAAAATAAATTCATCCATATTTCCAAACCCAACTGTATCACTAAGTATTATTTTGTATATTTCCAGTTTTTTCCTCTGAGAATATATAGTCTACATTCATAAAAATTTTGCAAATATACAGTTTATATTCATAAAAATTTTATATATGCATATATATAACCAACTAGAACTACAGATAGAGATATATTGTACATACAGATATAGAAATATATAGATACAGATTTTGCGTCTTCACCATTTCAAATTAAGCCTATATTCTATTCATACTTGATGTGTCTTAAAACCCTAATAAGGTATAGGCTATAATGACCAGGAAATATTTATTTTTAATTCAACATATACAGAAGCCTGTGCTACACAGTGATGTTGGCGATAACAAAAAATAGAAATCACAACTGTTGCTCCGAAAGAGTTTACAATTGGGGGGGTGGGAAACAAACATATATCTGAAAACAAAAATTCATATAGAAAGTAAGAGGTAGTTAATGTCAAATGAGAGGTAAAATAAGTGTAAAGAATTTAGAAGGGGACTTCCCTGGTGGTCCAGTGGTTAAGACTCCACACTCCCAATTCAGGGGGCCAGAGTTCAATCCCTGGTCAGGGAACTAGATCCTGCATGCCGCAACTAAGACCAGGTGCAGCCAAATAAGTAAATACATAATTTTTAAAAAAAAAGAATTTAGAAGGAAATGGAAAATGTCCTGTAGATTAGGATGGTCTAGCAAGGCTTCATGGAAGAGTCAGGGCTTAAACTCAGTCCTGAAGGATTACTGTGGTTAATGTAAGTGGAGGGGCAGTAGAGGGAATCCAAATAAGAAATACTGATACAATAAAAGTACACAATAATTCTCACTTTGTGGTAAACATTTAGTAGACCTGCTTGATTAGAAGATGGAAGAGAGAGAGAGAATGTAATGAGGAACAACATATATGTTATATTCATCCATCCATCCATCCATCTATCCATTAATCTATCCATCCATCTACCAAGCACATAGGGAGTTAGGTAAGGCGCAGAGCTAGGATTTGAACTAGGGTTGCTGTGCATTCAAGCTTATATCCTTTTTATAAGTATAAAAAGTTTTCAATACATGTTTGCAAGAGCTGAGCTGTGGATGTAGAGATAGTGAGTTTCTTTTTTACTCTTTTCTAAGAATTAACTTGATATGTTTAGCAGATGTAGGTCAAGAAAGCAATGCTAAAGAAAGAAAAAAAGCTATGTGAGCAGACATGTGTTGGTATATGTATATGTGTTGAGTACGCGTACAAAAGAGGAGAAGGTCATTCAGCCATTGTTAACCACATCCATGTCAAAAGAAGTAATGAATTATCTTCTCCAGCACTGTATTTGCTTTCTGATTTGGACAAGATCTCTTCTATTCCATTAGTCCTTTGAAGTGCTGCTCACCAAGGAGATTATAAGGTGGGAAGAAACAGAGGATGAGTGAATGCATGAGCAATCTTCATCATAAGGAGAAAGCTCCGAGCACACTTCATGCTGAAAGCAGATGGGGGAAGGTAGATAGAAGCTGTACATGTGTTCAAATTTTCAGTGTCACTGGTTTTATGTAGTCCTTTGAAAGATCACAGAAGTACTCTGTGCCCAAGTATGGACATCTGTAGAATTACATAGGGACTGAGTAAGAGGATAATTCGACTATATGTAAATACCCAGTGTATAGTATTTAAAAGTTGATTGGGGGGAAAATGTCTCATCTTTGTATATAAAAAATAATGATGTATTTTTGTCTGTCAGAATCTACATGATGATTGAGATGTGCAGATGGATAGACGGTAGGAAGAAAAAAGGGCAGGTAAGTACAGGTTTATTCATATATCACAGATTAAAATAAGAACAAGAAAGGCACATGTGTTTGATTCTGACTTAAATTATCAATGTGACTTAACAGTGCAGAGAGCAGTACCTGAGTTCTGTTTTAGATTTCTAAAATGTTCTATTTCTGCTCTGATGAGTTGAAATCCTCCTATTCTACTCCCACAAAACAGTTATAATACATTAAAGTAAATGATCATTTTAAAGGTGTTATCTGGGGAAGCAAGGTGAAATTGAAAAAAAAAATCAAATCTCTCAACTCTGTTACTATTCCTAAAATAAAAGAAGTAGGACCAGCTCATATAAAAAAATAGATTCTTGTGGTAACCTACATACTCAGATTTCTTCATTCTCCTCTGCCATGTATTAAAAAAAAAATTAGAGGGCTTCCCTGGTGGCGCAGTGGTTGGGAGTCCGCCTGCCGATGCAGGGGACATGGGTTCGTGCCCAGGTCCGGGAGGATCCCGCGTGCCGCGGAGCGGCTGGGCTCGTAAGCCATGGCCGCTGAGCCTGCGCATCCGGAGGCTGTGCTCCGCAATGGGAGAGGCCACAGCAGTGAGAGGCCCGCATGCAGCAAAAAGAAGGAAAAAAAAAAAATTAGAATCCTCATATGTATCTCCAACTTATGTTTTGTGTAAATCAGTTTTAGTGATACGTGGGACGGCCAGTCATTGTGATGTTATCAAGTTATACGATCTTTTGAGATTGGCAACTGACGGTCATGGAAAAGATAACTAATTTCAAAATTGCTAAATAAGAATATGAACATGATCAAAGAAAGCAAAGATGCAATTTACCTCACCATTGGTGATTTTATGAGGCACCATCCATAGTTAAACGAATTCACATTGATCCAAAAGCGTTTTACTAGCACTCGGCAATGCTAGCAATTTAATGTAGCTCAAGATTCAATAAAAGGTAGACTTTATTCATCAAAAAAAAAAAATTTTTTTTTGAAGATCACAAGGGCCGCGACCGGCTGAGGCCCCTGGCCCACCCCCGCGCCCAGGGTGGCGGAGCACCCAGGCGCGGGCATCAAAATGTTTTTAAAGGCTATTTTTTCTTTGCCTTCTTTCGTGGTTTAGTAGATTGGAACCTTTAAGGTATTCCAAAAGGGTTAACTACATTTATTTACAAGTGAGTTAATATCCGCTGATAAAATAATCTTCAGAAATGAATATTATATACTATTTTAGAACTCTGAAATAATAAATTATCTGGCAAATTTTTTGTTTCAAATAAGCCATCAGTATTAGATACAATTAAAATTAATACACTGAAGACTGGCTGAATTTTAAACAATATACTGTAGCTATTAGAGACACAACCTTCTCAGCTTGTAGTTGACAGAAGAAACAGTACCACTGTCTCTGATTTTCTTGGGAAAGTCCCTATTATATTTTAAGCCCTTCTTTGATATTTTACTAAAGCACAGCAAAAATCAAAGTTCTTTCTTCTTCAGATGGTTTGAAACAGAATCAAATCTTAAGGCATTTTGGGGGGATTTTTTAATCTGCTTTTTTGATTAGTTCTGCATTGATGTATTAAACTTAAGAATTAACGAGTATGAAATAACATTTTTGGGATATTTTTGCAATCTAATTTTTCTCCTCTAAATCTTGATATAATTTGATGGTCTGACTAAACAAGTTGATGATTTCATACATCTATTTACAGTGTTTCCAAGATCCAAATTTATATCACAAGTTGGAACTCACAATGTTTTGTCTGTTTTTGCTTGTCTAGTTTGGTTTTTAAGGCACCCTCACCCCCTGGCTCGTGTTTCCTGTTATTTTAGGTCACCTTTAGTTCCTCTTTGATTTGAAAGATTTTGCTTCTGTGTTCTCTTAAGGGAGAATGTTTATAATGGTTTGTGTGCCCACACTCCATCATGGAGAATAGGCAGTTTTGAGAAATCATGCTATACGTATCTTTGGCTTTCCCAATGACTTCCATTTTGGAAAGAACAAAAAAGACTCTGTGCTTTCACTCTTTCAATTTATTTATTTATTTTTTTTTTTTTGCGGTACACGGGCCTCTCATTGTTGTGGCGTCTCCCGTTGTGGAGCACAGGCTCCAGACGCGCAGGCTCAGTGGCCATGGCTCACAGGCCCAGCCGCTCCGCGGCATGTGGGATCTTCCCGGACCGGGGCACGAACCCGTGTCCCCTGCATCGGCAGGCGGACTCTCAACCACTGCGCCACCAGGGAAGCCCATCTTTCAATTTTTTTAATTAAAAAATATCTGACATACAAGATTTAAATTTAAGGTATACAACATGTTAATTTGATGCATTTATATATTGTAATATCATTGCCATTGTGTAATAATTAACTCCTCTATCATGTTACATAATTACTTTCTTTTTAGTGGTTGAATAATTAAGTTCTAGTTGATAATTATAGTATAATATTGTTGTCTATATTCACTATACTGTGCATTAGACCTCTAGGGCTTATTTACTACTCCTTACAAATTTGTACCCTTAAACATCTGTCCTGTTCCCTCACCCCATCCTCTGGTGACCACCATTTTACTCTGCATTTACAGATTTGACCTTCTCAGATTCTACATATAAGTGATACCATACAGTACTTGTCTTTCTCTGAGAAAGACTTATCTCAAGACTCTGTGCTTTCTGAAGATCAATGCTTTCAGAAAGACTGAAATGCTTTCACATCAGAGGGGGGAATATCAAAAGAATTTCCCCATCTTTTAGTATAAATTAATGAGAAATTCAAAAATTTTCTTTCCACTTGAAGCCTCCCTTCACCTCTGCTTCTGAATATTATACATTTTTTCCTCTGTAAGAGACTTTTTCTTCCCCAGAGCCTTTCTGATATGGGGGAATTAATATTTCATCATACAATTATAAATGTCTGCCTTGGCAGAAACTTTTCTGTCTGTTGTTAACATGACTCTTGGGGTAGCCTCTTCAGATAAGGCTTTCTAGCGAGTGGAGAGCAGCTTTTAACATGGAGATGGCACACAATGATGGGATATCAATGTATAAGCACCATTCAAATTAAAGTTCTTATCAGATAAAATTGGACTTGCAGGGGGAAAATGTATTTCTTTTTTGAGTTTATGCAGTACTCTTATTATCCCAAGTGCGTTTATGTATAAGACTTAGGGAATCTTTCTATATGTCATACTGCTATTCTGCAGGGAAAGAAATAATTACAAACATGTTCCTTCACAATAAGAAAGTGCAAATAAATTTCCAAATGTGTTTCAAAATCAAGAGTAATTCCAGATTTTATGGTGTTAATAGCATAGTGGTAAAAAACCCTCAAATATCCCTGGTTTAAATTCCTAACAGTCCATGTAATTGCTTTGTGATCATGAGCAAGATAGTTAGCTGTAATTTTCCTGTTCCTCATTTTAAGATGGAGATAATACTAGTACACTTGTCCTAGGGTTGTGGTGAGGATTAAAGAAGAGATGGCATAACACAGGGATTAGCTATTATTATCTATTATTGTCATTAATTCAGGTCTATACTTTCATAATAGATTAAAATAATTACTGTTTCTACTTTCACACTCCTTAATACACTGTCAAATCTCTTTCTTCCTACGGCTCTTTTCATTTCATGAAAACTGCTTTATTCCAGTTCAGTAACGACTTGCCATTTGCTGAATAACTGAGCATTTTTTAGACCTGATCCTCCACTCACTGAAGCTTTTGACACTTCACCAGTGCTTCTGTCTCGATACTCTTTCCTATTTTGCCTTCTCAACTGGTTAGAGAACACAGAGGAATCTCAAAGTGTGAGCGTTCTCTCTTCCTGCCTAGCTACTAAGGAACTCTGTTGTTTTAAGGATGTGCCCCGTGCTCTGTGCCCTACACGCCGTTAACACCTATGCCCTTCTTTCCAGACTACGTGAGTTGACTTTTCCAGTATGAGTTTTCCAAAGGTAAAGGCAGCAAATTTATATATTTGCTCCTTAAAAGGATGAGATGTGATTACCTGTCAAAACCGAGACATTATTTGAATGAAAAGCTATGCTACGGTTGTAGGTCCTAGCTGTAGTTTGATAGATAATCTATGCTCCCTTAGTGCTTTATCATATGTCACTGGGGTCCAGATACTTTGGATATGGACTTTGGCCTTAAGAAGTAAGCCCAAAAAAATGCACCATGGCTGGGAATCTGTAGGTGAGGTAAGGATCTTTAATATGGTCCCTGGTGACTTTTTTATTGGAAGTCAGGTATAATTGCCTCTCCCATTAGGAACAGGTGATTAAGAGACAGACGAACATTAAAACATGAAGCATCAAGAAAAGTCTGGATATTGTTGCTGCTATTTTAACACAAACAGGCAAGAGAGGTACCAGCTAAAGAACAGTAAATATTTCAACAGCAAGACAAGATCTACGTTAATGGTTCTCAAATTGTAATGCACATAAGAATCATCTAGGTTGTTTATTAGAACTACAGAGCCTCGATCTCCACATATTTGGGGAATTTTTTAGAGGATACCTTATATGTGCTCTCAGGGAAATCCCCTCTGCTGACTGCTGGTGCTCTCCTGCTGAGGCCATCAGGCATCTGATGTGCCCCCGGGAGTCCGCTCTGCCGCTGGGTATCCTGGGCTATACCTGAACTCTATTTCTTCTCTCAGAAGATGCTTCTCTGACAGAGCACTGTTTCCCAAGGGCCAATAAAAAGCCAACTACCAACATCCCTTAGATTTTAGAACACTCCTGCCTTCCCTGTGGTTCCCTCTGCAATGGAGTCCGGTGTTACAATGCTCTGCACAGAACAGGGAAGGCACTGCGGCCTTATCAATCCCCTGCCTGTTGACTCATCACCCATATTCTTGCAGGAAACTTAACTCTCTTCTCCCTTTTTCCCCCCATACATATCAGGCAGCAAATACATATCTTAGTGGTGACTGGCTGCTTATATACTGTCCTGTTTGAGGCCCGTTGCAGACACGGCAATGACATTTTCGTCTGAATTTTTACAGGAGTCTTTTTGCTAACATCTCTGCTTCCTGTCTCATTCCTTCTGGTTTATTCCTTCCTCAGTTAGAGTTGTCTTTCTCTAATTCAAATCTCATATCATTCTTTGGCTTAAGATCCCTCAGTGAGTCCCTGTTGCTTTCAGGATAATAGCTAATTCAACACAACCGGTATTCTGTTACTTGTTCAGCCTCAGTTCCCCCTGCTTCCCTCCACATCTCATGCCTGCCTTCCAGACATTTTCTCTCATTGTCTGTCTTCGCAGAAATTAGCACGAGCAACTACTTTTCTCCATTTACTGGTTACAAGCCTTTTTAACCCAATAATACTATAAAGTTCTTTTGATCAGGGGCCATTTCTTATTTTTTATATTTCCATGTTCCCTAGCAGCGGACTTTAAATACAATTGCTAAGGTAAACTAGGAAGGCAGGTATTAAGGAAAAAATAGGAAGGAAGGAAAGAAAGAAAGAAGGAAAAAAGGAAGGAAGTTTGTTATACATGTCTAGAGACTAATATCTAGATATATGGGTTTACCATTCTCATATATTAATACTTTGTTTTTCTAATGTGTTTCTACTATAGAAACAAAACTAACAGAGAAAGTAATAAGCTATTTCTTCTTGGCTCTCATTGCCCAGCACTATGTCCACTCCTTTCCTCCCAGGCACACAGCCTTAATGTGGCCATCAATCCATGCTGCTGGTTATTAAATGGGAATCAAGAGAATGCCTTCAATCATTTATATCGATGAGCAGGGAAGGGGGTCAGAGAGATAGAGAAATAGTCCCAAACTGAGGAAGGCAAGAAGAGAAAATCCATGGCAGAAGCAAGTGAAAATCCTTAAGTCAGGGAGTTTTAAAAATTGACCTCCCTCACAGTTGCCTTGCTGTTCTCAAATAACACTTGAACACACATCAGAAACGTTAGCCAGACCAGGAAGCAACAGCCCACTTCTTTTGAGTTCTCAAGGGTATGATGAATATCAATTGAAGATAATGCATTTCACTTCTATTGCTTTTCATAGGTTATCACTCAACATCTAATCATTAAGGAAGTACAGAAGGACATTCTTTTTTTTTTCTTGAATTTTTTTCTTGAAATAAAGTTTATGTACAATATTATATAAGCTACAGGTGTACAACATAAGTACTATATAGTGATTCACAATTTTTAAGGGTTACACTCCAATTATAGTTATTATAAAATATTGGCTGTATTCTCAGCTTTGTACAGTATATCCTTGTAGCTTATTTTATACATAATAGTTTGTATCTCTTAATTCCCTATCCAGAAAGACATCCTGCATGCCTGTTATTTATCCATGCATAGTCTTTCAGGCAAGGTCCACATTTTACATTCTTCTCTCTGAAGCTGGAGCTACATTTCACAGATTTTTTTTGTCAGTAGAGTTTTGTTCGGTTCTAGCAAGAGTGGGCTTTAGTAGGCGAGTGGATGGCAAAAGGAGAGAAGATACCGCCTTCCTACTTTCTTGCTGTTCCCAGTATTATCACACCAACTGTGTCTCTTTGTCCCAACACCAGCAGTTGGTCACAGACTCCAGCTTCTTTTACCACTCCTGGAGCCAAGCCCATCAGATGTCACCACAGGGTGTTGCAGCGGCTGGCTAATGCTCTCTCCTTTGTGGTTTGAAATCACCTTACATGACCTCTCTAAATTTCTGAAACCCAATCCTTTCCATTTTGTTTTCCTAGCTGCAGAGTATGAAATGTTTTCTACCCCAAAGATATTTCCCTTGGCTACCTCAGCATCCACTTTTTCCTTCTTCACCCTCCTACCCCGCGATAATAGGTTCCTAATATCCTGGAATGAATCTACTGTCTTGAAATATCTAGTGCCAGTTTTCTTTTCCTGAATGTACTCTCATCCCTTAGGGCTCTGGATTCTGTTTTCAGTCTTCTATTAATTCAGAGGTCATACTATTTCTACATTGACTAACATCAAACTTACAGCCATGTGTCTGGAGTCCAGGAAAGACATCCTTTTAGGGCTTCCCTGGTGGCGCAGTGGTTAAGAATCCACCTGCCAACGCAGGGGACACGGGTTCGAGCCCTGTTCCGGGAAAATCCCACATGCTGTGGAGCAACTAAGCACGTGCGCCACAACTACTGAGCCTACGCTCTAGAGCCCGCGAGCCACAACTACTGAAGCCCACATGCCTAGAGCCCGTGCTCCGCAACAAGAGAAGCCACTGCAATGAGAAGCGCGTGCACCACAACAAAGAGTAGCCCGGGCTCGCCACAACTAGAGAAAGCCCATGTGCAACAACAAAGACCCAATGCAGCCGAAAATAAATAAATTAAAAAAATATCCTTTTATTTTCACCTTTCTCACTTCTACTCAGCCTCATTTCTTCCCATACCATAAAACAGGCCTTACCTTACAAATACTATTACAGTATGTGTTCTGCACATCCGACACTTCTGCAAACTTATTCTAATCTAGATGTCTTTTTTACACTGTTCTCCAACATCTTCCTTCTGCCTATTCAAGACACCTACCTCAAAGCCCTATAGCAGCCCCTCTAACAGTGAGTAGCAGCCTCTACTACCACAGCTTATAATATTCAATTTTTTTGTAAGCTATTACAGGTCTACCTTACCTTATATAATCATGATGATGGTGATGATTTCCTGTTTGTCAATCTTGATTTCTGAATTAAAAGTTATATAAAGACAGACACTGTATCCTTAATTTCTTTTCATTGCCCATTTTATATATTATATAGTCAGTTGCATAGAGATTCTCTTTATACACAGATGGTCTAATTTCATCCAGCAGCTAAGCAAGTAACCATAGTTTATCTTTTCTTCTCAATGTAGGTTATTCTTGATGTTCTATTTCCAGTGTACCAAGGCTTGCCATCCAGTATGGGTAGAAAGATGTTGTTCTTAACGATGATAAAGTGTTTTAGCCTTAGCCCATGTGAAGTCTTTCTGGCAGGTTTATTACTGCTTTAATTTTTTAAAGTGTCCTTGTGAAATCACAGCCTTGACACAAGCTTGGGTAATTGAAATTCCTGTAACTTTTGGTGCCATGAAAAAAGTCCCATGACTGGAATATCCTAATATGATTTTTACTCCCTCCATGAGAAAAGAGCCCTGTTTGCTAGTGAAAAGCAGTGGGAAAATTATCCAGTCTTTGCTTTAATTCTAATCTCCACATTTTATCCCTCTACAGCAGTTCTCCACATTTTCTTCTGCATCAGGTCATTCATTAGGTGAGACACAGTAGCTGAATGTGAGGAACTGCCACTTAAAAATAAAACTGCAGGAATGCTTCCTTCTTGAAGGTGCATTATATTGAGGAAAACAGTCAGTTCAAAAGCAAAGTTTGCCATCTATCTTTAAATAATACTGTAAATAAAAGATGATATTCTAACTTGCCTTTATTGGATACTTTTTTTAGCAAATACAAAAACTTAAGAAAGTAAAACAGAATATTCTATATTGCTTTTTTTCTAAGTGAAAATATGTTAAAAAACAAACTTCTTATATTTGAGTGTGAATGGTAATAAAACGTGAAATATGTCATAGGCCTTCACTCTCTTATATGATACTAAAGAAGAAGAAGGAGGAGAAATAATCTGTCAAACCAAAACTTCTACTCTTAGATTCAGCAGTAAGTTACAGGGCATAAATTGAGGTGGCAAAGGAAGCTCATCTGGTCAGAGAGATAAAGTTCTCTTCACACCCTAATGAAGACATGTCTGAACTGATTTTGTTTTGACGACAAATAGAAAACATTTAGAAGACGGTAATATTCCTTTAGGGCTTTCACCGACTCTTGGACATGACAGTTTTCCTCTGATTAGTGTCTTTTCCTTTGCCTTCCCCAACCCCTGGTGACTTTGAGAACCTTGCCCTCTTACAGCTTCAGACAGGGGGAGACTATTACTTTAACCTCAGTCCTCTCATCAGATAAGTCGAAGCATCAAGTCATCCACAAGAGCTGGGGCATGGTGGTCCAGTCCACCACAGAGCTCCTTTCTGACTCATCAGATAAAACCTGGTACTCCCTGGGTGTGAGTGTCTGTATTTTTTTCCTTCTGGAATCTCTTTTTATTCCTTATTCCCCTCCACACCATGTTCTTCAAAGCTACCTTATATTCTGCTCCTCAGTTTGCCCTGGTGTTTTCTTTCTCCTTTATCACTGGAGCCTGCTCTGAAGGACTACGCTTACTTCTCCTCCCTGTAATAACAGGAACCTGGAATATCAAGAATAGTAGCCACCACAGAAGACCTAAATAGACATTTTTCCAAAGAAGACATACAGATGGCCAACAGGCGCATAAAAAGATGCTCAACGTCACTAATCATTAGAGAAATGCAAATCAAAACTACAATGAGGTGTCACCTCACACCAGTCAGAATGGCCATCATCAAAACTCTACAAATAACAAATGCTGGAGAGAGTGTGGAGGAAAGGGAACCCTCCTACACTGGTGGTGGGAATCTAAATTGGTACAGCCACTATGGAAAACAGTATGGAGGTTCCTCAAAAAACTACAGTTGCTATATGATCCAGCAATCTCACTCCTGGGCATATATCCAGATAAAACTATAACTCAAAAAGATACATGCACCTCTATGTTCAAAGCAGCACTTTTCACAATAGCTAAGACATGGGAACAACCTAAATGTCCATCGACAGGTGAATGAATAAAGAAGATATGGTAAATGTATACAATGGAATACTACTCAGTCATAAAAAAATGAAATAATGTCATTTGCAGTAACATGGATGAACCTAGAGATTATCATACTAAGTGAAGTAAGTCAGAAAGAGAAAGACAAATACCATATGATATCACTTATATGTGGAATCTAAAATACGACACAAATAAACTTATCTAAGAAATAGACTCACAAACATAGAGAACAGACTTGTGGTTGCCAAGAAGGAGGGTGAAGAGTGGGAGAGGGATGGATTGGGAGTGAGTTTGGGATTAGCAGATGCAAACTATTATACAGAGAAAGGATAAACAACAAGGTCCTACTGTATAGCACGGGGAACTATATTCAATATCCTGCAATAAACCATAATGGAAAAGGACATGAAAAAGAATGTATATATACGTATAAATGAATCACTTGGCTGTACAGCAGAAACTAACACAACATTGTAAATCAGCTATACTTCAATAAAGTAAATTTTAAAAAAGTATAATAGGCACCGGGACTCCGTGTAACTACATTCCACTTGAATAATTGAACACCTTGAAATCGCTATGCTGTTGACTGTGGCAGAGGTTCTTCTGTTCCCTGGTGATCTGGTGCTAGTTTATCACTATGTGCAAGGAGACCACCTGAGTTCTGTTTTCTTCCTACTGTTTAGTGGGTTTATTTCAAAAAACATTATAAAAATACTATTGACCCATCTATAAGAGTTCTTTTCGGTTTTCATTCATTTTCTACGCTATTTATTTTTCTCTGTTTTTTTAAAGCCTTTTGGCTTTTCTGTGGTTCTTAACAGGGATAGAGAAGAGCTAATTAAATTCAGTGATGCCCTCTCTCTTTAAATATCATAAAATGAGTTTGTAGTAGGAGGTTGGGGCAAAAAGATGGATGTCTTTTGCATACAGGCTCATGCGTGTTTCTGATACAAAACATTTGGGGATTTACTCTGTATTTCAGTTAAGCATTCTACTAGAAACCAGGTTTGGTCTTGTTACTCACATTTGAATGATACTGTGGTTTTCTACCAGGGTCTGGGATTTTACCCTACTTATGAGCTAATAACCTAGCTTGTTATAGCTGCATGGATGCTGGCAGATGGTCTGAAACTCAAAGATCAGAGACAATGACTTATTATTTACAGCACAGCAAGCATGCAGTGAAGTTCCATGAGGTGAGGGGGCGAGGCCCAGTTAGATGTTATCCTTGCAGCAAGTTCAGAGTCCAAAAACTGTAAACTTGGGGAATCACAGCTTTCATAGTGAGACTGTATGTCTTGGTAGAGACACAGCCCTAAGAAATGTCCTGAATAAAGAACGATCAGGGACTTGCATTCTTGTCATATCCAACAAAAATGGGCAAGGATACTCCATACTCATGCCAGATTACCTCTTCCAATATTCTTTAACTTCAATTTCAGTACGAATTTCTTAGAAACTTTGTTTAAAATCCATACTCCTGGATGCAGCACAGAGAGGTTTTAATTCAACAGTTCTGGGATATTGCCAAAGAAACTGCATTTTTATTATAATCAACAGATGATTTTGATGCAGGTAGTTTTTCCTAGAAGCGTTTTATTGCGTCTAAATTGCTTTCCTATACATGGTATCATTAACAATTGAGGTAGATGTTCTGTATGTACAGGCATGCCAGTTGTAGAAAAAAAGAAACACCCCTCAACCAACCTAAACATACTGTGTATTCCATAGTCCAGGATTAACATGTGGATGGCTATGTCTTATCGTAGCATATATAAAAAAAGCTAATCACATCAGAGAAATTATACTAAATTACCATATTCAGCAATGAGTTCACCATGTTAGTAGCTCTCTGTAAAATGTTTTAGCCAAGGCAAGAGCCAGGAAGAGGTGTGAGAGGAATCAATGGTTCTGAGTCAGATGGAAATGGAATGTTCCCCTTTTCAAAAACAGGTGGTTATTAGAATAATTGTTTAGAAAGAAAAAAAGACCAATAGCTTAAATGTTTGAGATCTGTTTTTGAGCTGATTCTCCTACAAAGAACAAAACTTTGGGAAAATCACAGAATCTCTGTTAATTCATCTGTAAAATAGAAATTATATCTTTCTTGCCTGGGAGGTGGTGTGACTCAGGGGAGAAAATGTGTCTAAAGCATCTTGTCAACTGGATAGTGATATGCAGATGAAAGCGATGCAGATCATTTTATTCATGGTACCTTTTGCCCTTTAGGAAAAATGCAGCCTCTTCTTCTTGACAAATACAGGTCATGAGAATATATCTTTTTCAGTGGCTTGACCAAAGTAGTAAACATTATCTGATTAACCTGAGTATCTTTCAAATAGAATTTCAATTACAGGCATACCTCAGAGATGTGGCAGTTCAGTTCCAGACTTCCCTAATAAAGCCAATATTGAAATAAAGTGAATTACATGGACTTTTTGTTTTTTCAGTACATATAACAGTTATGTTTACACTACACTGTAGTCTTAAATGTGCCATAGCATTTATTCTAAAAGAACAATGTACATACCTGAATTTAAAAATATTGCCAAAAAGTGTCAAAACAATTACTGTAGTAACAGTGTAAGATCACTGATCATAGATCACCATAACAAATATAATAATGAAAAAGTTTGAAGTGTTGTGTGAATTATCAAAATGTGACACAGAAACACAAAGTGAGCAAATGCTATAGGCAAAATCGTGCCCATAGACTTGCTCAGTGCAAGGTTGCCACAAGCCTTCAAACTGTAAAAAAAATACAGTAAATACTGTGTTTTTACTGCAAATTGCAATAAATCAAAGTGCAATAAAACAACGTGTGCCTGTATGCTATTCCAGTGCTACCAAGGGATCTCAGCTGTTAGAAAAGTCTCCATTTATGATAATTTTTCATTGAGAATTACTATTAATCAACAGTGTATCCATCATTGCATTTTTCCACTTGACAAAATTAAAATCACATGAATTTCATTTTATTCACTTGGAAATAACTTCAATATGTGCGAACAGCTACTCATTCAGAAGGCCCAGTGTTTTAGTATGATTCTTTCCCCTCGACTCTTGGTCTTTGAGCCTTTTTGTGTTAATTTGCCAGTTTAGAGTAAAGTGGTGGCACCATTGGTAAACAAATTACTCTTTGTTTAATAATTTCAGGGTGCACATTAGGAGCTCAGGAAGATTTTGTTCTTATGGTTTCTTCCCAAGTACAAATGGCCATGATGTAACAGCCCTGCTGTATGTAGTCATGTACGTTGAACATGTTTGATAACTGTTTGCTATGAGAGAATTCATTTCAACAAAGCTGTTCATGAAAAGCAGGTACTTTAGTGCCAATTCTGGATGGCTGAATGGGTCTCTACCATAATAATATCCTCTGCTAGGGATTCTTAATTAGTCAATAGGAAAGTTTACGTACCTGGATCTTTTAAAAATTTTATGTAGTTTAGACTGAATACAAAGCATTTTTCAGTGACATAATCAAGCATAAGAAAAATACCGTAAAAATGTATAACCTAAAGTTTTATTATTTTTTGTCTTTTACATACTAATAAAAGTTGATGGCACTTGTGCTCTGATTTAAAATAAGGCCATGTGAAAACTCAGTGGGCCTTTGATGTCATCTTTATGACAATAAACACTTTTTCTTAGAGTCCTCGGTTTTCAGTGTGGATTTCAATTCAGTAACTCACCAGTTTAAAAACATTTCCTGTGAAGGAACAAATAGTAAATATTTTATGCTTTATGATTTGCCAAGGATATTATATAAGATCTTATAAGTAAGAAAACAAATTTCCACCCACATTTTATTGATGGTATTCAAATAATAAAAATAACTGAATAAACTTTTTTGTAATATAGGGCTAATAATGTGAAAATTCCTTGCAGTGTATTTTTATTATTTTTTTTATTGAAGTATAGTTAATTTACAATGTTGTGTTAGTCTCAAGTGTACAGCAAAGTGATTCAGTTATACATATATATCTATTCTTTTTCAGATTCTTTTCCATTATAGGTTATTACAAGATATTGAATATAGTTCCCTGTGCTATACAGTAGGTCCTTGTTGTTTACCTATTTTATATATAGTAGCGTGTATATGCTAATCCCAAACTCCTAATTTATCTCTAGTGTATTTTTTATTTCAGTTATTGTATTCTTTACCTCTGTTTGGTTCTTCTTTATATTTTCTAACTAACTCTGTCAAAAATTTCTAACTTTTCATTCTGTTCACTCTGTTCTACCGAGTTCTTTGAGCAATTTGTGATCGTTACCTTGAACTCTTTAATGGGTAGATTCCTTATCTCCACTTCACTTAGTTCTTCTGGGATTTTATCTTGTTCCTTCATTGGAAACATATTCCTCTGTTGCCTCTTTTTGCTTGATTCACTGTTTTTACTTCTATGTATTTGGTAGGTAGGATACATTTCCCAGCATTGGAGGGAAATAGTCTTTTGTAGGAGATGTCCTGTGTGTCCCAGCAGTGCACTCCTTTCTGGCGACCAGGGCTATATGCTCTAGCGGTGCTCCCTATGTGGGCTGCATGGGCCATTTTATTGTAGCAAGCTGACTACTATGGGTGGTCTGGTAGGCATGGGTGGCCCCCTATCTGGTTGGTTACCGGGCTCTGCCTTGTGCCGAGGCTGCCAGCCACTGGTGGATAGGGTCAGATCACAAGGCTTCTGGCTGTGGAGCCCTGGGGGAAGGGGGTTCCAGGACTAGTGCTGGCCCACTGTTGGATGGAACCAGGTTCTGGGGTTTGTGGTCTGGTGTCTTAGATCTAGCGTCTGTATGCTAGTGGGCCGGGCCAGTTCCTGACATGGCTAGCTCTGGGGTCTAGGACATCTCAGAGCTGGTGTCAGCCTGCTGATGTGAGGGACCTAATCTTGGCGTGGCTGGCTAAGGGGCCTAAGGTGTCCCATAGCTGGTATTGGCCTGCTGGTGGGCAGGGCTGGGGCCAGTGGCTCCCAGGACTGTGCAGTCTTGCTGGTAGGTGGGCTGGGTTCTAATAGGGAAGGCTGCAGGACTATGGTGGTCCTGGGGCTGGTAACTACCTGCTGGTGGGCAGGGCTGGAGACCAGGGGATCCAGGGGCTGGTGCCTGCTCACAGGTGGGTGAAGCTGGGTCTTGTGGCTAGTGCTGGCCCACTAGTGAGCAGAGCCAGTCCCTGAGGTCTCTGAACTGGTATTGGCCCTCTGGTTGGTGGTATGGAGCTAGTGCCATGGCACTGGTGGGCAGGGCTGGATCCTGGGTCCTCTGGTGGTTGGGGCATGGTTACCTGTCAGATGGGTTCTCAGGGGGGTGTTAATGCTGCCAGCCTCTTGGTGGGCGGGCTGTATTCCTGCCTGACTAGCTGCTTGGACTGAAGCATCCCAGTACCGGTGCCTAAAGGCTAGTGGGTGAGACCAGGTCCCAGCGCTAATAAGGTAGAGGGAGGATTCCAAACTGACACTTGCCTGCACCACTGTCTTTATGGTAGAACGAGCTTCCCCAAAGTACCTATGTTACCTAGGTGAGCTCCAGTTGCTGCCTGTCCCGCCAGGAAGCTCTCCAACATTAGTAGGTAAGCCTGACTCAGGCTCCTTTCAAATTGCTGCTTCTGCCCTGGTCTAGAGTGTGTGAGATTTTGTGTGCACCCTTTAAGAGTGGAGTCTCTGTTTCCCACAGCCCTCTAGCTCTCCCATAAGTAAGCTCCACTTGCCATCAAAGCTAAACGTTCTGGGGGCTCATCTTCCTGGTTCAGGTCCATGAGCTGGGGAGCCTGATGTGGTGCTTGGATCCATTGCTCCTCGTGGAGAACCTCTGCCATTGTAATTATTCTCCTGTCTGTGGGTTGCCCATCTGGAGGTATGGGTCTTAACTCTACCACATTCCAGCCTTCCTACCCATGTTGTTGCAATTTCTTCTTTATATATTTAGCTCTAGAAGATCTCTTCTGCTAACCTTCAGGTCTTTCTTATCAACAGTTGCTCTGTAAGTAGTTGTGATTTTGGTGTGCCCATGGAAGGAGGTGAGGTCAGGGTCTTCCTACTCTGCCATCTTGGCCACACCCTCTAATATTTATTTTATATCATTTTAAGGAAAAATGAGTATAAAGTATGTTGAAAAATTTTACACACAATAGGCAATATACATTTTTATCCATGTTTTCTTTGAAATGTATTCAAACACTTTAAACTACAACACTCCTGCATAGTGAGAGAGAAAGATTAATACTCATTGTAGATGTAGAAAAATCTCAAGATCTATATTTGAAATAGAGACACAGTAAGAGTGATTTTTTTACTTTACTTTGTTTAATCTCTATTTTTTCAACCATAAAATGGTGCAATAATAATATTTGCTAATCAGAGTTGCTATGAAGTTGAGAATATAAATGCTTCATATCTTGAAAAATATCTTATGAAAATGTAATTATTATCTGGAAATTACATGGCTATACGGTAGTTACTTTTGATTTACAGTTAGATTATGATAGGTTTTTTTTCCCCCTCAACACCTAGTTGATGCCTCACACACACAAATTTAACTCCTAAATCTTAAAGATAAAGACTAGCTATTTAAAGCAGTGGAATGAATCTCTAAAATTCAAATTAAATTTCAGCATCTAACTTTATAAACACGCAAGTCACAGGAGGAAGCTTTGTATTATGCAGGTGGAAGTGAGCAACCTTATGGCTTTGCATGACTTCACTATAAATTCTAGAATTCTACTATTCCTCTTTCTTTCTTCCTACTCCAATTGCTGGTGACTTTTGTCATACCTTAGTTTACGTATGATAAATTAATCTGTAGAATATATTTGGAAGTTTAGCCGCAAATCAAACACAGTGATAACATATTTACAGGCTATACTCAAAGACCACCCCAGGGAAGCAAAGCTCCATGTTCTTAAGTAAACAGAAACATTTGTGCATGAATGACATTTGAAAGAAGGCACAGTCCTTTTAGTGGCCTACAAAGCCCCATATATTCTCTCTCCTGCACATCTACCACCATCACCACACCACCTCTGTGGCTTTGTCTCCTACTACTGTCTCAGTCATAGTCATTCCAGTCCAGCTATTCTGACCTCTTTCATCAAAATGTACATTGTGCCCTGTCCTTTGTTCTGAGTGTGTCTTCTGCCTGAACGATCTTTCTAAATATGCACATGGCTACTTCACTCACTGCCTTTGAGATTTTGTCCAAACACTGCTTTCTCAATGAAGCTCACCTTCACTCTCTATTTAAAGTTGCATCTCTTCAACTACCAGTGTTTGTGATCCTTCCTCTTCTGCTCTACTTTGTCTTCCCATAATACTTGTCATCTGCTAGCAAGTACATTTTTATTATTTATTGTCAGTCTCTCCCTGTGAGAATGTATGCTCTCTGAGGAGTCTTTCCTCTGCTTTATTTACTGCTGTCTCCCAAGCACCAAGAAGAGTGACTGGCATGAATTTATCGAATAGATTAATAAATAAAACATGCGAAATTCTTTCATTTATAAGAGGTATTTTGAGTTTCTTTGTTTTCTTGTCATTGATTTCATAGTATTTTTCTTGTCTGTCTTTTCCTTTTGTTTTTTGTTTTGTTTTGTCTTTAGTTTGTTGTTTTTGTTTTTGTTGTAAAGCACTGTTATCCATGGCATAGATTTGGGATCAAAATAATAACACATCTTTCTCTCTTTTAGGTGTCCTATTACCTATTACTGCAGCCCTTTACAATGAAAAAAATCACCCATGTGTCTTAGAAGCTGAAATCTGAAATCTATAAAGTTGCAGAATACTTGTTAAGTTTATATAGACTCTCCGGGGGTCTTGGTAATTTAATATTCTAGTGTGATTGTGAAATTTATGTGTCAACTTGTCCAGATATTTGGTCAAACATTATTCTGGTTGTTTCTGTGAGGGTGGTTTTAGATGAGATTAACATTTAAAGTGGCAGACTGAGTAAACCAGGTTGCCCTTCCTAGTGTGGATGGGTCTCATCTTATCAGTTGAAGATCTGAACAGAACAAAAAGTATGATTCTCCCCCATAAGAAAGAATTCCCCCACTTGACTATCTTTGAACTCTGACATTGTTTTTTTTCCCCTCCTTCAAACTCAAACTGAAGCACTGTCTCTTCCTGGGCCTGAAGCTTGCTGGCCTTTGAACTAGAACTACACCATTGGCTTTCCTGGGTCTCTAGCTTACCAACTCACCCTGAAGATCCTGGGCTCTGTCAGACTCCATAATCATGTGATCCAATTCATTAGATATATGTATAATATATATAAAATATGTATAGATATAATATTTGATATATATACATTTGTATTAGTTCTGTTTCTCTGGAGCATCTTGACTACTATACCTAATAATATTCAATAAACTAGACTTGATCATGAAAGTAAAAAAGGGGAAAAATAACTTGTGTTCCAGCACATGAGCTTTAGATTAGACTTAAGTAAAAACCTAATTTACCTTGGTTAGCAGTCTCTAGGTGAATTAAAAGGAATGATTTTGAGACAATCTCAGATTAAAACAATAACAAAGCAAAGTATACTATTCTGTGTGTGTTGGTTTAGGGGATAGTTCAATGTCAGGAGCATAAATCACGTTACCTTGTGTGTAGTCATGTTCAGAAGAGCCCGTCTCTCCGCTTCCCCATATAAACGAGTGTTGGAGCTCCTGGAAAAGAAACAGAAGGAACTGAAATATGTCATTCTTCTGCTATAGAGGAGAATATGGCCAAAAGTGAAGCATCACAATCACTCTATATTGTAGATATGATGTCTCACAGATTATGCTAGAGAGTCATGAATGTTGTTTGATCTAAAATAATAATTCCTGTGGAGAAGAATTCCAAATAATTTGTGTAAGCACTTGCCCTCAAGGAAGTGGAGTGTAACTTCCCACTCCTTTAGTGTGGGCTCACATAGAGACTTTATTCTGAAGGAATGGAGTACATAAAAGAGGACAAAGGATAATGTTACATGGAGAAGCTTGACAAACACTATCTCAGCTGAATGATCAAGGTCAATGTTGGCAGTTATAAATCATGTTGATAGTATATATCCTTGGCAGTATGTGATGAAACTGGCACTTTACCTCTGTGGGTGTTTCCCCCTAAACCCATAATCACAATGTAATCACTAGAAAATGTCAGACAAATTTCAACTGAGGGTGATTTTACAAAATACCTGATCAGTGCTCCTACAAAGTGTTCAGGTCATAAAAATCAAAGGAAATTCTAGAAGATGTCATAGCCCAAGAAAGCCTAAGGAGACATGACAACTAAATGTAATATGGTATCCTGGATGGAATCTTAGAACAGAAAAGGGACATTAGTAAAACTAAGTAAATGTGAATAAAACATGGATTTTAGTTAACAATATATTAGAATTGATTCATTAACAATGACAAATATACCATATTAGTAAGGGAAACTGGATGTGGAGTATATGAAAATCTCTGTATTATCTTTGGAACTTTTCTGGAAATCTAAATACATTGTAAAATTAAAAGTTTATTCGGATAGGAAATCCTGAGCTCACCTTCTCCCACAGACCCATCAAAACAACAACTACATACAGAACGATTCTCTCTGAAAAAAACCTGAAGACTAGCAGAACAGCTCTTCCACAACAAGGGAGAAATAAGAAATAAAAAGCCACATCAGGATGGATAGGAGGGGAAGAGACATGGATTTGCTGGGACCCCTACCCCTGATACAGAAACCCACAAGTGGTGGACCTTCAGTGGAAAGACAAGCCCCTGAAATGACTGGCTTTGAAGACCACCAGTACTTCCATCTGGGAGAGCTGAAAGTCTGTAGGAAACCGAGACTCTGCTCTGGAAGGGCTCACACATACTCATTTGCTCTGAATCCCAGTGCAGAGGTGCTAGCTTGAGAAGCACGGGGCCAGGTGTGAGAGAGATTTGTTGACTATTTTAGAGCATATACCAAGGGGCAGGGGTTTACTGGAGATCTCTCCAGGGACAGAGGCACTGGTGGGCACCATTTTTCTTACTCTCCTTCTGCCTCACTAACCCGGTGAGGGCAAGCACAATTCTTTGCATCCTCAATCTATTCCCCCACCTCAGTGTTCCCCTGTGCCCCACCTCGCCAGACCTGGCACACAGCCTCACTCCAGCCCAGCACTCCTCTACCATGGCTCTTGTACAACCAGATCCAGAAAGTGCAGAAGGTGCATGCAAGCCCCTCTGGCCACCAGCACACAGATGTTCATGGACCCTTGAATATCTGGTACTGGTGGCCAGAGGGGCTTGCATTTCTGGGGCCCACAGGACTGAAAAAAATCGGAGAGACAGGATCTGGCAGGCTACTAACCACAGGGCACTGCACAAACAACAACCAAACCTCACCCCCCGTCTTTCAGTGACTACCATTTTAAGACTGGTGTTTCACCTAATACGTAGAAACAAACAGAGAGAGTCATGCAAAATGAGGAGACAGAGAAATATATGCCAAATGAAAGAACAAGACAAAACTTCAGAAAAAGATATTAATGAAATGGAGATAAACAATCTACATTCCTCTCTTCTCACCCCTTTTCTCTTGTTTGTCTTTCCAACTTCCTGACGTCAGACTTGTCTGAGCTTTAAATAGGTACCTCCCTTTACCTATGGAGGCCCCAAAGCCCACTGTCAGCATAGAGCAGGACTAAGTTTCTGTAGCTCAGCAATCTTTTGATAGGAAGAGAGATATTAGTTTCCATCAATTTAGAAAGTCAACACCCTCTTAGAGCCCTTTTCAGTTAGCTCAGATGTGGGAACCATTCTGTTACATTCTGTACATTACTTCATACTAGATGAAGGCTCTCTGTTTTATGAGGGCTCTCTTCAATTCCTTCCAGATGTGCTCTTACCATATTTCTTATTTTCTCGTGAACAGCCTTCATCAGAAGGTAATGTTTGAAAATGTCCTGCTCCTTGTCTTTTTTGGATATGTCTACTAAATCATAAATAAGTAATGCTATTTCTAAAGAGTCCTGGTGGAAAAAATAATTTAAAGGGAGAGAGAGAGAAAGAAAGAAAAGAAATAAAAAAGAAAAAGAAGGAAGGGAGGGAAAAAATAAAGAAGACAGATTGATTTCCTGGAAACAAATTTGCAAATATAAAATTTTAGGAGAGAACTGAGGCTGTTTATACAAGTAGGGTTTCTCTGAAACAAATGCAAAAAGTTTACTTGGACAGTTAGGATTGAGATCTATGGGTGAAAACACTTGTATTTCATTTTATGATCACCAATTCAGAGGATACTACACAGAAAGTGCTAGTACATGTGTGTGTGTGTGTATGTTTGTGTGTGTGTGTATGTATATTTCTTGGAAGATCCTCTTAAGTTCCTTTGTTACTTGGGAGTGCTTCTAGCTGGAAGTAGTGATTTTTTTCCCCAAGGGAGACGATAGAGGGAAGAAGCAGGGGTACAGTATTTCTATAATACATTTATAGTGGGGAAATTTTTTAGATTTTCCAGTTTTTGTCACTGAAAAAAAAACCTATATGATCATGATGGAGGTACATTATGTACTCTCAGAATGGCTGATGTATGAATGTTGGAGCTGTGATACTTTGAAGATGAGAATCTGGAATAGCCTGTACTGATAATTACTTTGATGCTATCTCAGAACTGTAAAGGGATGTTAAGAATTTTTTACAGTGACAATTGTAACTGCTTGGTCTTAGGGTAAAATGAACTATATTTATGTAAATGAGAATGAGATTTTAATTTCTTACCCTTCAGAAAGACATCACATGAAATTTAGTGACCAAAATGTCTGGATTATTCCCTTTAAATTTCACCTTAGAAAGAGCCTCTTAACTACAATAATTTTCAGGGCACATATAAATCTCTTTATAGTCAAGAGGAAGAAGATCCAGTAATGAAAATACTGGCATTTCTTTTCAGTTTTTTGGGACCTTGAATTTGTCTTTGGAAAAATCTCCTTTCAATGATGACCACCTCTGCCCTTGCTCAGCTCCTATCTTTTATTGATAGCATCATATTGAAAGATAATGAATCTGATCAGATAAGGAGAACTACTTTCTTGGTGAATTGCTGTATCTGATTTTCTGCTGTGCCTGTTTGTATACTAATTGCACTGAAGCTGTATAGTGTAGATGTTTTAAAATCACAGCTAGTCACTAAGAAGCAGACATTGGAACTTTTCCTATTCTTTTAAGCAGGGACATTAATACAAAGAAACATTTGTCTACTTATACTCGAGTCTACTTGCATGTTACCTGTCCTTCCTTCATAAGACTGGCTTTTTAATAAGTTAAAAGCTTATTTTACGGAGAAAGCAGAATGCTCATGAGACATCTTTTGGAGTTGAGATGACATGCTAGTCATTCAGGTCGTTGCTCAGAATGATGTGCTTTTAGGTGCTCAAATACTAACAAGACTGCAGAATATTTCCATCTCTCACACATCACTTATTAATTACATATTGCACACTGACAGCTCTATGGCACACTGCGGACAGAAACTAAAGAAAAAATATGGACTCCACTTTTAAGAATTTTCCTGTCCAACTAAGGAAATACGATGGGGATGTGTGGATATGACTTAAGAATTTTTACAAAATGTCCTTGACTAAGTGGAGAATGTCTAACACGTATGAACTGAATGATCTTGAGGAAGCCTTTTGCTGAACATCAATCGTCTTGTTTACGGAATGGAGATTAAATGAATACATGTTTGTAAAGATCCTTGCAGAAAATTATTTTACAGACAGAATCACATTGTACAAAAGCTGGTTGTAAAGGTGTGCACTTAGAAGTTATGAGGTGGAGGAAATTATAATGGTGTGTTAATCATGATAGGCAACCTCCTACTCTAAGAATTGCCAGGGGTTAGGACAGTAGAGATCATGCAGTTTGAGCCTTGCTGGAGGCCAAGCTGCCCAAACCGTTGTGAATTGGGGCCATGGAGTTTTATTGTTCTGCCTTTCACATTTGGATTTACTAAATATCTGAAATTGTTTTGTTATTATGTCTGGAAGGAGTCTGGATACGTATTTTTTCCAAACAATTAACCAATTGTCCCATTTATTGAAAAACCCATCCTTTCCTGTTGTACTGCAGCCTCACATCCAGTGACTTATATGTATGGTTCTTTATAAGGAGATTGATTTATTTAATTATACAGGTTTTATTATTTTTTGATGTCTGCATATTGATTCTTTGTACTTTGTTTCTTGGTCATATTTTCAAGTTTCTTTTTTCTCTATTTAAACAACTTACATAAGATTATTTATATTCTATGCCTGATAATTTCAATATCTTAAGGCTTTTAATTTCTGATTCTACTGCTCTGATTTTTCAGCTAGCTCTCACTCACGTTGCATTATTTCCTTGAGTATTTTTCTTTTTCTTCGTTTGCTGTTTTGAGAATTTGCTTTTAATCTGGGAGGTAATTTTTCTTGGAATTTTTGGGTTTGCTTCCAGACCTGGGTTAAAGGGGAGTTCTTCTGGGGAAGATTCAGGTTGTGCCTCCTAGATACCCGAGGACCCCGATAAGCTGAGACCACTTTAAATTAAATTTTCCATTTGAGATTATTTTGGATCTCATGAATGACATTAATTCACACCAGAAACTCACATGCTAGCTTAGGGTGACAGATTATCATGGGAGATTTTTTTTTTTTCCATTCTGCCCAACAAGTTACAGACAAGCAAAATGCCTTTTTTAGCCTTCTTTTAATAAAGTTAAAATTTTTTTTAAATTTTATCATTTATTTTTAGACATGTATCCTGACCTTTGTGTGTGAGGTATACTCCTTTGGGAACTCAGAATTATGCAGGGCTCTTCTATAACTTGCCCATTTGAGGAGAGTCATAGGTTTATTTTCTGTCCTTAGCACCCCAAGCAGTTATCAAAGTAGAAACTCTGGAGTTCAGTAGAAAGCCTCAGAAAAAAGATAAATTTGATATTATTTTAGCTCCCAAGTTTGCAGCTTTAATTTCATTTTGCCATTGCTGATCTATTGCTAGCACTGTGATGATAATTTGTATTAGTTTAAATCAAACATTTTTTCTCCTATACTACCCAGTATAGTGTTTTCCTAATTTACCTATACTTAAAAAAATTTTTTTCCCATAAAAGGATAAATGTTTCTTTCCTACTGAATCACCTCTTCATAAAGACTTCCCAAATGGATTATATTAATATTTCCTGGAAGGCTGGCTATATAAAAAGTAGAAGAGCCTCAAGGTAAAGACAGAATCTTTGAATCTTAACCCAGACCTCCTTCCCCAGGCTGGAAAAAAAATCACAGCTTTCTCATTGATTATGCAGAGTGAAAGTATTGCACAATTTAACTCAGCAAACCAATTAAGAACAGATCTATAAGAATCCATTTATGACACAAATCAACCAGCACGATATACCTCATTAACAAACTGAGGAACAAAAATCATATGATCATCTCAATAGATGCAGAGAAAGCTTTTGACAAAATTCAACACTGGTTTATGATAAAAACTCTCAACAAAGTGGGTAGAGAGGGAACCTACTTCAACAGAATAAAGCCCATATATGACAAACCCATAGCTAACATCATATTCAATGGTGAAAAGCTGAAAGCCTTTCCTCTAAGATCAGGAACAAGGCAAGGATGCCCACTATTGCCACTTTTATTCAACATAGTATTGGACGTCCTAGCCATAGCAATTAGACAAGGCAAAGAAATAAAAGACCTCCAAATTGGAAAGAAGAAAGTAAAATTGTCACTATTTGCACATGATACTATATATAGAAAACCTTAAAGACGCCACCAAAAGCTATGAGAACTTATATAAATGAATTCAGTTAAATTTCAGGATACAAAATTAATATAGATCTGTTGCATTTCCATATACTAACAACAAACTCTCAAAAAGAGAAATTAAGAAAACAATCCCATTTACAATTGTGCCAATAAGAATAAAATACCTAGGAATAAATCTAACCAAAGGGATGAAAGACCTGTACTCTGAAAATGATAAGGCACTGAAGAAGGAAATTGAAAATACAAATAATGGAAAGATATCTTGTGCTCATGGATTGGAAGAATTAAGATTGTTAAAATGACCATACTTCCCAGGGCAATCTACAGAGTCAGTGCAATCCCTATCAAAATAACAATGGCATTTTTCACAGAATTAGAACAAATATCAATAATTCTAAAATTTGTATGGAAACACAAAAGACCCTGAATAACCCAAGCAACCTTGAGAAAGAACAAAGCTGGAGGTATTATGCTTTCTGATTTCAAACAATAACAAAGCTACAGTAATCAAAAGAGTATGGTACTGGCACAAAAATGCACACAGAGATCAATGGAACAGAATAGAGAGCCCAGAAATAAACCCACACACTTATGGCCAATTAATCTGTGACAAAGGAGGCAAGAATGTACAATGAGGAAAAGACAGCCTCTTCTTTGATAAATAGTGTTGAGACAACTGGATAGCTATATGCAAAAGAATGAAACTAGACTACTTTCTCACACCATATACAAAAATAAGTTCAATATGGATAAAAGACTTGAAACTATAAAACTCCTAGAAGAAAACATAGGCAGTAAGCTCTTTGACATCCATCTTAGCAACTTTTTTATTGGATCTGTCTCCTCAGGAGAGGGAAACAAAAGTAAAAATAAACAAATGGGATTACATGACACTAATAAGCTTTTCCACAGTGAAGGAAACTATCAAAAAAAAAAAAAAGGCAGTCTACTGAATGGGAGAAGGTATTTGCAAATCATATCACCAATAGGGAGTTCAAAACCAAAATATACAAAGAACTCATACAACTCAGTGTTAAAAAAAAAAACAGACAACCCAATTAAAAAGTGGGCAGAGGGCTTCCCTGGTGGTGCAGTGGTTGAGAATCTGCCTGCCAATGCAGGGGACACAGGTTTGAGCCCTGGTCTGGGAAGATCCCACATGCTGCGGAGCAACTGGGCCCGTGAGCCACAGCTACTGAGCCTGCGCGTCTGGAGCCTGTGCTCCGCAACAAGAGAGGCCGCGACAGTGAGAGGCCTGCGCACCGCGATGAAGAGTGGCCCCCGCTCACCGCAACTAGAGAAAGCCCTTGCACAGAAATGAAGACCCAGCACAGCCAAATAAACAAATTACAAAAAAAAAAAAAAAGTGGGCAGAGAACCTGAACACTTTCCCAAAGAAGACATACAGATGGCCAACAGACACGTGAATAGATGTTCAACATCACTGATCATCAGGGAAATGCAAATCACATTCACATTGAGACATCACTTCACATCTTTCAGAATGGCTATAATCAAAATGACAACAAATATCAAATGTTGGCAAGGATGGAGAAAAGGAACTTTCGTGCACTGTTGGTGGGATTATAAATTGGTGCAGCCACTGTGAAAAATAGTATGAAGCCTCCTCAAAAAATTAAAAATAGAACTGCCATATGATCCAGGAATTTCACTTCTGGATATTGACCTGAAAAAACCAAAAACACTAATTTGAAAAGCTTTTTTACCCTTATGTTCACTGTCACATTATTTACAACAGCCAAGATATGAAAGCAATGTAAGTGCCCACTGACAGAAAAATGGATAAAGAAGATGTGGTATGTATGTATGTATGAACGTATGTATGGATACATAGATCTACATATATACACAATGGAATAGTACTCATCCATAAAAAAGAATGAAATCTTGCCATTTGCGGCAATATGGATGGATCTAGAAAGCATTATGCTAAATGAAACAAGTCAGACAGAGAAAGACAAACACTATATGATCTCACTTATATGTAGAATCTAAAAAAAAAACAAACGAACAGAACAAAATGAAAACAGACTCACAGAAACAGACAACAAACTGGTGGTTGCCAGAGGGGAGGGGGTGGAGTAGGTGAATGAAATAGGTGAAGGGGATTAAGAGGTACAAAACTTCAGTTATAAAATAAGTCACGGGGATGGAATATACAGCATAAGGAATATGGTCAATTATACTGTAATTACTTTTTATGGGGACAGATGGTTACTAGACGTATTGTGGTGATCATTTCATAATGTATGCAAATGTCAAATCACCATGCAGTACACCTGAAACTAACCTAATATTGTATGTCAATTATATTTCAGTAAAAAAACAAGGGAATCCATTTATGAGATTGTTTTTTGTAACATGTCATCTTACTCAGTGGAAATTTTTAGTAGAGTACTAGTCCGTAATAAACATTTGGGTTATAGAAATCCTGACTCATCTAACAGGTAGATACTCTAAGGGGTTGAAAAATGATGATGTGGACTTTCTTTCCACTCAGTTGAATCACTTTCAAACTTAGTATTTTATATTTTACAGCCACAGATCACTTCTCAGCCATAAGAGTAATTAGTAACAAAGTTTTTCTGCTTACCATAGTTTTGAGAATGGAGAAGCTGGAAGTGGGGCAACACACCTTTTCCTATCATAGATGCCTTACTGAGTTCTCAGAACCTGATTCTGGGTACAACAATCAATGCTGCCATATTTTCAATTTTCCCCATTCCTTTAAAGAACTCTGCAGCTCTGTGTTGGGGCAGTAAATGAATTCACAGCAATGAGACAACAAAAAGAATCATTCATGCGCATTCAAATGTGAATTTAATGTGAATGTACGCTTCACCTTATATGTGGTTGTTAGTAGATCTCATTACACTTTGTGTGCTGTTAGAGTTGATGACAGTCCTTTGCCTATGGCCATGACTTAGAGGGAGACGTTTATGTATCTGCTGCTTCTGATGACATGTCCTAGAAGACTTTCTGATAACTCATTCCGATTACTTTCTAGTTTTTATTGATAACAAATAATAATAAGATTCCTCCCAGGTACATCTACATTTTAATAGGAGATGCCATAAAGGGCTTCAGGATTCAAAAACAAGCACCCAAAATAGCAGAGGATGATCAGATCAGATCAGATCAGATGCAAGTTTGTCAGAAGGACTTTTCTGACTCTTTCTCCAATCACATCAAAGAGATTTCTCAATGTCACATGGGAAGTCACTTATTCTGTCACTTTAAGAACAGACTACAATGATGGGCCCCCATTTCGTCTGCACAATCCTTTGACGTGGTTGGCAGTTTGTTTTCTTTCTTTTTTCCACCGTGCTGACATAGCATCATAGAAATCAAAGGAGTGGAATCCAATAGTAGGGATTCAGACCTAGGACAAACCCAATGGGATTAATTTTTTGAAGGTCAATCAGTAATTGACCAAATTCCCAAAGTTTGTCTTCTGTTATCTGCCTTGAATCATCCTTGTATAAAACAGAATGAGAACAAAATAGCCCTTACTTTCAGGTCTTGGTGTTTGTAGTAGAATTTATTAAACAGCCCTCCAAACCTTATGAACAGGAACTTGTACAGGCTTAGAATTTGTAAAATTCTATACATGCGACTCTTTTCTTCTTCCTTAACCTAACATACAAGGTAAGAAACGGTACATAAAACGTCAACATGAAGAAATGGCAACATCATTTATTAAGATTTCTATGTTGGGAGAAAAGACATAAAATATTCCTGATCAAAAATATTACTGAATCTGTTGCTACACATTAGGTGCCTTCTCACTTTGGCTTTAAATATTCGATTTAGAGGATCAGAGTACTATTCAGTTGTCCAAAGTGATGACCTGTTCAGCCATCCCTGTTAAAACTAACACCAGGGCGTCCCTGGTGGCGCAGCGGTTGAGAGTCCGCCTGCCGATGCAGGGGACACGGGTTCGTGCCCCGGTCCAGGGAGATCCCACATGCCGCGGAGTGGCTGGGCCCGTGACCCATGGCCGCTGAGCCTGCGCGTCCGGAGCCTGTGCTCTGCAACGGGAGAGGCCACAACAGTGAGAGGCCCGCGTGTCGCAAAAAAAAAAAAAAAAAAAAAAAAACTAACACCATCTTCACTCCCTGCCCAGGATCCCAGGTTGAGATTTAACCCTGTGTAGGAGTAGGTGACTTGTGTTAGTTACCTACTACTACATAACAAATAACTCCAAAATTCAGTGGCTTAAACAATACAGAGACAGCAGAAGCAAGAAGAACTACAATCCTGCAGCCTGTGGAACAAAAACCACATTCACAGAAAGACAGACAAGATGAAAAGGCAGAGAGCTACGTACCAGATGAAGTAAAAAGATAAAAAAAACCCAGAAAAACAACTAAATGAGGTGAAGATAGGAAACCTTCAAGAAAAAAGAATTCAGAATAATGATAGTGAAGATAATCCAGGACATTGGAAAAAGAATGGAGGCCAAGATTGAGAAGATGCAAGAAATGTTTAACAAAGAGCTGGAAGAATTAAAGAATAAACAAACAGAGATGAACAATACAATAACTGAAATGAAAAATACACTAGAAGGAATCAATAGCAGAATAACTGAGGCAGAAGAACGGATAAGTGACCTGGAAGACAGAATGGTGGAATTCACTGCTGTGGAACAGAATAAAGAAAAAAGAATAAAAAGAAATGAAGACAGCCTAAGTGACCTCTGGGACAACATTAATCGCAACAACATTCGCATTATACGGGTCCCAGAAGGAGAAGAGAGAGAGAAAGGACCTGAGAAAATATCTGAAGAGATTAGAGCCAAAACCTTCCCTAACATGGGAAAGGAAATAGCCACCCAGGTCCAGGAAGCACAGAGAGTCCCAGGAAGGACAAACCCAAGGAGAAACATGCCAAGACACATAGTAATCAAACTGACAAAAATTAAAGACAAAGAAAAATTATTGAAAGCAACAAGGGAAAAACAACAAATAACATACAAAGGAACTCCCATAAGGATAACAGCTGATTTCTCAGCAGAAACTCTACAAACCAGAAGGGAGTGGCATGATATACTTAAAGTGATGAAAGGGAAGAAACTACAAAGATTACTCTACCCAGCAAGGATCTCATTCAGATTTGATGGAGAAATCAAAAGCTTTACAGACAAGCCAAAGTTAAGAGAATTCAGCATCACCAAACCAGCTAGACAACAAATGCTTAAAGGAAGTTCTCTAAGTGGGAAACACAAGAGAAGAAAAGGACCTACAAAAACAAACCCATAACAATTAAGAAAATGGTAACAGGAACATACATATCGATAATTACCTTAAACGTGACTGGATTAAATGCTCCAGCCAAAAGACACAGTCTTGCTGAATGGATACAAAAATAAGACCCATAGATATGCTGTCTACAAGAGACCCACTTCAGACCTAGGGACACATACAGACTGAAAGTGAGGGGATGGAAAAAGATATTCCATGCAAATGGAAATCAAAAGAAAGCTGGAGTAGCAATACTCATATCAGAAAAAATAGACTTTAAAATAAATAATGTTACAAAAGACAAGGAAGGACACTACATAATGATCAAGGGATCAATCCAAGAAGATATAGCAATTATAAATATATATGCACCCAACATAGGAGCACCTCAATACATAAGGCAACTGCTAACAGTTATGAAGGAGGAAATCGACAGTAACATAATAATAGTGGGGGACTTTAACACCTCAGTTACACCAATGGACAGATCATCCAAACAGAAAATTAATAAGGAAACACAAGCTTTAAATGACACAATAGACCAGATAGAGTTAATTGATATTTATAGGACATTCCATCCAAAAACAGCAGATTACACTTTCTTCTCAAGGGCACACAGAACATTCTCCAGGATAGATCACATTTTGGGTCACAAACCAAGCTTCAGTAAATTTAAGAAAACTGAAATCATATCCAGCATCTTTTCTGACCATAATGCTATGGGATTAGAAATCAATTACAGGGAAGAAAACATAAAAAACACAAACACATGGAGGCTAAACAATACATTCCTAAATAACCAAGAGATCACTGAAGAAATCAAAGAGGAAATCAAAAAATACCTAGAGACAAATTACAACGAAAACACGATGATCCAAAACCTATGGGATGCAGCAAAAGCAGTGCTAAGAGGGAAGTTTATAGCAATACAAGCCTACCTCAAGAAACAACTCAAGTAAACAATCTAACCTTACACATAAAGGAACTGGAGAAAGAAGAACAAACAAAACCCAAAGTTAGTAGAAGGAAAGGAATCATAAAGATCAGAGCAGAAATAAATGGAAGAGAAACAAAGAAAACAATAGCCAAGATCAATAAAACTAAAAGCTGGTTCTTTGAGAAGATAAACAAAATTGATAAACCATAGGCCAGACTCACCAAGAAAAAGAGGGAGAGGACTCATATCAATAAAATTAGAAATGAAAAAGGAGAAGTTACAACAGACACCGCAGAAATACAAAGCAACCTAAGAGACTACTACAAGCAACTCTATGCCAATATAATGGACAATGTGGAAAAAGTGGACAAATTCTTAGAAAGGTATAACCTTCCAAGACTGAACAAGGAAGAAACAGAAAATATGAACAGACCAATCACAAGTAATGAAATTGAAACTGTGATTAAAATTCTTCCAAGAAACAGAAGTCCAGGACTAGATGGCTTCACAGGTGAATTCTATCAAACATTCAGAGAAGAGCTAACACCCATCCTTCTCAAACTCTTCCAAGAAATTGCAGAGGAAGGAACACTCCCAAACTCATTCTATGAGGTCACCATCACCCTGATACCAAAACCAGATAAAGATACTACAAAAAAAGAAAATTACAGACCAATATCACTGATGAATATAGATGCAAAAATCCTCAACAAAAATACTAGCAAACAGAATCCAACAACACATTAAAAGGATCATACACCATGATCAAGTGGGATTTATCCCAGGGATGCAAGGATTCTTCAATATATGCAAATCAATCAATGTGATACACCATATTAACAAATTGAGGAGTTAAAAAAAAATACGCAATTATCACCTCGCCGTTTCTGTTGGACAGTAATCTGCACACAGCTAACCAGACCCTCTGCTTCAGGACCTTCCACTGGCTGTAGTCAAGATGCTGCTGTGAACATGGGTGTGCAAACATCTGAGCTGTAGAGTGGTCAAAAGGAAAGATTCAGGTATTTTTTGATTGGAGGCTGTTGATAGGGAGAAGCTGGAGGCAAGCTGACTAGAAGTGAGTCATCCTGTGTGATTCATTAATGTGCATTTGGCTTTCTCTGGTTGGTTGTTAGTTGGAAGTAGGGAAAAATTAGGAGAAGCTGTCAGTTATTGATCAAGTCCTGGCCATTTGGGATCAGGTCCTACAGAGGTTGTGGTTTGGCTTCCTGAGCTGGTCGCCACAGATTTTAGGTTGACTTCCCCTGCTGGTTGTTGCAGGCTGCGGGTCAGAGTTGTGGGCACTGTCTGGTTGTATATCCAGTCTTTCAGCATAAGGAGTAGGGAAGGTTGTAGTAAATAAAGACTACTCCTAAGTAGCAGTGGTTGAGTATCTGGTCAGGACGTGCTAAAGCTGTTACTACAAAATCCATTTGCTAATGCCTAAAATTCTTTTAAAGTTGAGCTCTGTGTTAAAATTGAAGCTAATTAACTTTGAGACAATTATTTGGTTTGAACTCTAAACTTTATGCTTATTTAATCTTCACAGCTTTTTGTTCAAATTAAAGAACTATGTTGGCACCTACTTATACCACAAACACACATTTACATGTTGCACTCATGTTCACCAACTATGCCCTTATTTTTATCCACTCATTAATAATCATAAATTTACATGGATAATGTAAACATTGAATAAAAATGTCTACTTAAGCTTTCAAGTGCTACTTTCAATGTTTAACATTTCTAAGGCCTAATTTATTCTTTTCGGAAAAGAAAAGCTTGGATAATTCCTACATTACACTAGCCCGAGGACACAAAAGTCACAAAATAACACCTCTATCATTCTCCTGATCTCAGTCATCACAGTTGGGGGACGGGGGTGGTCAGCTTGCTAAGAAAACTCCACATTTGTTCAGAAAGTCTCCAGAAACTAATTTTAAGTTGAATACATTCCCTCTGGCTGCTTCTAGCATTCACCTTCTTCTCTCCCCCACTGTTGATGCTGGCTTTAAGGAATACTGTCGTTTTTTATTTTACCAAAACTTCGCAAAGTAGGTTTGCCTTTTCCTCTCATTTCTTTTCTTAAAATTTGTTTATTTATTTATGGCTGCATTGGGTCTTTGTTGCCGCATGTGGGCTTTCTCTAGTTGCGGCGAGTGGGGGCTACTCTTCGTTGCAGTGCACGGGCTTCTCATTGTGGTGGCTTCTCTTGTTGAGGAGCATGGGCTCTAGGTGCGTGGGCTTCAGCAGTTGTGGCATGCGGGCTCAGTAGTTGTGTCTCGAGTGCTCTAGAGCGCAGGCTCAGTAGTTGTGGTGCACTAGTTTAGTTGCTCCATGGCATGTGGGATCTTCCCAGACCAGGGCTTAAACCTGCGTCCCCTGCATTGGCAGGTGGATTCTTAACCACTGGACCACCAGGGAAGTCCCTATCATTTGTAGATTTTTTGATGATGGCCATTCTTTATTGGTTCCTGGGTAGTGATATATCCCACAACCTGCACTGCAGTCATCTGGGTCCTTTTGTTCCATGTTATCCTTGTGGGTGTGTGGGGACAAGGGAGCTGGTGCTTTTGGCTAGACTTCCTTTTACAGTCTATGCCAGTAATAAACTATCTTAATCTAAAAGTGATTCACTGTACCTCTACTGGCCATGGCCTTGGCCTTGCCTTTCCTTGCATGTGCTTGGCAAATGGCAGCCCCAAGCCCATCCTCAGATACTTGGCAACAAACCCACAGAAACGGTAGCTACACAAAGTTAACAGCTTCCGATAGACCTCTCCACAATTTCCTGGTCATGGTCCCACTTTGGAGGCTGAGATTCTTTGGCTTCTCAGAATTTCCCTGCAAGCTCCAATTGTTCACTCCAATTGTTCTCTTTCAGTAAGGTTAGTTAGTGTTATCTTTGCTTTGATCTTCCAATTCTGTTGGAATTCTGGGGACTTACACATCACCATCTCATCCTAGAATCATGTAATACCTGCTTATTGTAATAAATCCCTTAATCCCATAACCCTCCAAGTAGTTCTTCTTTCCTGACTTAATCTTGACTGATAAAATGAGATTCTTTTTTAAAGCTTGCATTGAAATGGAAAACCTCAAAAAAGAGGATTTGAAATGTGTTAATATACAGGAAATATTTTGTCTAGAGGAGGAAGTTTGGGATTTGGTCAGCTCTGAGCAACTTTTTGCATATTTTCTTCCCCCGAAGCTTAAGAAAATCCAAATCTCTGGATTGTGAGGTTACAATTTTGCAAGTCCTTGCCTCTCTTTCTAATTTTTTTTTTCCCTAATGTCACTTGGCAATCTTTGTCTTTCCTTTTTTTACAGCTCTAAAATATAGAGAATGAACAGACTTACTGCTGAAAAACAAGTGAATGATGAAAATTGAGAAAATTTGTAGTAATGATTAGACCATATGGAGTAAAGTATCTACTTTTATTAGAGAAAATTTTCTTCTGATATAAGGACAATTGCTCTTATCTGAGAAGAAAACATACACCAGCTGAACTTGGAAATTTCCTTTTTGTCTTATAATGTAATAGCATCAACGTATCACGTTTTTCTTAAAACTGTGTATTTGTATTAATATGTTGCAATTTGAAAATAACCTTCACATGTAATTTTTTTCATATAATCTCTGTGATTTATGTAGGGCAAATATTATCCTTATTTTGTAAATAAAAACACCCAACATTAGTAGTCTGAGTGATTTGTACTATATTGTGAAGCGTGAAAGTGGTAGAAAATAAATAATTCTATCCAAATGTGTACCTTTTAATTCTAACTATCTTTCTTTTTTTAAAATTAATTAATTTATTTTTGGCTGTGTTGGGTCTTCGTTTCTGTGCGAGGGCTTTCTCCAGTTGCGGCGAGCAGGGGCCACTATTGATTGCGGTGTGTGGGCCTCTCACTGTCACGGCCTCTCGTCGTGGAGCATGGCTCCAGGCGCGCAGGCTCAGTAGTTGTGGCTCACGGGCCCAGTTGCTCCGCGGCATGTGGGATCCTCCCAGACCACGGCTCGAACCCGTGTCCCCTGCATCGGCAGGCAGACTCTCAACTACTGCGCCACCAGGGAAGCCCTCTAACTATCTTTTAATTAAGCTTGTAGATACTTGCAAGCTCAAAAAAGAAAGGAAATTAATATAGATCAAAAGAGAAAAATAGTAGCTTTTTCTTTAGGGACTACTGTCAACAAAAATTTGTGAAATTAATAACTTCTGAAAATTTCAGTTGGTCCACCTTAGACATTTGCAGTTATTGACATTTCAGCCCTAATGGCCTGAGACCCTTTCTTCCTAGGCTTTAAAATTTGTAAAGGGAAAAAATTCACCAATGGGTAGTTGTGGTTGGACCATTAGACGTGCTTCCAATAGGCTTGGTTTGCTGAAGCACATATCATATAACTTTTCACACAGCATCCTCATTTGAACATCAGACTAAATTAGTGTTTAAAGAACATTCTTGACACTTTTACTTGTTTAACACAAATTTTGTATGACTGATCACAGTTTGAAGATTTAGAATAATCTGATTTATATGTTGTTTTTGTTATTGTTATGTTTGCTAGTATGCCTAATTATACATATATTCCTAAATCAGTGGTGTCTATCCAGGGGTAGCCATTGGAGTCACTTGTAGAACTGCCTCAAATATGTAGGCAAAGGAACTATCCCAGGTCAATAGAACCAGAATCTCTGGAGGACAGAACTTTCCTATGTGCTTAAAAACAAATAAAATAAAAAAACAAAACTCAACAATAACAGCAAAGATACTTCCCTAGTTATTTTTGTATTTCTGGTATTCGTTATTATTAGTTAACAAAAATTTGGTAACACAGTAGAGACATTAAATAAATATTTTCAGATAAGTAAATACTCAGGTCTGATGGCAAGTCCAGTTTTACTACCAATTTTCCCTCAGTGGTTCTCAGAACCTCACCACCTGAATCTGCCCAGTACTAATTTGCTGGTTAAGAAGTGGTAGGAGAAATCTCCCCAACTACAATCCTCAGATAAAAGCACTACCCAAGACATAAGGTGTCCTAGCAGTTGAAATTGAGTCCTATACATTCTGCAAGAGCTATTTATTTATTTATTTAGTAACATCAATAACATGAAATTGGGGTGGGGGTGGGGAAGTTAAAGTGTAGAATTTCTGTATGTGATTGAAGTCAAGCTGTTGTTAGCTCAAAATGCCATCAGAACTATAAGATGTTTTATGTGTGTTGTAAGGAATAATGATGTTACTTTCAAAATTTTTGATGATTAGGAGGTGCAGACATGGAATAACACTATGGAGAGGCACAAGAAAGGGAAAGAGATGTGTTATACTCTCGGGTCCTATAAGAGGGTGGCACGCATGCCACACAGGGACCATATGGCAGGAGTGCCAAAGGAGGGAACTCATCTGACTCAGGTTGAATGAGGACCCATGGGTACGTATCTTTATTGGAGGTCAGGGTGGGGGGTTTAATTGGTGCTTTTGAATGTCACAAGGTCACAGTCAGGGGAGGGCAAGAAGGGCAACTTGTGCCAGGGACCAGCCTTATCACATTGGTGCACCTAGTCACCTGGGCGGGGTACTCACAGCCTGCTTGTGGGGATATTGAGGCATCAGGGAAAATATGGAGTTTTCAAAATGTACCTTACAATAAACCTATGGTAACCACACATAAAATATATATACAGAAGATACACAAAAGAAGAAGAGAAAGGAATCAAGGAGTATCATCACTACAAAAAAAAAATCAGTGAAACACAAGGGAAGACAACAAGAGAGGAAAAGAGGATCAAAAGGACTACAAAACAGACAGAAAACTGTTAATTAATGGCAATAGTAAGTTCTTCCTTATCAATAATTACTTTTATTGGCAGTGGTCGAGGTGGGCGAAATGGGTGAAGGTGGTCAAAAATTACAAACTTCCATTTACAAAATAAGTCCTGGGAATACAATGCTCAGCACAGTGACTATAGTTAATTTAAAAAATAATTACTACGCAAAAAAAAAAAAAAAAAAAATAATTACTTTAAACTTAAATGGATTAAACTCCCCAGTCAAAAGGCACAGGATGTCTGAGTGGTTAATAAAACAAGACCCAACTATTTGCTGTCTACAAAAAACTCAGTTTAGATTTAAGATCACACATAAGATGAAAGTGAAGGGATGGAAAACAATATTTCATACAAATAGTAAACTATGGAGAGCAGGTGTGGCTATATTTATATCAGACAAAATAGACCTTAAGTCAAAAACTGTCACAAGGG
Organism: Monodon monoceros; assembly: GCF_005190385.1. Lineage (NCBI taxonomy): Eukaryota > Metazoa > Chordata > Mammalia > Artiodactyla > Monodontidae > Monodon > Monodon monoceros. Next base: position 28,032,491 of record NW_021703780.1, read on the forward strand.
ACAAGGGAAGATATTACATAATGATAAAAGGGTCAATCCATTAGGAAGTTATAACAGTTATAAATAGGTTATGTATCCAACATCAGAGCACCTAAGTAAGTAAACCAAATAGTAACAGAACTGAAGAGAAAAACAGACAATAATAGGAAATAAAATCTGCAACAGCATTTATTTTATAAGCTCATGAAATGTTTCTGTTACTTTGAGGATAATTGTGACCAACTCTAAATTTGTTTTAAACAGATATTTGAAGTGAAAATGACCTGTTAAATTAGTTTCATGTCACCAAAATCAATACCTATTCATTGAATCTGACCATGACAGGTAAACAGTCCTTTAGACAGGACTCTGTCCTAGAATATTTTTGTTTGCATCCTTATAGGATGCAGCTTCTTTTCTCATATTCATTTTCTAAAACTCAATTCTGAAATTAAGGAAAAATACAGGTGACTGATAGACTCTTAAAGAATGTACATAAAGTATAATGAAGCTGGAGGGAAGTGTATATATCCACATCTAGAGAATGTACATATTTCTATGTTCAGGAGAAAGAAAACATATCTCTATTTAGATATCTTTTCTGTTTTTCTTAGTAGCTTATAAAAGATTAATTTAAAATACTAATGAGAATTATTAGCATGTTTCTACCAGGTGGAGGATAACTCATGAAATGTAATCTCAGCTCCTTTAGGAAATCTTCAAATCTGATTATTTGAAGGAATATGACAGAGAAGGTCACTGAAAAAATCATACTTTGAGCAGACAAGGTTCTATTATTGAAAGGTAAAATATTTAAGGCTAAAAAAAAAGCAACATTTGAGAGTTTCAAGTAGTTTCTGTCTTCTCGGGTAGACCTTTCGGGCAGGCCTTCATTTTGTTCTGAAATGAGTTCATTTGTTAAGCAAATTAATTAATAAATTTATTTATTATTCTATTCACATTCTGTTCAGTAATGTGAATCCAGTATAATTCTGGTAGAATTTTCCTTCTGTGGAGCTAGGAAAATTTTATTGTCTACATGTTGCCAAAAATTATTGCATGCTCTTGGAAGATTTTTGTGTATTCTTACCCAAGGAATTTATCACTTGAGATCAGGACCACAGCCAGTGGAGGAAAAGTAGTAGAAAAAGAATTGAACTCAGCTTGATGCAGCAAATCCTGAATTGTTTTGTTGTCCACAAGACTAAATACATTAATTTTGAAAAATTAATGTTTGTGATTTTTTTTTCTTTGGGAACAACAACTCATATTTTTAAAGATGATTGGGGAGTCTCTGGTTTTGATCTCAAGTGATAAATTCCAAACCCTAAATAAGTGATAAATTCCAAACCCTAAATATTCATTCTTTAGGGAACAGTCTTTGACCACATTTTAATTAAGTAATGAAGTGATAACAATTATTTGTATTTTTAAAGTCCTCAAATGTGAAGATATTAAACTTACTTGTAAATAACTCATAGCTCATGGGCTAAAGAAGATGTCACAATGGAAATAAGAAATTATTTGAACTGACATATAATGGAAACATGACATCTCAATACATTTGGTGTATAACCAAAGAGGTACTTACAGAATAATGTATAGTCCTAAATATATATGTAAATAAAAGAATAAAAGGGAAAACCAATGTTCTAAGTGTACATTTTAAGAATTAGAAAACCAATAGCAAATTAAACATGATAAATAGAAGCACAGAAGTAATAAGGCCCAAAACATGAATAAATGAGTCAGAAATCAAATAGAATCAACAATATCAAATATTAGTATCTGAAGAGATTAAGGAAACCAGTCTGACAAAACTGGTCAAAGACAGAGAGAGAAAGAGAAACTGTGAGAGACAGAAAGGGGGAAAGAGAGAGGGAGACAAAGAAAAAGAGAAGTAATACAAGAGAAGAAAAGATAATATACTACAGATTTTTTTTTTTTTTTACAAAATGGGCATAAATCTTGAAAAACAAAACTTACCAAGAAGAAACAGTACATCTGTAAAGCCAATGTCTATTAAAAATACTGAATTTATAAATGTAAACTTTCCCATAAAGGATAACTCCAGATCCAGATGCCTTCAACATTGAATTATTTTAATTACTTAATAGAAATAAGGCTGATTGTATACAAACGTCTGCAGAAGATAAAAAAAGTAAGAATGCTTCTCAATATATTTTATGAGTCTAACCTAAAATAACATTCTTTTTTCAAACTCAGTTCTGCCATGGATATTCCAAAAAAGGGAAGTTAAGTTATAGGTCATTCTCTTTCACAGACATACATGCAAAAAGTCTAAACAGAAAGTTTGCAAACAAATCAAATGTCATGTTAAAAAATTATATACACATTTACAATTTTACGGTATAAAATTTGGATTTGTTCAAAAAAGGTAAGTTTGGTTTAATATTTGAAAATAAATTGATGTATTCTACCCATATGCATAGAGTGAAGGAGATAAATAATAGAATGATCTTCATAGATACAAAAAAGTTTTTGATAAAATTTAAAACAGATTCATACTCAAAACTCTCAACTAGCAATGAATGGAAGAGAACTTGCTTAATTCAATAAAAAGTATCTACAAAACACCTACAGTAAACATTACAATTAATGCAGAAATATTGAAAGCATTTCCACAAATACTAAAAAGGAAGTAAGGATGTCTGCTATCATGATTTCCTTTCTACTTTGTACTCAAAATCTTAGGACAATAAGGTAAGAAAAAAGAAATAAAAGTTATATAGTTTGGGAAAGAAAAAATAAAACTGTTATTATACACAGTTGGCGCTATTTTATTTGTAGAATACCCAAAAGAATCATAAGGTATTAGAAACAATAAGTGAATTTAGTAAAAATCCCTGGATATGGGATCAATATGCAAATACATTGTATTTTCATAGAAACTAAAAAAGCAAAAAATCATCAGGAAAGCAAAATTTTTATTTAATTAATTAATTAATAATTTTTTAACATCTTTATTGGAGTAAAATTGCTTTACAATGGTGTGTTAGTTTCTGCTGTATAACAAAGTGAATCAGCTATATGTATACATATATCCCCATATCTCTTCCCTCTGGCGTCTCCCTCCCATCCTCCCTATCCCACCCCTCTAGGTGGTCACAAAGCACCGAGCTGATCTCCCTGTGCTATGTGGCTGCTTCCCATTAGCTATCTATTTTACATTTGGTAGTATATATAAGTCCATGGCACTCTCTCACTTCGTCCCAGCTTACCCTTTCCCCTCCCCATATCCTCAAGTCCATTCTCTATGTCTGTGTCTTTATTCCTGTCCTGCTCGTAGGTTCTTCAGAACCATGCTTTTTTTTCAGATTCCATATATATGTGTTAGCATACGGTATTTGTTTTTCTCTTTCTGACTTACTTCACTCTGTATGACAGACTCTAGGTCCATCCAGCTCACTACAAATAACTCAATTTCATTTCTTTTTATGGCTGAGTAATATTCCATTATATACATGTGCCACATCCTCTTTACCCATTCCTCTGTCGACGGACACTTAGGTTGCTTCCATGTCCTGGCTATTGTAAACAGAGCTGCAATGAGCATTGTGGTACATGACTCTTTTGGAATTATGGTTTTCTTAGGGTATAGGCTCAGTAGTGGGATTGCAGGAAAGCAAAATTTTAAAATGGTATCATTTACAATAGCTCCAACAACATCTAGGGGAAAATTTAATGTAAGAAGCGTAAAATCTCTACAATGAAAATAATAAAACATCACAATGGATTCAAAGCAATCACAATCAAAATCCTGGTATATGCTTTATTCCTGAAATTGACAAGATTCCGAAATTTATAAATAAATGCAAATGGCCATGTATATAGCCAAGACAAACTTGAAGAAAGAGAGCAAAGTTGGAGAATTCACATTACTCTTCATCTTTATCTTGGAGTTCAGAATCTAGAGCAAAAGCGTTGAACTACAAGAAATCCTATTTTTCTTTTCTTTTCCTTTTTTTTTTTTTGTGAAAAATCTGAAAGAGAAATTAAGGAAACACTTCCATTTACCATTGCAACAAAAAGAATAAAATACCTAGGAATAAACCTACCCAAGGAGAAAAGAGACCTGTATGCAGAGAACTATAAGACACTGATGAAAGAAATTAAAGATGATACAAATACATGGAGAGATATACCATGTTCTTGGATTGGAAGAATCAATACTGTGAAACTGACTATACTACCCAAAGCAATCTACAGATTCAATGCAATCCCTATCAAATTACAAATGGCATTTTTTACAGAACTAGAACAAAAAATCTTAAAATTTGTATGGAGACACAAAAGACCCCGAATAGCCAAAGCAGTCTTGAGGGAAAACAATGAAGCTGAAGGAGTCAGACTCCCTGACTTCAGACTATACTACAAAGCTACAGTAATCAAGACAATATGGTACTGGCACAAAAACAGAAACATAGATCAATGGAACAAGATAGAAAGCCCAGAGATAAACCCACGCACCTATGGTCAACAAAGAAAGCAAGGATATACAATGGAGAAAAGACAGTCTCTTCAATAAGTGGTGCTGGGAAAACTGGACAGCTACATGTAAAAGAATGAAATTAGAACACTCCCTAACACCAAACACAAAAATAAACTCAAAATGGATTAAAGACCTAAATGTAAGACCAGACACTATAAAACTCTTAGAGGAAAACATAGGAAGAACACTCTTTGACATAAATCACAGCAAGATCTTTTTTGATCCACCGCCTAGAGTAACGGAAATAAAAACAAAAATAAACAAATGGGACCTAATGAAACTTCTAAGCTTTTGCACAGCAAAGGAAACCATAAACAAGATGAAAAGACAACCCTCAGAATGGGAGAAAATATTTGCAAACGAATCAACAAAGGATTAATCTCCAAAATATATAAACAGCTCATGCAGCTCAACATTAAAGAAACAAACAACCGAATCCAAAAATGGGCAGAAGACCTAAATCGACATTTCTCCAAAGAAGACATACAGATGACCAAGAAGCACATGAAATGCTGCTCAACATCACTAACTATTAGAGAAATGCAAATCAAAACTACAATGAGGTATCACCTCACACCAGTTAGAATGGGCATCATCAGAGAATCTACAAACAACAAATGCTGGAGAGGGTGTGGAGAAAAGGGAACCCTCTTGCACTGTTGGTGGGAATGTAAATTGATACAGCCACTATAGAGAACAGTATGGAGGTTCCTTAAAAAACTAAAAATAGAACTACCATACGACCTAGCAATTCCACTACTGGGCATGTACCCTGAGAATACCATAATTCAAAAAGAGTCATGTACTACAATGTTCATTGCAGCACTATTTACAATAGCCAGGACATGGAAGCAACCTAAATGCCCATCAACAGACGAATGGATAAAGAAGATGTGGTGCATATATACAATGGAATATTACTCAGCCATAAAAAGGAATGAAATTGGGTCACTTGTTGAGACGTGGATGGATCTAGAGACTGTCATACAGAGTGAAGTAAGTCAGAAAGAGAAAAACAAATATCGTATATTAACGCATGCACGTGGAACCTAGAAAAATGGTACAGATGAACCAGTTTGCAGGGCAGAAGTTGAGATGCAGATGAAGAGAACAAACGTATGGACACCAAGGAAGGAAAGCCGCGGGTGGGTGGGGATGGTGGTGTGATGAATTGGGTGATTGGGATTGACATGTATACATTGATGTGTATAAAATTTATGACTAATAAGAACCTGCTATATAAAAAAATAAAATAAAATTCAAAAATTAACCTCCCCTCCAAAAACAAACCTTACTCCCCAAAACTTTCTGAGAATTGAGCTCTACTGATGAGTTTAAAGAGAGGCACAGAATCAGTGAATGGCATTTTACTAATTCAATTAATATTACACTTTGACCAGTGAAAGGGGAGAATAAAGACCATGGCTGAGGAAGAAGAGGATGACTTAAGTGGAAGTAATGCCACAAGATAAGAGATGTAGCACCCAAAGAGTAAGTGTTGTCAGAAACATTTTTCATCCTGCTGAGAAAGCCAGGTTGGGGAATAGGAATAAGTGGTAGATTTTTAGTTAATTTTGAAATTGAAAACATTTTTTCTCAATCAAGGAATTAGAATTTCTAAGCCTATGGCAAGATTCTGCTATAAACTTTGTTTTATTTCCTATCTGAACTCTTCCCTATGAGGAATAAAGGATAAATACTGCATCATGAGTAGGTTTTTTAGCTCTAGATTTAGAAGTGACTGGAGAAAAACAGGAAAGGAAACATTCCACTCATTATCTTCTGGGGGGCAGTAGAGAAAGCTTGATATAAGGATTTGATCAGAACTGGATTTGATCATAATTGAGCCTCACAATAGAACAAAGCATCTTGTTCTATTGTTCAGCAAGAGATATATCAAGCTGCAACATAATCCAAGTTGGAAGTGCAGATAAATTGCTTAACAACTCCCAACTATGGCCAATTTTCAGGCATCCTTTTATATTTTACCAATGCTAGACCCCAGGCATCTTGAAGACATACTTACTAAACCATCCTCTGACTATTCTTTTTATCTGGATGATTCTGATATTGAGTTAGCACTAGGATCAACATCATAAATCCATTTATCTACAGAACTCTATTTCCAAGTCTACTGCTTGTGAGCTGGGAGGTATTAGTAACAATAGATATTTATGGAGTGCCTGCTGGCTACTAAGTGCTGGGTGCTGATGTTCAGGAAATGGGCACATCGAATATAGTCCTTCTCTTCTTGAAACATACATTCCAGTGGTAGATAGCAAGTTACTTACCTTCTTTAGTTTCTATTTTCTTAATAATATTAATATAGGATTTAGTAAATAGCAAATATGTGTCCGAAAAGTCATATAGGTCCATAATTACTAAAGACATTCCGAAAGAGAACTAGACGAAAAATGTCACCTGCCTTATCAGTAAACAAAGGATGTTGTGGACATAAAGCCCTCAGTCACTGCAGCCACCCCTGACTGGCACCCTGAGGGGATTCAGGATGGAGGAAAAACAGGATACTGGCCCTAGATAGTTAAGGTACATATCAAAGGAATGAATTCAATGAGCCCAGACTCTTGCATCTTCCCATACATAGAAAAGTGCTAAATTAATTAACTTGAGATGTTTGTTTCTTCTTTAATTACCAGAAATCTTTTGATGGTAAACAACCTGGTTTGTTTTTGCAAAACTCCTGGTTCCTCCCTTACCTCTTTAGAACAGTTCCTCAGGGCTATCTGGGAGGCTGTCTTCCAGACTTAAGTCCTCCACAAGTTCACCAAATAAAACATAATTCTTAACTTTTAGGCTATGCTTTTTTTTTCAGTTGACAGAGAATAGATTTGAACCATTTTCCCCGGGTATGATGACTCAGTGTAACCTTCTCACCTATCACCTACCTACATTTCCATTTGCAGGCTCTGTGAAGACCCCTCCCCAGGACTTCATTTTACACTGCAGTTCTGTTATTGATGCAGGGAGGGAGTCTGACTGTTAGCTGAGTGCTGTCACGGATGCTTTGGTCCACACTCATATCCCAGAGCATCTGTCTCTCCCCTGCTTGATCTACTTTGTGATCTCTGACATCCCTATGTCTTCCAGATACTGTCCTAGGTCACAGGTTCTCCTATGATGACTCAAGTCTAGTGACTCTCCAGGTACTGCCTGCTCTGTGCCTGCCAGAGCTCTCCTGAGAGAAGAGAGATGTTGCTACTCACTCCTAAATATGCCCTAACATTTACATCTGCTCTACAGCCATGGATTGGTCTAGTGGATACTTATTAACCTGTCAATTTTCTCTACTCTCTAATGGTCTGAACACAGGAACTCATCTTATAAAGCAAACTTAACCTTCACTCCAGCCCCCTCTGCATCCTCATTATTTGGTTAACTAAGTCCAATTAACATGCATAAACATCCATACACATTTCAAGATTAGTTATTCACACAAGAATGGCATTTTTTGGAGCAAAAGTTAGGACACAAGACCTGTCAAAGGGGAGTAGATTTGGAGGACATGGAATGGAATTTATGGAATATAATAAAATGTTTAAATCACTATAGGATTATAATAGAAAAATCAGAACAAAGGATTATCATGAAGATATCATTATATAATAAATAGCAGGCAAATTAACTTGTATACCTATATCTTAGAGCTCTCTATAAATCTGTAAGAGTTGAGTTCATTCCCATTGAAACATTAACCAATATCCAACAAATGTCCTTCGGAAGATAATTTCTTTTTTTTGCCAAGTGACCATTTTTTACCTGTTTAGAAAAAGTGGAAAGAAGAAATTTTACTCTATGTAGACAGCAGAAAACTGGACTGGATGTTAAACTATTAATTTAATGTAATGCTCATGTCACTGTATTTTTATTTGAATTCTTCCTAGTGCTGTAGATAGGAAAAATGACCACAATCCTTCACTCAACTCCTTTCTCATTCCCTTTGTAATATGACTTTGCAGTTTCTCACATCAAGAGACAGAGTATAGTATCCCCTTCCTTGAGTCTGGACTGTTCCTATGACTTGGTTTGGCCAATAAAATGCAGTGGGAGTGATGGGGTGCTAGTTCCCAGCCTAGGACTCAAAACATGCATGCTTCTGCTCACTCTAAATTTTAAAAAGTCTTAAAAATATTTCACTTATTGGAATGTGAATGAGTGAAGTTTTTTTTTTTAATTATTTTTTTTCCGCCTATATGTAGTTTAATCTTAGGAGTGTTGTCACTTGTTTTCTCTTCATTATCTGTTGATCTGACTGGAGGACTCTAGAGAATCAAAAGGAGAATTCTGATTATTTTTTAGTGGATTATCAGTTGATCATTTGGAAATGATGGAACTTATTTTTAATTTAATTAAAACTCGGGGGCTTCCCTGGTGGCGCAGTGTTTGAGAGTCTGCCTGCCGATGCAGGGGACACGGGTTCGTGCCCCGGTCCGGGAGGATCCCACATGCCGCGGAGCAGCTGGGCCCGTGAGCCATGGCCACTGGGCCTGCGCGTCCGGAGCCTGTGCTCCGCAATGGAAGAGGCCACAACAGTGAGAGGCCCGCGTACCGCCAAAAAAAAAAACAAACTCGGAAAAACGTGATATCTTAGCTACAAACAGTGATGAGTACCATCTGATCATGTACAGATCAGGATGTAATAAAACAGTCGATAGCTCTGAAATGTGGGCTCACAATGAAATATCTATTAACCTGATTTCAAACATGAATAACCTGGCATTACATCTGAATTTTCAAGGCAAGTCAGTCTGCATAAATCATGTAGGATTTGAAAAGATTCCTTTTCTTTTTTCCTGGAAACAAAAAGGTAAGAGACTCATAATTTTAGACCTAAACTCAAATGACAGAATTACAATACAAGAATTTCACATACCAGAATTCTATCTTCTCATTGGTTCAAGTCATGCAAGTCTAATTCTTATTAGTTTTTAGAGACAAAAAGAGAAATTTTGAGCCCAATGCTTCAGATGGAGGAGAAGAAAAACAATGAGGGACATGAAAGGTGACACACTCAACATCTCTTTATTGACTCTGGACTATACCATCCTTGTTTTTCCAAAAGTCTTTGTTATCACACTCCTTTTCTGGAGTAAATGTCAGCCACACCCTTCAGCAATGCATAGAGCTTGGTTTGTTATCTCTTTGTAGGACAACCTAAGAAGAAACCAATAAATTGGAGATGCCGACCAGAGCTTACTAGTGATTTCAGTGATAGCTCTTAGGTTTGATCTTAAAACATGTGAATCGATGGACCATTCAAAACAGATGCTACAATAGCTAAACCTGAAGCAGTCTTTTCTTAAATCCCCAACTTATTTACTACTTCTCCCAGTTTTCTCTTTTCTCCCTTGCTTCATGTTCTTTTTCCAAGAATGCACTTTGCAAAGATTTTACAAGTTTTGTTATTTGAAAGCACTCATGAGACTTCACAGACATACTCACATAAAGCTTTTATTTAAAAGCAAAAGAAAAGAGGCAGCAAGAGAGAGAGAGCTCAGGCAAGCAGTGGAGGTCTAAAAGAAGGTTCTGATTCTCACGCAGACCTGCTTAATCTCCTAGTTCAACCACCAAGAGATGTGTAATGCACTGTGGTTCTGGGAGAGTTCAAGGCAGAAGTTCCCAGTGGTGTTTTTAACGCCTCTATGGTCACCTCATCAAGCGAGACTATGTAACCGGTTATGCCAGGTAAAACAATATCAGGAGGCAAACTGTCCCTGCTGGTCACCAGGGGAGTGTCAGACTTAGAATAGCACATCATAAACCCCACTGCTCTTAGCTTGGCCAACAAAGATAGACATCCAAGCTTTCCCAGAGTCGGAGCTAGATTTTTTCCTGACCAGCTGTAAATCAACTCTATCCAATATTCCATTCAAGTACATGTTTAAAACCCCTTCTTTCTCCTATGTAAGCATACTATGTAAATTTCATTTTCTCTTCTCTCACTTCCGTATTTTCTGCTCTATTTACATTCTCCTCTGTGTAAAATAACAACAGCTTTCTTCCTCTGCTCTTTCTAGGATAATTGCTAACCACTAGCAGATGCTTGGGCTCCTGAAGTAAGTTTTTAAAAATATTTCTATCCTCGGTCAGCTCATAGCTCAGTGTCCCTCTGACTCTTCGGTTCTCATTTATGAAAGAAAATATATTTTAAGAAAGTTGAGAAGAAAAGACAGTCAGGAAGGTTTAGGGGACAAAGAGCTTTCCCAGGGGTAAAGTAGATACTATTGTCCTTGTAGTGCTACTTAGACCTGTCCTACAAAAGCACTCTTCATCTCAGACAGTGTAGCATCGGACTTTTCATAGGAATACTGAAATCCTAGTTTGCCTCTGAAAATACCTGGTGACACAATTTGTCCTCTATTAAGTACATCTTTATAAGGGTGAAGGAGACTGTAAATTAGTGCTTATCTTGCTCTTAACTTTTGTGGTATTTCAGACATTTCTTTAGAATGACCTGAGTTTTTCCTAAAAGCACTCAAGATAGCCACCCTTCAGCAAGGGTAAATGATTTATTTCTCTTCTGAATTGGAGGAAGAATCAATTTGCCGTATGTAGGCTTGAGCAAAAGCAAATGTTGAGGTGACCTCATTCTCTGGCTATTTTCAGCATAACAGTGGATGAGAAGGGTAAATAATAAAAAATGAGAAGAATATTAAATACACAACACAACGCACACACACACACACACACACAAACTCCTGGTTAAATCTATCAAAGAGAAAAGTCTCCTCTTAGTAATTTGGTAATAATCCCTTTTCTCTTAAGGAGTTTCAGTAAACATATATGGATGGATTTTACTTTTCTCCATTCTCCTTCCATATTCAATTGGCCATGCCATTTTTATGCTTCTAAATCTCCAATTTCTTTCGTATACATTGCCTCCTCTGCAATCCTGCTTTAACTCTCCTAGTTTATTCACTCATATTCTGTTATCTGGAAAAATATCTTAATATACCGACTAACTTCTCTGTCAGCAAAGTCCAACCTCTTAATCCAGATCTTTCACTTTACCAACAGAAATACAGTTTTAAAACACAGATTGAAATATTTTAATCCAATTCTCAAAAACTTTCTGTGGCTAACCAGTGTATAAACTCAAAATCTCTAAAGATCTCTGTCCTTACTCTATCTTTCATCCACTCAATTCTCAGATAAACTTGAGCTACTCCCATGGGGCAGGCACACTGGTGACCTTCTTAATGTCCCTGTTCACTGTCTCTCCAAGAACTGGGTACTTTCATACTGTCCCTGCTGTTCAGAGGATGCAGGGGTAGCTTCACTCTCTGCCCACCCACACAGGCAGAACCAATACCTCTTCGCCAAATTCCTCACACTCTTTGTTTTTCTTATTAGTTGTTTTGGCATTTTCAAACATTTCATTATGTAAATCTTCAAGCATACCTTAAAAAAGAGAATAGTGTAATAAAGACTCATGTATACCCATCCCACAATTTCAACCCAGCTGTTAATGATAGTCAAATTTGTTTTATTTCTACCCTACACTCCCACTTCCTCATCTCTACTGTTCAGTTATTTTATGGGAAATTGGAGTTCTTTGGTTGGAATTATTTTCTAAGAGCAGCTGTCCATCAACTATTTGATTATCTTGAAGAGTACTTAGTATAGGATATGCAGGATACATTCTTGATTCCTCCCCCCCGTCCCCCCCCCCCCCGTATTTACCAGTTTTCAGAAATAATAAGAAATTGATGTGCTAGTAAATTTCCAATTGTACCAACTTAGTTGTTCTATTTTCAGTTTAAAATCATGGAATTTGTAACATATTTGATGGATTTCAATCCCTTACAGTCGCTACTCTTTGTGATACTCAAATTATCCCATTTTTAACAAGATATACTTTCAAATGGACTCTTTCCTGTCAGCACAGCACAAGTAGTATTTGATATTTTGCTTTCTGTATTACAATATATAATATGTTTTCTATCCCAGCCAGATCTCTCAGAAGCTCTGCTTGCTTTCTGAGGAAAATGAAATTGAGTCCACTTCTGGGTGACAGGTGATCATTGTTACTGGGTTGGGATACTGGGCCTTTTCAGTGATCAAAACCAATAAAGATTTTTCTGCAGATAAAGAGTTTATACTGATACTGTCAATTTAAGTGTAAGGATATAGGGATTTTGATTACCTTTAAAAAATATTTTATGTGTGCATCTATTTCTTGCATGTTAAATCTTAGCTCCACATACCATTAACATAATTACTTATTTGCCCTCATCCTACAATGCATATTTAATAGTTCATAATAATGATACCAATATTATTATTGAAGATATGACTGTCATCACTGAATACTGTTTTACATTTCACTGCAATTCTTTTTGTCCTTAAAGTATAATTAGGGACAGTCAAATTACTTGTTTTGAAGTTTATTAAAATAATTCTCCTTTATGTGGTTAAGATACTGATATACATTGTTATAATTATACTTAAAGTCACATACATAAATATAAAGTCATAACACATATGCATATGCGCGCGCGTGCGCGCGCACACACACACACACACACACACACACACACACACTATGGTGATCAGTGGACTCACCTAAATAAAGCAGCACCATGACCAGTCAGTTGGTTGCTACAAACATCTAATATAGTTTTTAAACATTGACCCAAAGTGAGTTAGGAACATAGATGGCTTGGTCAAATTTGAGGTGAAGTGTCTCAATATCTACAAATGAACAGTGTGGGGAAGACAGGTGCTGTTAAAGCCTGATGATAAGAATTTCAGTTTAGGAAAGGATGAGTGGTTGGCTGAGGTTGAGATATTTTGATGTAAATTTGGTTTTGGTACATCCTTTAAATCACACATTGCTGGTGAAAACTTATTTGGCTTTCAGCTATCTTTTAATGTTAACATTTTCTACAGTGAAAACAGGCACTGCCACCTATAATTACAGTGTATTCTCTGATGATCTTTGTATAACAATTTAGCTTAATTTGGTGAAGTTTACCTATACCTGCAAATCCAAATACACAGCCCATAACTTTTATCTGATAGGAAAGAAGGTTATGAATGTGGTTTTGGTAATTATGATGAGTTCCCAAAACCCAAAGTAAATGGCTGAATTTCTTCTCATTCCAAAGGTCTTATTTAATAACCTTTAGTTATTCCTTTAGAAACGAGGCAGCTTATAGAAGCAAATATAAAATACTACCTGCTGTTCTCACTATATCTTTTAGACCTCACACATTGGCTGCTTAGGTTGGTTTAGAGACAAGTGTCCCAGAGACAGTGCTCAATCCCTGGGAGGAGAAGGAAATATTAATGAGGCAACAATCTCTGCTCTAAGTCACTAGGGTTCGCCTCCAAGGTGAATAGCACAGGGTGGGTATGGGGATACACATATTTTAATAAAATAAAATGATGATATATGATCAATACAAATGGTCACAATCCAGGTACAACTGAACTATACATCTAAAACCACAAATTAAAAATCTTATTGGCAAAAGCATCTCCTGAGAATTTGAATAAGTTCCAAGGAATCTTAGAGGACTTTCTAATATGACCAAGGACTGTCAAGGGAAGTGCAAAGTGATACTTCCAGTAAAAATACAGAGAGAATTGGCTTTAAGAAATACCTTGGGACAGTCTGATACCAGAATTATTCTGAGTCCCTTTATAAATGAAAATGATATTAGGGACAGCTTTTAAACTGGAAAAGTAAGCTTTAGTTTTTCACAAAGAAGATCCTATGTAACTCTGGCACACAGCTGTGTAATTAGCTACAGTTTATATATGCAAAATCAGCTCTGCCCTTCCATTTTAATACTGAAAACTAAACTGCTAATTGGACCAGCAGTGTTTAGAAGGAGAAAATGAGAACAGAAATGGGAGGCAGGGGGTGCACATAGAAAGGATTGGTGAAAGACTTTAAAACATGAAGGTGACATAGAGGGTATTACTGCAGCAACATAGTTTTTTGTTCTGTTTTGTTTTAATCTCCTCAAAATTCCCTCCTGAAAACCAAAACCGAACAGGGTTAGACAGAGAAAGAGAAAAAAAAAAATCAGACAGAGAAAAATGACAACACATTGCTAGTCTCCTTGGCATAGCTAGATAACAGTAAGGCCCACAAATCCCACAATATGGGCAAATAGGGCAAATGACCGCCAAGAGCAAAAGCAGAATAATCTCAACAGCAAATGTGCAGGCACAGATAGAATCAGAAAACTCTCTATTCTGACACCCTAAGAAGCAATTGACTGTGGTAACTGTCACCGGTTACTAAACTATTAGCAAAAAGTTTGATGGGAAAATCTAAATAGAGTAATCAGGCTCCCAGCATCTGAGCTCAACTCTTATATTAGCCTCAGAGTCAGGATAACTAATCATTTTGTGCCTTTTGACATGAAGACATTTGAAACACATGGTACCTTCCATGGAGCAATCCTTTATAACCTAATGCAAACTTTAGACATTGCTTCATTATATATTTGAACAAATAAACCGTAAAATACATATTTAGGAGGCAACAGAGGAAATGTGGTTTGGACTGGGTATTAGATGCCACCAAAAGATTGCCGTTAATTTTATTAGTTGTAATCATCATTGTGATTATGTAAGAAAATGTACATTTTCTTAGAGATACCTAAACAGTATCTGATACCTGATTACTGATACAGTAATCAATAAACAACACAAACAAATCACAATCCAGGTACAACTCAACTGTAATCTAATTCCACAACTTAAAAAATCCTACTGGTAAAAACATATCCTGAGAATTTGAATAATTATAGGTATCTTTTACAAATGTATGCAGAAATGTTCAAAATTTTATTTTATCAAAGGAAAATGAAGAAAAGTGTAAATTAATATAAGCAAAGTTGGCAAAAATGTGATAGGTTTTAAATCTGGAGGATGTGTATTGCACTCGTCTCCCTAAATTTATACATGTTTGAACATTTTATAATTTAAAAGATTAAAAATATAAAGACAAATTCCAGTTATTTTATTCAACAAATATTTATTAGGCATCTTCTTTGTGCCGGGTGTGGAGATTTCAATGCTGATCATTCCAGACATGGGTTTTGCAGACATGGAACTTACTTTTTTTAAACCTTCTATTTTATATGGGAATATAGTACTTTTTATTTTTACAAGAAAGACCAAAATCAAGTCAATCAAGTTATTTGTGCCATGAAGGAAATAAAGAAGATGCTAAAATAGTAACAAGGAGTACTGCACGAAACATGGCAGGCATGTGGCACGGGATCTGCATTCTCAGAGGACGTTAGGCTGAGACTTGAAGTGTTTAGTCCCTTTTTTAAGAGAAAGAAGGTTTTCTAAGCAGAGAGAATGACATCTGTAAAACCTCTGTGTTGGGAAAGAGTTCGGTTGGGCAGATAACTGAAAGACCACCAGTGCTTTTAGAGCTTAGTTAATGAACCAGATGAGGTGGAGAAAGGAAAGGGAGTCAGTTCAAGTAGATCTCATAAGTCTGAAAAGGATGAATTTGTATTTTAGTGCATATGCAATAAGAAGCTATTGAAAGGTCTTAAGAAAATGTCATTTTCCTTTTTACAAGATTTTAAGATCACCTTAACTGCTGCATATAAAATAGTCTAGAAAATACAATGCATTTTCTTTTTTCTTCAGTCAACTACACAATGGTTAGAGAGCCTCTGTGATGCAGTAAGTGCTAGGTTAAGGTTTTGTGGAAATACAAAACTTTACGTCCCTTTTTTCCTTTCTAGTAATTTCAGAAAAGGGAAGAAAAGAATAAGAAAATCAGAAACATCATTGAAAACTAATTGTTTTACAAATTCAAATTAATATTTAAGTTCTTAAGTAAGTATTTTTATTGAAAATTTCCAAAACTGATTTTGGACAATTTCTATTGTATTTGTTCCCTAGTGAAGAGTTACAGCTAGGCAGAGCAAGGGTCTCCTGAATTACAAATAAAAGATTTTAGAAACTGGGTTATAAGGTACATAAAAACCCTTGGGAGGAAGAAAAAAAATGACACCAAAAACCAAAAGGTAAAATAAAAAACTTTTCTGATCCTTTGATAATGCAGAAGTACGGATGATTCCTTTTGCTACAATCAGAGCTAAAGATGCTGAGTCATAGGTCTACCTGTACCTTTTTCAAATCAAAGTTTTTTTTATCTGCATTGTTTTAGTTCTTCACTTTCTATTTTCAAATACATTTTGAGACTCACATTCAGAATATAGCCAAAAGAGCCAGATTTGCCTAGCGAAATAGCTGTTTTAGACAAGTGTGACTTATTTCTGACATATGCTGTACAAGCAACTGTATTAGGATGACATCCATCAGAGATAATAGCAAGCTAAAAATGACACTATCATATTTCATTCTGAAAATCATAAAAGCATACACAGAAAGCCCTAATATTTCAGCCCACAGGAGCAAAACTCTCCAATTGGTTTTCATAGCATAGATGTATTTAAAATAGCAAAAAAACTGCCATTGCTCAAAACTAATCTAGTTATATTGTTTATAATTCTATCTTTGTGGGTGGAAATTAATTTCTAATAAATCTCTGTTTCTAGTTTCTGGATCAACATGACTATCATTATCATTTGTGAAATCTGTTTTCTAAAGACCTAACATTAGAGCATGTTTTTCTCTACCTGGAAATGTACCTACTCAAGCTAACAGAAATGGCTTTGACCATAAATTCTATTGAGAAATTTCATCTTATAATATTACTTTATACTTAAGCCTTTTGGTCCCTTTCTTCTGAGAAGGAACAGAAGCCAGTGCTACTTGGAAAAAGTCCTTGATATGAATCAAGGGACAATTTTTCAATTTATAGAAACAAGGCAGAAAGTTTATGATGTGCCTATTCATCACAAGAATTTTGAATATAATATATTCTGTCATTATGAACACTTTTTCCTCATCAGAGAAAAGATCAGGTCAAGAATACACAGCCTCACTTTAAAAATCATGCTATAGGCAGTCTAGCAGTCACTGGTTATGGTCAGTCTTGCTGAAAACGGGATATTTGAACAAAACAAGGAGAATGTGGTGGAATGAGATCTAGAAATATTGGGGAAACTGTTTCAGGCAGCGGGGCAAACCATTGCATGCTTATAAGGTGAAAGTACAAGTTAAGGAACAGTGAGTAACAGGTTGGAGCAGGAAGTTTTGCTGACAGGTTACAAAGGTACTACTTACAAAGAATGTCACATATGAACCTCACAGTAACCATAAGGAATAAACTTAGAGTAAATACACAAAAGAAAATGAAAAAGAATCTAAACATAAAACTAATGCAATCAGTTAAACAATAAGGAAGGGAGAAAGAGAAAAAGAAACAGAGAGGACCTACAAAAACAGTCATAAAACAGTGAACAAAATGGCAATAAGTACATGCCTATCAATAATTACTTTAAGTGTAAATAAATTTGCCAATCAAAATACATAGAGTAGCTAAATGGATAAAAAAAAAGACTTATCTATATGCTGCCTACACGAGACTCACTTCAGAAAATGACACAGATTAAAAGTGAAGGGATGGAAAAGATATTTCATGAAAATGGAAATCAAAAGAAAGCTGGAGTAGCTATACTCATATTGGACAAAATTGACTTTAAAAGAAAAAAGACTGTAACAAGAGACAAAGAAATGCATTGTATAATGATAAAGGGGTCAGTCCAACAAGAAGATGTAACATTTATAAATGTATATGCACCTAACAGAGGAGCACAAAGATATATAATGCAAATATTAATGGACTTAAAGGGAGAAATTGAAAGCAATACAATGATATTAGGGGACTTTAACACTCCACTTACATCAATGGATAGATCATCCAGACAGAAAATCAATAGGGAAACATCAGACTTAAATGACACATTAGACCAGATGCACTTAACAGATATAAACAAAAGGTTTCATCCAAAAGCATCAGAATACACATTCTTCTCAAGTGCACATGAAATATTCTCCAGGATAGATCACGTTAGGTCACAAATGAAGTCTCAATAAATTTAAGAAGATAAAACTCATATCAAGCATCTTCTCCAAACATATGGTATGAAACTAGAAATCAACCAGAAGAAAAAATGGGGAAAACCACACAAATATGAAGATTAATCAACATTCTACTGAACAACCAGTGGGTCATGAAGAAATCAAAGGAGAAATTAAACAAAATACATAGAGACAAATGAAAATGCAAATACAACTTACCAAAACCTATGGGCAAAAGTAGTTCTAAGAGGGAAATTCATAGCAATTCAGGCCTACCTTAAAAACAAATATACAAAAACTCAAAAAAATATAACTTTACACCTAAATGAACTGGAGAAAGAAGAATAAGCAAATCCCAAAATTAGTGAAAGGAAGGAAATAATAAATATCAGAGGGCAAGTAAATGAAATGTAGACTAAAAAGAAAAAAAAATAGAAAAGATTAATGAAACTAAAAGCTGGATCTTTGAAAAGATAAACAAAATTGACATAGCTTTAGCTAGATTAAAAAAAATAAAAAGAAGAAGACCCAAATAAAGTCATAGATAAAAAAGAAGTTACAAGTGATATCACAAACATGCAAAGGAATATAAGAGAGACTGCTACAAACAATCACACACCAACAAAATAGATGACCTAAAGGAAATGGATACATTCCTAGAAACATACAATCGTCCAAGACTGAATCAAGAAGAAAGAGAAAATTTGAATGCATTAATTACTAGCAAGAAGACAAAAACAGTAATTAAAAAATCCCCCAACATACAAAAGCCCAAGACCAGACAGCTTCACTGGTGAATTCTACATAACATGTAAAGAAAATTTAATACCTATTTTTCTCAAATTCTTCCAAAAAATGAAGAGGAGAGAAACCTTTCAAATATATTTTACAAAGCCAGTATTACCCTGATATCAAAATGAGACAAGGACATTACAAAAAAGAAAATTACAGGCCAATATCCTTGAATAAACATGCAAAAATCCTCAACAAAATATTAGTAAACTGAATCCAGCAATACATTAAAAGGATCATACACCACAATCAAATGGGATTTATTCCAGAGATTCAAGGATGCCTCATCCACAAATCCATCAACATGACACATCACATTCAAAAAATGAAGGATAAAAATAAGAATCGTCTCAATAGATGTAGAAAAAGAATTTGACAAAATTCACCACACATTTATAATAAAAACATTCAACAAAGTGGATATAGAGGGAATGTATCTCAACATAATAAGGCCATATATGACAAACCTACAGCTAATATATTCAGTGGTGAAAAGCTGAAAGCTTTTCCTCTAAGATCAGGAACAAGGCAAGGATGCTCACTATTGCCATTTTTATTCAACATAGTATTGGACATCCTAGCCACAGCAATCAGACAAGACAAAGAAATAAAAGACATCCAAATTGGAAAGAAGGAAGTAAAACTGTCACTATTTGCACATGATCCTATATATAGAAAACCTTAAAGATTCCGCCAAAAACTATGAGAACTAATAAATGAATTCAGTAAAATTGTAGGGTACAAAACTAATATAGAGAAATCTGTTGCATATCCATATACTAACAACAAACTCTCAAAAAGAGAAATTAAAAAATAACCCCATTTACAACTGCATAACCCTACCATGTTTAAGGCACTTGCTATGTACCAAGAGTTAACTTGAATAATTTACATAAATCAACCAATCAATTTAATCCTAACAACCCTCTTAAGATTTATTTATTATTATTATTATCATCTTCACTCTCACCTTATAGATAAGGAAGTTATGACTCAGAAAGGCTAAGTAACTTGGATATTGCCACCAACTAGGAACTGACCAAGCTGGGATTTATTTCCAAAGGGTCTGGCTCAAAACTCAGTCTTAACTAAGGTGCTATAATGTATGCTTTTGGATGGTCTTATTTGATCATGAAATCATCAGCAAGGTTGATGTATAAATATATATTTTTGAAAAATAAGCATACATTTTTATTTGTTATTTTAAGTAAGCCAATATAATAGAAAATTGAGACTTCATCATAGTGCTTATAAGTTCACATCTGAGAAATTATGTTCCTCTGTTGACGTTATAGTTTAAAAGGATTATTGGCAAACAAGATTATTTTTGATGAGGGACTACAGGTATCCCGGGATCTTTTACACTTATGCTCTTTAGTCTGATAAAATAAGGACAAATACAGGGAAACCACATGTTAAGTAAGTAGGAATTGATACTTAAACATTATTGAGTAAACTATTTAGCTTTGTCAAAGTATTTTATTTATTTTATAATTTTGTCTTTTAAGAAACCATGTAAAAGAATTATAATAGTAAAAAACATTTGTGTTTTAATACCACTATATGTACATTTTCAAATACAGGAATGGAAAACTATAGTAAATTGTCTCCAATTTCCCACCATTTCAGGAGCCCTCCTTCCTAGATAATAAGGTCACGGCAACAGTATACTATTTCTGAGCTAAACCACATAATAAAAAATAAAAAGACTCTCAAATTCTGATCTTGAATCACAACACTCATAATGAATGATAAAAGGCAAATATACAAAATTTTAATTGCTGATTAACAATATCTTTGTATAAATATGTCTCTAGTTATTATTAGCTTCTTGCTTAGATATAGTGCTGCCATTAGAAATTTATTACAACTAAGTGCTTAGATTATAATTTGGGTAGTAATAGCCATTAGAATGTTTTAGGAATATTACTGTAACTTTAATGGGGGCAAATATATATATATATATATTTCCAATATTTTTGCTATAACTAAAATGGTTTACTTTCTAATTTTTAAATAGTGGGGTAGTGGAATGGTGAAGTAATAAAAGATTCTTTAAATAATAAAATTTATGAATAAGTGCTTGGAACTTTAATTATGAATAGAATAGGAATACTTTTTGCACCTTGAAAGGCATTTCATGCCCAAATTAAAACTTTCAACATGGTGTCAAAAAAAAAACAGACATGAGCAATTAATTACAGGTAATTAAAATCAAACAATTAGCATAAGCATTTGTCACTGAGTCCATTATATTATAGAGACAGTTCTAATTTAATAAACATAGCCAAAGCCTCGGAATGATGCCTCTGCAGCAAGCACAATCATTCCAAAGAAAAAAGGTTGCCATTTAGATCATGTCTTTGCACTAGAGTCACATATTAGAGAATGGCAGTGGGGAGAAGGTAGGCTTATTTCTAATGAAATATCATTGTATGGCTTTATCATTATTTCTTTCTTCTCTAAGGAAGGAATTGTGTTTCTCATCTGAGCACCAGAAAATTCTGGAAAACAATGCATCCATATCCACAGAGAAGTTTGTAGAATTGTCAGTCCCAATCAAGAGAAGAAGTAGATGTAAAGAGGCAGGGTTTTCTGAGTTCTCTTGATGCACACATACATGCCACATGAGAGCAAGTGGCTGGGGTCAGAGTAGCAGTCAACAAAGGTGAACTTCATAACTTTATGAATTAGGATCAAAGAATAAAAGAATTATCCACACCAAGAATACATTTGCTTTTACAAACTAGAGCTGCTTGGAATTTTACTCAATTTTCTAGGATGATCCCAATTATGACTAAATAAGATCTTTTCTTTGAGCTTTGCAGCCTTTTTTGCCTAATAAATATGGATTTGAGAAAGAAAAACCTATTGTGAGTGTTTTAGTCAAGGTTCTCGAGAGAAAACCAACGGGCTGTGCTTAGAGAGAAATTTATTTTAAAAAATTTGGTCACACAATTGTGGAGGCTTGGTAAATCCAAAATCTGCAGGGTAGGAGAGCAGGCTGGACACCTAGGGAAGAGCTGCATTTTGAGTCCTAAGGAAGACTGCTGGCAGAATTCCTTCTTGCTGAGGGGAGGTCAGTTTTTGGTCTATTAATGCCTTCAACTGATTGGAAGAGGCCCACCAACATTTTGGAGGGTAACCTGCTTTACTCAAAGTCTACTGGTTTCAACATTAATCTCATCCAAGATCATCTTCGCAGAAACATTCAGAATAATGTTTGACCAAATTTCTGGGTACTGTGGTCACGCCAAGTTGACATATAAAATTAACGATCAGGTTGAGACTGTGTTAAACATGGTCAGGCCTGCTCATATTAGCCCCTTTGTGAAAAACAAAAAAAAATTTCCATGAGCAGATATAGGAGGAAGCAAAAACTAGTGACTCAGGTGCAAGAGTAAGAGCTGGCATAATTGGAACACAAGAATATTTTTGTGACAAAGAACCCAAATTTAGATAGGGTTAATTTATAATGCTGAAAAGCTGAATTACTATATTACATTTGACATTAAATGGCTTTTGATGTAATCTTTCTGGGACAGAAACATAAAAATCCTGAAACTCCTTGTTTCAGACTTCCTTCAGTTCAGTTGGATTCCTCAACGCTCATGGCCCCTGACCTTTACCCCCCTACCTTGGTTTTATCTCCCTTCCCCCACGCAAAAGAAGGGAAGCCCTAGCAAGTCTGATGGGTTCAGATGTGTCTTTTGTTTATAATCTGCTCATGTGTTTCTGATGCTCATAATAGTTTGTGAATAGAACTGACTGATGCCCCCAAGTGTCATTTCATCTATTCTCTGAGGTTAATTCAAGGCTTTTTAGAACATTGACCATAGGTATCAATTTTTGGTGTGAATGTATGGTTACTGTTTGTAAAAGAGATGTGCTATGATTCTTAACAGCAATCCAATAGTCTTCATAAAATATACACAGGTGTCTAAAAAACCCTATGAAAACAAATAGTGAATTAACAGAATTATATTGCTGTTTGGCTTTAACTTCATGTAAGAGATTAGTTTATTTAAGGAAATAAATGTTTGAAGAAATGCCAGCATAATTCTCCTCATCTAATTCTTTTGTATCCTCATTACTAAATGCCCCATCACCCCACCCAAAATGTAAGCATATGGTCAATATCTTATTTCTTTTTTATTTTTTCTTAAATTTCAGACAACCAGCTATCTCTTTTATTCCTCAGCCAATGACTAGGAAAGATATTTGCCTTATCAGCCATGTTGGGTACACACCTGGGCTTAGATGCTTGCTAATCATTCTGCAATTAGTCAAGGCACAAACTGAAACAGAGGTTACTTCTAGAGTATGCAACTGGAACTAAGTGCTAAGTAAGCAATTAAGTCACACATAGCTGTATCAAAGGACGGATCTTATTTTGTTTTACTAGGGTCTTCACAGAACTAAACTGAACATGTGGATCCCTTTCTCAAAACCTATAAAATCCTATATACTCATAGTTTCATTCTTAATAAACCTGTTTGAAAAGTTCAGTCTATTTTTTTCATGAGCTGCAGGCATTTTTTGTTGCTAAGCAATCTAATTAAGACAGTGCATATTCTTTGAGTAGATTATACTAAATTCAATTTAGTATGTCAGTGTTTACCAAGTAAAAGAGGTATAAATTGTTTTGGAAACAGGATTCAGTATAATCTCTTTTTGAATCAATTTCGAGTTATGGAATTCTAACTGTTTTATCATAGAATGAGACCAATTTAAGTTTAGCAAAACCTACAGTACATTAAAACTCTAATCACAATTTAAATCTCCTCATCCTACCATGCAAGACATATTGAAAGATATAATAATATATAGAAAACCCTTTACAACTGAGTTATAAAAACCCAGTTCGTTCCCACTATGTCTTTCTTTCCTGTGTGTTTCTTTCCTATATGCCTTTTTTACCCCCCACACAGCTCACTTCTGACACTTCTGGTCACCAATGTGTGGGGTTTCTTCCTCCCACGTCAAGAGATTCTGTGACACCAGCTGGATGAGCTATAATTTATCTCAGTTCTGACACTATCTATAGTCCCACAAGACTGCTCTCACCCCACTTCAGATGCCAATTGCAAGTAGTAAGTTCCTAGGTGACCCACAACTTCTGTTCTGTTTGGCTACAGATCGGAGGTTTCCACGACGCCCTCCTCAGGTTCAATTAATTTGCTAGAGAGGTTCGCAGAACTCAGGGAGACACTTAACATTTACCAGTTTATTAAATGATATGATAAAGGATACAGGCAGATGAAGAGATACACAGGGCAAGGTCTAGGAGGGTCCCAAATGCAGGAACTTCTGTCCCCATGGAGTTCGGATGCGTCACCCTCCCAGCATGGGGTTATGTTTACAACCTGGAAGCTATCCAAACTTGCTACTATTGGAATTTTAAGGAGGCTTTCTCATGTAGGTATGATCAATTATTAATTCCATTTCTAGCTTCTCTCCCCTCTCTAGGTAAGTAGGGTCTGAGGCTGAAAATGTCAAGTTTCTAATCATGGCTTGGTCTTTCTGAAGACCAACCCCCATCCAGGAGCCACCCAGGGTCCCACCCAGAGTCTCCTCATCTGATCCAAAGATGCTCCGAGTGCTCTTATGTCTTAGGAAATTTAGAAGCCCTGTTCCAGGGGTAGAGACCAATACAGATGGTCTCTGACTTACGATGGTTCAAACTAAGATTTTAAACTTTATGATGTTGTGAGAGCAATCCACATCCAGTAGAAACTGTACTTTGAACTTTTATCTTTCCCCAGGCAAGTGATACGTGATATGATCCTCTCTTGTGATGCCGGGCAGCGGCAGCTCCCAGTGAGCCACGCGAGCATGAGGAAAAGCAGCTGGTGCAACCATTCTGTGCCCAGACAACCATTCTGCTTTTCATTTCCAGTGCAGTATTCAATAACCTACACGACATATTCAACATTTTACTATAAAATAGGCTTTGTGTTAGATGATTTTGCCCAACTGTAGGCTAATGTTAGTATTCTGAGTACATTTAAGATAGGCTAGACTAAGGTATGATGTTCATACCTTCAACTTACAGTAGGGTTATTAGGATGTAACCCATCATAAATTGAGGAAGATCTAAATATATATTTTCTATAATATCACAACAACCCTCACGCTTAAGACACTATGAGCCAAGGAAGGGATTGAGAAGAAAAAAATAAATATAGCTTGCATTATCTCTTCTGTCTCTCATTTTATAAGTGGGTCCAGGGCTAATTCCACATTTAACCAAAGAAGCCAATCCTTTAATACCTAAAAGCTGTAAATGGATATTTACCAAAATATTCCCCTGCCAAACAGCAACAACAACATAGCAACAAACCCTGTTTCCTGACAGGCTATCTCAGGCACAAATATTTCATAATTATTCATATTTTTTTAGATAAAGATATAGAAGATCTGTTTTACAGCAGATTACTTTTCCTGGAGTGGTTGAACTTAAAAGTATTTTTATTGATTGGAATTACTTTAATAGGTAATTTTTCAATTACAAAAATTAGAGTCACTAAAGCACAGGACTAGTAAAATTTAATAGAGATGAGACAACAGGGAAAAATGTCTGAATTTCAATTGAGCCAGGGTATTTGTCATGATTGTCAGGGTGGTAATCTATTGGCAGACAGTGGTGGGGAAGAAGATGTAGAGAGATGCATTGTAAGAACAACCTTATCTAGAGCCTTGATACACAGAGAGTGGTCCATGGCTAGTTTCATCTAGGGATTTGTTAGGAATGCAGAATCACAGGCCTCCTATAAGATTTACTGAATTCTAATCTGTACTTATCAAGTTCCCAAATTCATAGGAACATTAATGTCTGAGAAGTGCTGATCTACATGTCAAGTTGGTCTAGAACTAGCCTAGCTGTATAAGATTTGAATAATGAGTTTTGACTTTTCATGGTGTGCAAAGTCCAGTAGAGTGAAATGATTTTGATGGGTTGTTTGGCCACAGCTCATAAGCAGTGCCATGAGCAACACACACAGGAATTTACAGATTTGCTGCCGCTTGCAATTTGTGCTGATTAACATCAATTAGATAATTTTTCCAATCATTCTGGCTGAAAAGAGAGGCAGACTGGGATAATGACAACGTGGGCACTTGAATTATATAGCTCTGAGTTAAATCCTTCATGGTTTGAGTAAGGTATATAATAAACACTTGGAATTTCAACTTCTGCTTCTATAATTTGGGAAATATAATGCCTATTCTGTAGGATTATGTGAAGACTAAATTAGATAAATTATAGAAATTTCTTGATATAAATCCAGAAACATATTTAGGTTTCCTGGTGTGTGTGTATCCTATACAGCTGTACATATTTGCATTAGAGATACATATATCATATATCTCTAATGCAAATATATACAACTGTATTTTAAATATGTATACATAACATTTACATATATTTTAGATATATATGTATGTATATATAAAGTCTATATACATATCCTATAGTTGGTATGTATAAATGCATATATACATATATTTATATACATATTCTTTGTAGTTGGTTTTATATGCATATTTTATATGCATATCCTATATAGTTATAGATATATAGGCATATGCATATTCTCTTGCACATGGTCTCTTTCCAACTGTTTTTTCATCCATCAGGGACTGACCACACATCCTCCCTCCATTAGGATAGTTTCGATAGTTTCTTACACAGCATGTTGCCTGGTATTACAACCTAAGTTTCTAAAGTAAAAAAAGCAAGAACTGCTGGGCCTTCTTAACTGAAAAGGAACTGAGCTGGAACTCAGTTCCAGCATCATTTCTTGTACATTTTATTGGTAAAAGCATCTCAGGAGGCCAGTAGAAATTCAAGATGGGCAAACTACTACCTGGCACAAATACTGGGAGGTGTAGTTCATGTGGATTATAAATATAACACACTACACAGATATCTCAGCAGTGTAGTAAGTGTTTAGTCAATGCTTTTAGACCTAGAGAACATTTATAAAAATGTGAACTAAAATAGGAAGAGAGAAATAACAGAAAACCTGGAACATTAAGTTGAAGTTATTCCAAGATACTTAGTTGAGTTATACTGAGGGTAATATTAATTGGTATGTAACTCATTGGAGTTCTAGAATATTATAGAAGAAATAGTATAGTTAGTTTATATAAACTTAGAATTCTTTTTTTCTCATCTCAAATTGTCCAGGACCCATTACTGGAATAGGTCATGTTTCTCCTAAGTGTGGCCTGCATTATTATAGTCCTGCAAACTTTTCTTTTAAAAAGTGTGTTGGAGGAAATAAGTGGTCAAGTAAGTGTAAAATACTGTACTATATTTATTCCACATCAGCACATTTTAAAAAGACATTTATACCAATAAAGGGAACGTGTCCGCCTCTGTTTAATTCAGCATTCCCAAGACTTTTTCCCTCCACAAAACCAAATAGCATCCTAAACAAAATACCTTGGGAAATGCTAGAATCGTTTCTATACTAAAATCAATTTGGGAAGTAAATTTTCATCAAGAACTGTAAGGTTTATATAAATGCTAAGATTTTAGGAATTATCTTTTTTTCCTTGTTACTAGCTGGAGAACTTTTGTGACATGTATCCATCTGATCCTTCTCGTTTTGTCCTCTTATTCTTACGGAAATTCTCATTTAAAAAACTTTACTTTCCCCTAGGAGAGGCCAAGGTAGATAAAGAGTTTTCTGCAAACTATCCTTCTTCGAGGGGTCAACCAAGGGCCCCGATTCTTGATCTGCTCACCCGTTCCTCTGTATCCCGCAGTATTTCCTCGACAGGCAGTTTCCTCTTGGCTCCTTCCCTTGGCTGTGCTCAGCAGCCAGGGTGAATGCGGAGTACTAATAGGAATGTTTTGTACTACAAGTGTGCCAAAAAGATATTGTCAGGCTGCACGCCAGGCCTCAGGATATACTCTCCTGCTGCCAGTGTCTGCTTCCCAGTGATGACTTCTGAAAGCAGAAGCAGCCAAGGAGGCGAGCAAGAGGAGGGATCTTGGATCTGGGGCCGGCTTGCTTGCCGCACTCCCTGACTACTGGTTCCTGCTCATGCAAAATGCTTCTCTTTGCCCCTCGTCGTCCCAGTATCTCTCCTGAGCATGTGTGGGAACTGCAGCCAAAAAAAATCTTCCCATCTTAATAAGGGAGAAATAGAAAGCAGAGAGCAAGAATGTCCATTTTCCCAGCACTGAAGAAGACAAAAATGGGTATTGACAACACCATTTTAATATCTTACTGGAAATCTCTT
Source organism: Monodon monoceros (assembly GCF_005190385.1). Taxonomy (NCBI): domain Eukaryota; kingdom Metazoa; phylum Chordata; class Mammalia; order Artiodactyla; family Monodontidae; genus Monodon; species Monodon monoceros. The sequence continues at coordinate 28,061,022 of NW_021703780.1, forward strand.
TGTCTTATGTTTTCCAGATCACTATTTTTTCCCACCTAGTTAGCAGTGCCTCAAGGTAGTATTGTGTTAAGTTTTAAATGTAGAGCCAATTTAAAACTTCTCTATTACACTTTGGAGTAAGTACCATTATGTACATTTTTATAAATGAAGCAACTAAAGCTTCAAAAGGTTAAGTAGTTTGCACGGGGTCAAAAATTCACAACTAAAATCCAAATTCAACTGAAAGTTTGCCTGTCTGCCCTTCCCTAACCACACTATGTTGATACCTAGACTGGCTTTTAATAAGTCACTTTGGAAAACTAACCCTTTGGATAAAAGCCAATTGACAATGGAATGGAGGATATGCTACTAATCACTGAAGTAACTAAACAGATTTTCACATTCATTTTTTTCTTAAAAAATGTGACAACGGGAACTTCCCTGGTGGCACAGTGGTTAAGACTCCACGCTCCCAATACAGGGGGCCCAGGTTCCATCCCTGGTCAGGGAACAAGATCCCACATGCATGCTGCAACTAAGAGTTCGCATGCCACAACTAAGGAGCACACTGCCACAACTAAGGAGCCGGTGAGCCAGAACTAAGGAGCCTGCCTGCCGCAACTAAGACCTGGCGCAACAAATAAATACTTTTAAAAAACTGTCATTCATTTATAAAAAAAATGTGACAACATATTCTTATGGCCTATTATCTGTCTCCACTAGGAGTGGGTGCAAATTTTAGGGCTGAAGCTTATTCAATTTTGTAGGTGCTCATTAAGTAAAAGAATATAAAATTACAATATGAAATTGAGTACAGAATTTATATTCACAATGAGATCACAAATACCTATAAATTACAAATTTATGAAAGCTGACAAATACCACAAGTGTTATAAAAATTCAAGTATGTCTGACACACCATGATAACACTTTTTTTCTTATATATTTAGCTGTACTCACCCCTGTCCCTGTACTTTCACGTAATAATGCCAGGTAAGTTAGTACAGTGGGCAATACGAATACTCCTGGAAGCTACTCCTACACCTGGAAAATATCTTAGCTAGTCACAGAAATGAATATAAATTGTATCTTCTACTAAATGTAAACTAAATGTACCCCAAACTCTCCTTCCCTTTAGTTAGATACAAAAATTGCCTATAGCCACTCCAAACCTAATGTGAGTGAAGTATGATGAAGAGGAAGTTAAAATAAAAAGAGATGGATGATTATTGTCAACTGTTCATTCCTCCCTGTAATAGAACTGAATATACATCCCTACATGTTGCCATGGGGCTTGCTTGTGCAGCTGGTCAGAAAAGCATCAGGCCCACATCACTGACTTTGGCTGCAGCCATGTGGCCAGTGGAAAGCTGATGGACGTGACAGCACATCCAGGCTGAAGATTTCCATGCAGTTATGTCCACTGATTCAGGATCTCCTGCTCCTGTTCCACACTACATGGAAAACATGTCCTAAATAGTGGCTTCCTCTTCAGTTTGGGATAAAAATAAGAAGATATGTGGAAGCAGTCCCAGATATACCCAACAGAGCCACAGGCAGCCTACAGCCAAACCACTGCAGACACACAGCTCGTATACAATTTAACAAGAAATAAAATTTTCTAATTTTTTAAAAGCTACTAAGACACTTGAGCACAAGCAAACTAACTCAAGAAACATAAAAATTTGATACCAGTCCATTCAGCTGGCCTTTTTAAAAGTATTAAAGCTCACACATATATTAGAATAAGCAAAAAAATAAAAAAAAATCACTTATGTAGCTCCAAGGATAAAAGTCTAAGGATGCAAATAGGGGTAAGGGCCCAGCACTGTCCAGACTGTACTAGACATGCCTCAATAGGCTGCTCTGTCAGCTGTAGAAAGGATGCCCTCATTCTCAAAGAACGAACACAGGATTGAATGCACAGTATGTGATGCTGACAGTCTCCCTGAAAGCTTAATCATTTTCAAACACTCAGAAATGTAGACATGTTTCTTGCTGTAAATACTGTGTCTCAGTAAAAGGAGAAGAATCAGAAGAAGATTGTCTTAGAACAATACCGCTTTTCAGAAGATGAAGAATACACTGGTATAAACACGCTGTAAACTATAATGTTAAAGCAAAGTATGGATGGGGGCAAATTCTTAGATGGTTAGTGAGGTTATGAGAAGCCCTGATAACTTACCAGCAAGTACTATAAATCATATCATAACATTTAATATGGAGTATTTCTCATATATCTGCTTCCACAGTATAGGTAACATAGAACTGAGATGCATTTCCCAACTGACAGTTCTTTTCAGTCCCATCATCATCATCGTCATCATCACCTTTATTGTTATCACCATGGCAACCAGTTAAGTGTCTATTATATTATGCAACACAGATACACGCACATATAAAATTCATTTAGATTAGGATATTGATTTTATACCAAAATCTTTCAAATAAAAGGATGCTTTTGAGTCAATGTCAATATTTATATTTGAACTTATTTCTCTAATTGATTGTTTTGATTTCAATATGATACCTACTTGCTCAATCAAATTCATGTGCACGTATAAACTTAATGAGTGTTGAATCATAAACCATAACCCATGTGCTTAAAGGAAAAATAAAAAATGCCTGAAAATACAAAGCAATAAGTGAAAGACTAATACATAAATTTGGAGACACGAGTCATATGAGCTACAGTGATTAATGAAGTCTCACGGGGGACATAAGTCAGACACTGGAGTCCAAAAGTACATAAATAGGTAAAGAGGGAGAAGCAAATGTTCCAGGCCATGGTAGCAATTTGATCAAGGATATACAAAAGGAACAAACAAGATAAGGTTAAAAAATTATGAGAAAACATCCATCAATCCACCTAAAGCAGAGAAATCAGAAAACAGAACAATGGAAAATGAAAGCCATGACAAAGGCAGCAGAACTGAATTCAAAGGTGCAGGATATATAGTGAGGGATCCAAAGTTTCTGAGAGATAAATGAAGATTTAGGATAAAGGAGACGCTGAAGACAGGACTGTGTTGGCCTGGGCTATACAGGGATACATGAGTATCAAAATGGACATATTTGCTACTTTCCTGGGCTCAAAGACTCTTGGGACTGGTTAGCCAGCAGGAGTAGCAGGAAGGGGGAGCAGACTGGACATGTGAGAATGGGAAAACTGAGGTTCATGCTCAGAGTATGACCAAGACAAAGGCAATCAGGGATTTAAGAGACAGCATTTGTCAGGTACCGTAAGCCCAGGATGTGGTGAGGCTCCAAATGAACTTCCTGGTCCAATCACCTTCAGGAAAATAAGTGGGCCTGATTCTGCATGTTCTGCCTGTGTGGTGTCTTAAAGATGAAACTCCAGAGGGCCAGGGAAGAGAAAGGCAGACCAAAAGAGGTCATGATTGACACATGTATTATGAATTAATGTCAACATGGCATAAGTGACAGATGAATGTAGGTAGATTAATTAGACACAAAGATATTTGTGTATAACTATGATGCAGAAGCTCCCTGTGTAGACAGCATTAAAAATGGCAGCTAAAATTCACTGAGGTCTTGCTTTGCCACACACTGAGCTAAGCATCTTAACTGTCATAGAAAATTCTTTTTACCGGCAAAGTTACTAAGGCTTAGTGAAGTTAGGCTACCAAAGGTCACAAAACTACCAAAGATGGAGCCAGAGCAAGTCATGGTGTGTCAAAATGCAGAGCTTTTCTCTTGAACACGACACCACACTGCCCCTCACAGTTTTGTTTGGATTTTTAACCTCTTTATTGGAGTATAACTGCTTTAAAATAGTGTGTTAGTTTCTGCTTCATAACAAATTGAATCACCTATATATACACATATAGCCTCACATCTACTCCCTCTTGCATCTCCCTCCCACCCTCCAAATCTCACCTGTCTAGGTGGTCACAAAGCACTGAACTGATCTCCCTGTGCTATGCGGCTGCTTCCCACTAGCTATTTTACGTTTGGTAGTGTATATATGTCCATGCCACTCTCTCACTTTGTCTCAGCTTACTCTTCCGCCTCCCCATGTCCTCAAGTCCATTCTCTACGTCTGCGTCTTTATTCCTGTCCGGCCGTAGGTTCTTCAAAACCATACTTTTTTTAGATTCCATATATTTGTGTTAGCATACCGTATTTGTTTTTCTCTTTCTCACTTAGTTCACTCTGTATGACAGTCTCTAGGTCCATTCACCTCACTCTAAATAACTCAATTTCATTCCTTTTTATGGCTGAGTAATATTCCATTGTATATATGTGCCATATCTTTATCCATTCATCTGCTGATGGATACATAGGTTGCTTCCACGTCCTGGCTATTGCAAATAGAGCTGCGATGAACATTGTGGTACATGACTCTTTTTGAATTATGGTATTTTCAGGATATATGCCCAGTAGTGGAATTGCTGGGTCATATGGTAGTTCTATTTTTAGTTTTTTAAGGAACCTCCATACTGTTCTCTATAGTGGCTGTATCAATTTACATTCCCACCAACAGTGCAAGAGGGTTCCCTTTTCTCCACATCCTCTCCAGCATTTATTGTTGGCAGATTTTTTCATGATGGCCATTCTGACCGGTGTGAGGTGATATCTCATTGTAGTTTTGATTTGCATTTCTCTAATGATTAGTGATGTTGAGCATCCTTTCATGTGTTTGTTGGTAATCTGTGTATCTTCTTTGGAGAAATGTTGATTTAGGTCTTCTGCCCATTTTTGGATTGGGTTGTTTGTTTATTCAATATTAAGCTGCATTAGCTGCTTGTATATTTTGGATATTAATCCTTTGTCAGTTGCTTCGTTTGCAAATATTTTCTCCCATTCTGAGGGCTGTCTTTCATCTTCTTTATGGTTTCCTTTGCTGTGACAAAGCTTGTAAGTTTCATTAGGTCCCATTTGTTTATTTTTGTTTTTATTTCCATTTCTCTAGGAGGTGGGTCAAAAAGGATCTTGCTATGATTTATGTAATACAGTGTTCTGCCTATGTTTTCCTCTGAGAGTTTTATAGTGTCTGGCCTTACATTTAGGTCTTTAATCCATTTTGAGTTTATTTTTGTGTATGGCGTTAGTGAGTGTTCTAATTTCATTCTTTTACATGTAGCTGTCCAGTTTTCCCAGCACCACTTATTGAAGAGGCTTTTTCTCCATTGTATATTCTTGCCTCCTTTATCAAAGCTAAGGTGACCATATGTGTTTGGGTTTATCTCTGGGCTTTCTATCCTGTTCCGTTGATCTATATTTCCGTTTTTGTGTCAGTACCATACTGTATTGATTACCTTAGCTTTGTAGTATAGTCTGAAGTCAGGGAGCCTGATTCCTCCAGCTCTGTTTTTCGTTCTCAAGATTGCTTTGGCTATTCGGGGTCTTTTGTGTTTCCATACAAATTGTGAAATTTTTTGTTCTAGTTGTGTGAAAAATGCCACTGGTAGTTTGATAGGGATTGCATTGAATCTGTAGATTGCTTTGGGTAGTATAGTCATTTTCACAATGTTGATTCTTCCAATCCAAGAACATGGTATATCTCTCCATCTGTTTGTATCATCTTTAATTTCTTTCATCAGTGTCTTATAGTTTTCTGCATACAGGTCTTTTGTCTCCGTAGGTAAGTTTATTCCTAGGTATTTTATTCTTTTTGTTGCAATGGTAAATGGGAGTGTTTTCTTCATTTCTCTTTCAGGTTTTTCATCATTAGTGTATAGGAATGCAAGAGATTTCTGTGCATTAATTTTGTACCCTGCTACTTTACCAAATTCATTGATTAGCTCTAGTAGTTACCTGGTAGCATCTTGAGGATTCTCTACGAATAGTATCATGTCATCTGCAAACAGTGACAGCTTTACTTCTTCTTTTCCGATTTGGTTTCCTATTATTTCTTTTTCTCCTCTGATTGCTGTGGCTAAAACGTCCAAAACTACGTTGAATAATAGTTGTGAAAGTGGACAACCTTGTCTTGTTCCTGATCTTAGAGGAAATGGTTTCAGTTTTTCACCACTGAGAATGATGTTGGCTGTGGGTGTGTCATATAAGGCCTTTATTATGTTGATGTAAGTCCCCTGTGTGCCTACTTTCTGGAGGGTTTTTATCCTAAATGAGTGTAGAATTTTGTCAAAAGCTTTTTTTGCATCTATTGAGATGATCATATGTTTTTTCTCCTTCAATTTGTTAATATGGTGTATCACATTGATTGATTTGCATATATTGAAGAATCCTTGAATTCCTGCAATAAACCCCACTTGATCATGGTGTGTGATCCTTTTAATGAGCTGTTGGATTCTGTTTGCTAGTATTTTGTTGAGGATTTTTGCATCTATGTTCCTCAGTGATACTGGCCTGTAGTTTTCTTTCTTTGTGACATCTTTGGCTGGTTTTGGTATCAGGGTGATGGTGGCCTCGTAGAATGCGTTTGGGAGTTTTCCTCACTCTGTTATATTCTGGAAGAGTTTGAGAAGGATAGATGCTAGCTCTTCTCTAAACCTTTGAGAGAATTCTCCTGTGAAGCCATGTGGTTCTGTGCTTTTGTTCGTTGGAAGATTTTTAATCACAGTTTCAGTTGCAGTGCTTGCGACTGGTCTGTTTATATATTCTATTTCTTCCTGGTTCAGTATCTGAAGGTTGTGCTTTTCTAAGAATTTGTCTATTTCTTCCAGGTTGTCCATTTTAATGGCATATAGTTGCTTGTATTAATCTCTCATGATCCTTTGTATTTCTGCAGTGTCAGTTATTACTTTTCCTTTTTCATTTCTAATTCTATTGATTTGAGTCTTCTCCCTTTTTTTCTGGATGAGTCTGGCTATTGGTTTATCAATTTTGTTTATCTTCTCAAAGAACCAGCTTTTAGTTTTATTGATCTTTGCTACTGTTTCCTTCATTTCTTTTTTCATTTATTTCTGATCTGATCTTTATGATTTCTTTCCTTCCTCAACTTTGGGGATTTCTGGTTCTTCTTTCTCTAATTGCTTTATGTGTAAGGTTAGGTCTTTTATTTGAGACATTTCCTGTTTCTCGAGGTAGGATTGTATTGCTATAAACTTCCCTCTTAGAACTGCTCCTGCTGCATCCCATAGGTTTTGGATCGTTGTGTTTTCATTGTCATTTGTTTCTAGGTATTTTTTTGATTTCTTCAGTGATCTCTTGGTAATTAGGTAGTGTATTGTTTAGCCTCCATGTGTTTGTATTTTTGACAGATTTTTTCGTGTAACTGACATCTAGTCACATAGCGTGGTTGTTGGAAAAGATACTGATACGATTTCATTTTTCTTAAATTTACCAAAGCATGATTTGTGACCCAAGATATGATCTGTCATGGAGAAGGTTCCATGAGAAGAAAGTGTATTCTGTTGTTTTTGGATGGAATGTCCTAAAAATATCAATTAAGTGCATCTTGTTTAATGTATCATTTAAAGCTCTTGTTTCCTTATTTATTTTCATTTTGGATGATGTGTCCATTGATGAAAGTGGGGTGTTAAAGTCCCGTACTATGATTGTGTTACTGTCAATTACCCCTTTTATGGCTGTTAGCATTTGCCTTATGTATTGAGGTGCTCCTATGTTGGGTGCATAAATATTTACAATTGTTATATCTTCTTCTTGGATTGATCATTATGTAGTGTCCTTCCTTTGTCTATTGTAATAGTCTTTATTTTAAAGTCTATTTTGTCTGATATGAGAATTGCTACTCCAGCTTTCTTTTGATTTCCATTTGCATGGAATATTTTTTTCCATCCCCTCACTTTCAGTCTGTATGTGCCCCTAGGTCTGAAGTGGGTCTCTTGTAGACAGCATATATATGGGTCTTGTTTTTGTATCCATTCAGCCAGTTTATGTCTTTTGGTTGGAGCATTTAATCCATTTACATTTAAGGTAATTCTTGATATGTATGTTCCTATTGCCATTTTCTTAACTGTTTTGTTTTTGTTATTGTAGGTCTTTTCCTTCTCTTTGTTTCCTGCCTAGAGAAGTTCCTTTAGCATTTGTTGTGAAGCTGGTTTGGTGGGGCTGAATTCTCTTAGGTTTTGCTTGTCTGTAAAGCTTTTAATTTCTCCATCGAATCTGAATGAGATCCTTGCTGGGTAGAGTAATCTTGGTTGGAGGTTTTTCCCTTTCATCACTTTAAATATGTCCTGCCACTCCCTTCTGGCTTGCAGAGTTTCTGCTGAAAGATCAGCTGTTAACTTTATGGGGATTCCCTTGTATAATATTTGTTGTTTTTCCCTTTCTGCTTTTAATTTTTTTCATTGTATTTAATTTTTGATAGTTTGATTAATATGTGTCTTGGCATGTTTCTCCTTAGATTTATGCTGTATGGGACTCTCTACTTCCTGGACTTGTTGACTATGTCCCTTACCATATTAGGGAAGTTTTCAACTATAGTCTCTTCAAATACTTTCTCAGTCCCTTTTCCTCTTCTTCTTCTGGGACCACTATAAGTCGAATGTTGGTGCATTTAATGTTTTCCCAGAGGTCTCTAAGACTGTCCTCAATTCTTTTCATTCTTTTTTCATTATTCTGCTCTATGGTAGTTATTTCCACTATTTTATCTTCCAGGTCACTTATCTGTTCTTCTGCCTCAATTATTCTGCTATTGATGCCTTCTAGAGAATTTTTAATTTATTTTGTGTTCATCACTGTTTGCTCTTTAGGTCTTCTGGGTCCTTGTTAAACGTTTCTTGTATTTTCTCCATTATATTTCCAAGATTTTGGATCATCTTTAGTATCATTACTCTGAATTCTTTTTCAGGTAGACTGCCTATTTCCTCTTCATTTGTTAGGTCTGGTGGGTTTTTACCTTGCTCCTTCATCTGCTGTGTGTTTCTCTGTCTTCTCATTTTGCTTAACTTACTGAGTTTGGGGTCTCCTTTTCGCAGGCTGCATGTTCGTAGTTCCTGGTGTTGTTAGTGTCTGCCTCCAGTGGCTAAGGGTGGCTCAGTGGGTTGTGTAGGCTTCCTGGTAGAGGGTACTGGTGCCTGTGTTCTGGTGGATGAGGCTGGATCTTGTCTTTCTGGTGGGCAGGACCGTATCCGGTGATGTGTTTGGGGGTGTCTGTGACCTTATTATGATTTTTGGCAGCCTCTCTGCTAATGGTTGTGGTTGTGTTTCTGTCTTGCTAGTTGGCTGGCATAGGGTATCCAGCTTGCTGGCATAGGGTATCCAGCTTGCTGGCCATTGATTAGAACTGGGTCTTATCTTTGAGATACAGATTTCTGGGGGAGCTTTCGCCATTTGATATTATGTGGAGCTGGGAGGTCTCTTGTGGACCAATGCCCTGAACTCAGCTCTCCCACCTCAGAGGCATAGGCTGACACCCAGCTGGAGCACCAAGACCCTTTCAGCCACATGGCTCAGAAGAAAAGGGTGTAAAAAAGAATGAAAAAAATAAAATAAAAAGAACTATTAAAAATTAAAAAAGTAAAAAAATGAAAAGGAAAAAAGAAGAGAGCAACCAAACTAAAAAACAAATCCCCCAATGATAACAAGTGCTAAAAAGTATACTAAAAAACAAACCAAAAAAACTGAACAGACAGAACTCTAGGACAAATGGTAAAAGCAAAGCTATACAGACAGAATCACACAAAGAAGTATACACATACACACTCACAAAAAGAGGAAAAGGAATAAATATATGTATCTGTATATTAAAAAAGGAAGAGAGGAACCAAATCAATAAACAAATCTACCAATGATAATAAGCTTTAAATACTAAACTAAGATAAACATAAAACCAGAAACAAATTAGATGCAGAAAGCACGCCCCAAGTCTACATTTGCTCCCTAAGTCTACCGCCTCTATTTTGGGATGATTTGTTGTCTATTCAGGTATTCCAGAGATGCAGCGTAGATTAAGTTGATTGTGGAGATTTAATCCGCTTCTCCTGAGGCTGCTGGGAGAGATTTCCCTTTCTCTTCTTTCTTCACACAGCTCCTGGGGTTCAGCTTTGGATTTGGCCCGGCCTCTGCATGTAGGCCACCTGAGGGCGTCTCTTCTTTGCCCAGACCAGATGGGGTTAAAGTAGCAGCTGATTCAGGGGCTCTGGCTCACTCAGGCCAGGGGGAGGGAGGGGCACGGAATGCGGGGCAAGCCTGTGACGGCAGAGGGCAGCGTGACTTTGCACCAGCCTGAGGTGTGCCGTGTATTCTCCCGGGGAAGTTGTCCTTGGATCACAGGACCCTGGCAGTGGCGGGCTGCACAGGCTCCCAGGAGGGGAGGTGTGGATAGTGACCTGTGCTTGCACACAGGCTTCTTGGTGGCTGCAGCAGCAGCCTTAGCATTTCATGCTCACCTCTGTTGTCCGTGCTCATAGCCGCGGCTCGCGCCCATCTCGAGCTCGTTTAGGCGGTGCTCTGAATCTCCTTTCCTTGCGCACCCAGAAACAGTGGTCTCTTGCCTCTTAGGCAGTTTCAGCCTTTTTCCCGGACTCCCTCCCGGCTAGCTGTGGTGCACTAGCCCCCTTCAGTCTGTGTTCACGCAGCCAACCCCAGTCCTCTCCCTGGGATCTGACCTCCGAAGCCCGAGCCTCAGCTCCCAGCCCCCACCCGCCCCTGCAGGTGAGCAGACAAGCCTCTCGGGCTGGTGAGTGCTGGTCGACACTGATCCTCTGTGCGGGAATCTCTCCACTTTTCCCTCCACACCCCTGTTGCTGCGCTCTCCTACGTGGCTCCCAAGCTTCCCCCTGGCCACCCCCCGTCTCCACCAGTGAAGGGGCTTCCTAGTGTGTGGAAACTTTTCCTCCTTCACAGCTCCCTCCCAGAGGTGCAGGTCCTGTCCTTATTCTTTTTTCTCTGTTTTTTCTTTTGCCCTACCCAGGCACGTGGGGGAGTTTCTTGCCTTTTCGGAAGTCTAAGGTCTTCTCCCAGCGTTCAGTAGGTGTTCTGTAGGAGCTGTTCCACATGTAGATGTATTTCTGATTCATTTATGGGGAAGAAGGTGATCTCCACATCTTACTCCTCTGCCATCTTGAAGGTCTCCTGCCCTCACAGTTCTGAATCTATATTGATTCAGAGTATTAAGATACCAATAAATATGTATGTAGAATATAAAAAATACAATAAATTAGTGACTATAACAAAAAAGAAGCAGATTGACAGATATAGAGAACAAACTAGTGATTACCAGTGGGAGAAAGGAGGGCAATATAGAGGTGAGGAGAATGGGAGGTACAAACTATTGGGTATAAGATAGGCTCAAGGATGTATTATAAAACACGGGGAATACAGTCAATATTTTGTAATAACTGTAGATGGAAAGTAACCTGTAAAAGTTGTATTAAATTTTTTTTAATTAAAAAGGTTTTTAAAATACCAATAAAAGAATCCGAGAATTTGTGGAGAAATATGATGAGTTTCTGTTTAGATATGCTGATACTGAGGTCACTGCAAATCACTGAAGTAGATAATTAGAGATAAAATTAGAGTTTGGGAGAGACAGAGGTCATGGCTGCAGATGGGTATTTAGGAATCTTACAAATAAGAGATTTAATTTGAAGCCATAGAGTGACTGAAACCTCTAATGGAAAGAACATACAGAGAAAGGACAGAGGGTCAAAAGATGAAGTGGGAACTGGAGTAGAGAAAGGAAGCACAAAGAAAACAAAAGACCGGTGGAGATATAGCAGCCTTGCTGAAAAGTCAAGGAAAATGGCAACTGTGTACACTTATTCCATTAATGAACTGTTCCCACTGATGTCAAAACAAAACACTGGCTCTACTAATATGTAAATATTTAGAAGAAAAATTAAGAATCCTAAAAATATCAAATATTTTTAAACATACATTTTTCTGTGAGAAAAACATAGCAAACGTTTGTCACAAGAAGAATAAAGAGTGCTCAGTGTGGTTACAGACTGAGCTAATGATATACACTGTAAAACATACTTTATAACTAATATACTGGCCAAAGGATTACATAACATGTAGAATGACTATTTCATTAGGTTCAGGCTTCTGTGGTTTGGAAGTTCTCTTGCAAGATGAATAAGAAATTTTATGGAATATGTATTTTTTTTTCTGTCTTAAATGCCTGTCCTCTGAACTCTCAGGATAAATACCTAAACCTAATTAAATAAACCCTGGCAACAGGAAATTGTAACGAAACCACAGACTATTTTAACATTATGATTTCTAAAAGAGCTTCTATACGACTCTAGCGGCAAAATAGTATGTGAGATGTTGCCATCATGGAGGGAATAAGATTTACTTACAGTAATTTCTACTATATTTGAATTGTCAACATGATTGCACTTTTGTATGTGTGTATAATATCAAGACTAGCTCTGCTCCAGACCTGTTAGATCATGTTTGCTCATTGATTTTATAGAAGAAAATTTTTTCTATAAAAGAATCCTCTGGGGTATGAATGTAAGGAATTAGAATTCCCATCAGACTTTTAATTTATTGGAAATCACTCAGGGCTGAGGAATTTTGGGTAAGAAATTACTAATGTGGTCTCTGGAGTCTACCCGTGTCTTGGATAACTGCCAAGGAGAGGAGGGGATTGCTTCTTCTAGATATGAAGATACCATACCAACAAGGACCTACTGTATAGCACAGGGAACTATACTCAGTATCTTGTAATAATCTATAATGGAAAAGAATCTGAAAAAGATATAGATATAGATATATATTGATATACATATAACTGAATCACTTTGCTGTACACTTGAAACTAACACAACATTGTAAATTAACTATACTTCAATAAAAAATTAAGATTCCATACATGTGATAATTTTGCTTAGTGTTTAAAGTACAATTTTTTGGCTTGTTTATTTTATTTGTCCCTCATCTCCCAATGCCAGACAGACATTTTAAAAATGCTTCATACTGATTATACTTTTTGCAGCTCATGGGATTCTTTTATTTGGGAGCCATTTTTATTTTATTTCATCCATACAGAGGCCTAAAAATTCTCTATCTATTCCTTAATATAACAAAAACAAAAGCAAAAAACCATAATTATGACCACTTGCCTTTTTATCATAATCTTAGACACTTGCTACTTCCCTTATAATCTATTAAAGAGGTACAGTATTCTACTTCCCTGAGGCGCAATTTTAATCACTGTATATAAGCTTATTAGTAAAACTATCAGTAATGGATATTCATCATTTTTGAAATATTTGAAAATATTTGTGTTCTATTTGAATCCCCTCCAAATAGTCACTTCTTGGTTCCATGTTGTACTTGTAAGCATTTACACCACTCCTCTTCCCTTAATAGAGCAAAAACCCATTAAGCATTCAATATTTAATTATCTTTATTACTTTAGATTTATCTCATTATCTACTACTATTTTTAATTCACTATCAAAATGCTAAATAAGTTAGAAATTTTTCCCTGCTCTTTTTTTTTCTTCTCTGTTGTACAAACATTAAGAAATGTTAGAGCTTCCCGGAGTTTTTACTTTATGTATTCTTTCCAGTAAAATTAGCTCTTTAATTAAATAATATAGTGTGATTAATGCATACCACTTGGTAAGGTTTTTTAATGTATTTACATTTCCGAATATATACAAATGTGCTTGTCAGGCTGTGTGTCCTAATTTTAGATTCAGAAAATAATGCTTATACTTACACTAGATCAATCTATTTCCCTATACATACTGAATCGTTTTCTTTAGGACTCTTTTGATCAGAATAATGACTATAGAAAAGTATTTGATCAACTATTTCTTCTTTACAAGAAACTTTTTGGAGTAGGAGGTTTACAGACTTTTGAAAGGAGATTCTTAAGAAGCATGGGAATTAGTAAGTGATGAGACTTCACTATTCATTTTTTTTTGGTTGCGCCATGTGTCATGTGGGATCTTAGCTCCCCGACAAGGGATCAAACCCGTGCCCTCTGCAATGGAAGCACGGAATCTTAACCACTGGACCACCGGGGAAGTCCCGAGACTTAGCTATTCTTATATTACTCAGACTATTACAATAAACTTGTCTATCAATAGAGTGACTACAAAATGACTATGGAGGAAATACATAAGACTCACAAGAGAAAAGGAAGTGGACTACAATTTGGATAAGGCATAACAATCATTTAGGTATGCTCTAGGAAAAGTTGCTTTTACTTTATTGGAAAGACAAATTTAAAACCTGATGCCACTCCACTCAGCTCTAGTACACACCAGAAACAATCTGATATATATACATCCCAACAGATCAGAATCTGACGTCTCAGATCCTTCTCCATTAAAAGAAATCTGTTCCTTAGTGAATGGCTGATTACATATCCTGGGGACAAGAGAGATCAAATAGACCAGTAACTCCTTATTGTTACCAGATAATAAGGTTATTTGAAGAAATGTTCAATGCTATTGCTCAATGAGGTACAAAGGACAAAACTTAAAGGGGTATCCATTGATCAAGTTGTATCAATTTGGGTAGCTAAGTGAATCATAATTACAGTTATTTAAAGCAAAGAAAATCTTGAAAGTCCACTGGGTGGTAATAATAAATAGAAAAAAATACTTTGAAGTATTCCAAGAAAGTAGTTGTAATACAAAAGATGAACAAATAAAACAGGAAACATTTTACTACAGTTTTAACATATACAAGAATTATTTACAAATAGAGGAGTTCTTTACTGTTTCTTCTACTAGTTATTTTTTTAATAACTTAGAGATATCTCATCAAGATTATTAACAGTAACCACTATAACAATCCCCATAATCCAATGGTTTAACAAAATAAAAGGTTACATTTCATTCAAGCTGAGTCTGGCATGGTTGGCTGCTCCTGGGCAGCTCTTTATGAAGTAGCTTCTCGATGCCTCTATCTTGTCTCTCTTTGTTTCAAGTCACATGGCCACATGTTATTTACTTCCACTCATATTCCATTGAATGGAAGTGATCACAGGGCCTCTACCTAACTGCAAGGGAAGATGGGAAAGTCAGGATAGGATGTGGATATTGGTGAACCCTCTTAGCCTCTGTCACAATAGACGTGCATTTTTCTCTATCTAGATAAGTAAGGAATGATAGACACAAGGAACTGTAAGGAAAAACAAATAGTTGCAGATAAAGTAGGAGCTATACCCAGAACAGTGAAAATTCATTGGAATGAGTGCTCTCATTCAATCACCAGGTAGAAAGAAGGGCCCACAATATATTGCCAGTTTATGAATGAAGCAAATGTCCTAAGAAAACAACTGACTTTACCCACTTACCCCTCCGCTGAGGAAAAGAAGCATTATTACTTATAACGAAAGGCTAATGAGGCATAATAAAGTAAATGCAGACTGGGACAAGGCACCCTGTAACCAAGATGGATGGACACAAGTGGGCAGAGGGAGCCACAGGCACCAATAACAGGTTGTGGTGGCAAGAGAATGTCACTAGAAAAAAGGGACCTAGCCCTGCAAACACCTGTTGGGTTCTGAACCAGTTAAGAAAGGCCAGACATTTTTCATACCAAGAAAAAGTAGGAAGCTGTAAACTTGGATGAGCTGCTATTTTATATCTAGAAGACTGCTGTAACCCACAGGAATGCATAAAATAAGTCATCCTTTAACCTCAGAAAGGTATAAAATACACAGGCAGAAGAAAGTGGAGGAGGAGGAGGAGGGAGAAGAAGAGGAGAGGAGAGGGGAGAGGAGGAAGAAGCGAGAGAGAGAAATTACTTGACCCAGAAAATCAATATTATAGTAAATATTTAGGTTTTGCATATTACAAATCTCTGTATAATATAATACATGAACTTATGTATTATAGATTTGTAACATTTTGGATGACTTTATCAGTTGGTAGTTCCACATGATTAATTTTAGTTATTTTTAAATGTGATCTCCCTTACTGAGCTACACTGATTCCCAGCGTGGGCGTGCGCACGCGCGTGTGTGTGTGTCTGCCTTGTATTAATGAAACACTTTCCAGATATATCACAGCTATTTCCAATCACTCAGTTAGGAGTTTATGAACTTTTGAAGCACCTGGGGTAAAATTTCCACATTTGAAAGACAGGGATGTGTTAGTGGCATAATTGACTTTAAAAAGTCTGCTACTTTCTGTATTTTGCCAAACCTAAGCACATTGATGAAGGACGTTAGAACATAAACTTCCAGACGTTTATAAGAATTGTGGAACAGATCATTCCAAGACATACCAGATTAGCTTCCTGATTCTTCTTTCCCGTCTACTAGACAAAAAGAAGAATAAGATCTACTTAGGAAAAATAAGAAAAACAAAGCTATAAATGTATTTTGAAAGAAATAAGAAGAAATCAGACTTTTTAACCAATCATAGATGGTCCAAATGTTTACATTGTGAAGCAAATAAATTTTTAAAGGAATTCACCTCTGACATGCACCTATATACAGATCAATGACTGCAGCATTCTGGTCACTATCTTTGGTGCTCCTCTGTGGTAGGATGGTTGAAAGGAATACAGGAGGAGAATACAGGAAGGACAAGAGGCTTTCTGTCTGCATTTAGCAGAAAATTCTTAACTCACTAGCACTCTAGAAAATCATGATGGTGTGGAGAGAAAAGATAGCTTCCACTATCACCTACTCTTTAAAAACCAGAGGTATTTATGAATCTGAAAACTTTCCCAATGTGACGGCAAAAGGAAGATATAAAAAGAAAATAATTTACATTGGGAAACTCCTCTCATTGTCTGGTCTCCATCACAATTGGACACCAGTAAAAAGCATAGGAAGAGCTACACACACGTGCATTCACACACACACTTAGTGCTTAAATGTCTTATCTTTGAATTGTAGCAGAATTACAAATGTTGAAGAAATTTTAAACAGTTTTTTTTAAATTTTGAGGAAACATCCTTTTCCAAATGCCACAGCTAGTCTGAGATATGATTCCAGGTTCTAATGTCCTTACTAACAAATTAATAGAGGCCTGGGTTTCCCTGGTGGCGCAGTGGTTGAGAGTCCGCCTGCTGATATAGGGGACATGGGTTTGTGCCCCGGTCCGGGAAGATCCCACGTGCCGCGGAGCGGCTGGGCCCGTGAGCCATGGCCGCTGAGCCTGCATGTCCGGAGCCTGTGCTCCGCAACGGGAGAGGCCACAACAGTGAGAGGCCCACGTACCGCAAAAAAAAAAAAAAAAAAAAAAAATTAAAAATAGAGGCCTAAGTTAGGGAATTTTGAAGAAATGAGTGATAGTTTCTCAATTAGCACTAGCAGTGTCTTAATTAAGCTGATTATAGGGTTGAGCAAGGAAAAACACAAAAGCATTAATCATTTACATCACTCCATTGTTGTACAAAACTGGAAATTAAGTTTCAGAATTACCACTGGATTTCTTAATGTTTTACCAACTGATGTTTATGGGCAATCATTTTTTACCCAGAGGAGAAAAAAGAATAAATTTAAGAGACTGTGATATGAATAATAGGAAAAGAGGAAGAATTAATACAATAACTTATGCATTATGTTGCATGAAACCTTGCTTAGTGAAAAAGCAAATCTGAAAAATGAATCTCTCTTAATTTTGGTTATAGACTCAGATTGCTTTAAATCAATTTTAAATAGCTTCTGAGGTTCACTTATTTTTGACTGTAAATTGCTTATTACTTTCCCTTATTATTGAGTTGCAATTTTAAAAATATAAGGTCACAATTCTTTTATATTTGGTAATGCAAGATTCTAGCTTATCATTTTAACATTTTTGAAAATTTATCTCACTAAGTCACGCTGTCACTGTTGATGCCAATACTAAAAGGCTATCAGTTCATCTTAATTTAGAATGAGCAGAAATATTGTTATGACCAATAATGACAGACATTCTGAGAGATCCTAAAAACAGCAGATTAATAAAGGCCAAGTTTGCCCTTCCCAGGAAACAGGGCCAATTCAGAACATCTATTTATATGTGCTCTTGGGAGTGAAGGAAAAGGCAACTTATCTTTCAAGGCTTCTGTCTTTCATTTACATAAGAAACATGAAAAGGTTTAAAATGTCACTCATAGTTTGTCATCAGAATGGTTGTTAAGGTTAGGGTAATTACTTATCATGAGTATATATGCTTAATAAACACAGATAAAAATGACAAATGTGATTTAAGAATAATAAACATGTTCTAAAATTACCAACCTTAAGTTGAGAAACCTGTTTCATATTAGCCATGGGGTTTTTAAAGTCACTTTTGCTTTCTTTGTTATTTGTTTTCAGTATAGAAAATTTATTTGTAAACTTCTTAAATATCAAAATCTTTGATGGAATAAAAGATCCTGTATATCTCTCTCTCCTAAAGACTATTTCAAGTTATAAAGTTTGCATATTTGGAAAAAGAAAGCCAATTTTGGAAAGGGGCTTTGCTTTAAGTGTAAGAATATTGTAGTGAGATGTTTTTATTCAAGTACATTTAAGTAAGTCATGTATTCTGGAAGTAAAAATTATGTACCTATACATATCCACATATTTAATGATTCATTGTATCTGGAGTACTAATGGGCTTACTGTTTAGCTTACTTAACGAAAAAAGTATGGTTTTTGCTTATTATGATTTCTGAATCAGTCAAAACAGTGGAAACATTTCCTGTTTTATTTCCTCTATAAGAATATTTTAAAGAGCAGGGATAGACCCACTCCATTTTGATCTGCTTAAGTGCCTCAGGTTATTTAAATCCTCTCCCATCTTTACTTCTTCACCATCTCTCTTTCAATCAGTAGAAATAGAGGCACTCAGTTAAAATAAAACTGAGCAATCTACCAATGTATTTAATTTTAAAAAACTGGTCTAATGTATGCTTTGAAAAAGGAGGCAAAAAAAAGAACTTCAAAACTAATAAAAAATGTGCTGTCAGTAATACTTAATTATAAATGATTTAACCCAAATTTCAAAAATCATTAAAACTCTCTTCATCACCCACATACAAAACTCAAGATGATGGTGGTATGAAGAAGAACCCCATACAGCAGCGGTGATGTACATGTTCCCTCTACCCACATCACAGACCCCATGATATTCACTTTATATCTTGCTGAGAACACAGGTAGCTTCTTGGAGTCGCAGCTTTCTCATCTTTCACATTAGTATGACAATGTTAACCTCACATTTCTGTGGGAGAACTGCATAGATCCTACAGATAATTGTGAATTCCTTTATCATTTTCTTCATGCACATCAGTTTTTTTTGTTTGTTTGTTTGTTTTTTGCGGTACACGGGCCTCTCACCATTGCGGCGCACAGGCTCCGGACCCGCAGGCCCAGTGGCCATGGCTCGCGGGCCCAGCCGCTCCGTGGCATGTGGGATCCTCCCGGACCGGGGCACGAACCTGTGTCCCCTGCAACGGCAGGCAGACTCTCAACCACTGTGCCACCAGGGAAGCCCCTGAGAATTTCTTTATAGGCAAGTTTGTAACTACAAATTCTACTCTGTAAAATTTACTGTGCTATTTTAGCTATCTACTTTTTAAGTAAACATTTTTTGTG
Source organism: Monodon monoceros (assembly GCF_005190385.1). Lineage (NCBI taxonomy): Eukaryota > Metazoa > Chordata > Mammalia > Artiodactyla > Monodontidae > Monodon > Monodon monoceros. The sequence continues at coordinate 28,080,387 of NW_021703780.1, forward strand.
TCTCCCAAAGAATTTTTTGTTCTATATATTATTAAATTTATTGCATATTTTAAAAATATTTTCCTTTTAATGTCTGTTAGATCTGCAGTGATAGCTAATTTTTCATCCCTGAAATTGGTGATTTATGTCCTCTCCCTAATGTTTTCTTTATCAGTCTAACTAGTGGTTAATAGATATTATGGATCTTTTCAAATCATCAGTTTTTAGTTTAATTGATTTTCTCTATTGTTTTTCTATTCTCTATTTTTAGTTTGCAATTATGTTATGATTTCTTCTTTCTGCCTGCTTTGGATTTAATTTTCTCTTCTTTATCTAGATTTAAGGTCTGAATCTTAGGTAATTGATTTGCAATGTCTCTTCTTTGCTAAGCAAGTATTTAGTATGGATAATTCCAGTCACACTATGGTGTTATAAGTTCAGTGGAGCCTATCTTTTCCACTAATTACATCAAAAACTCTGGAAAAAATATAAACAGCAACTATTTGAGGAATACTGGAAAGTAAATAAAAATGCTGGAGAACTGACCTGCATGGAGAGGTGACTTTACTTTTTATTTTCTTATTCCTCTCACAGCTCACACTTAAAGGTGGGACCAAGTCATAGGGCTGTAGGAGAATGGTGGTATTGGCAGGTAAACTCCAATAGAATCCCTGTCTGGGATTCCCTGGGCATTGGAACCAGAGAAACATGGAATCCGAGTGTTATCAATGAGTGTATATGTGTGTAACAGTGTGTGTGTGCGTGTGTGTGTGCTGAGAGGTGTGGTGATAATCAGGATAATATCATTTCCCCATCAACATCATGGACTTCGCTAGGTCAATGAGGCACTATATCTAAATGCAGACTATAAATTGAACAGGTTTTTAGAAATGAGGACCACTTAAATAATAATACTGTTGATGATGATGACTGATGATTTATCACCTTGGGTAATTTTCTGATATAGAAACAGAAAATATGTCTCAATAAAACTGGTGAGGGAGAGGAGATCAAGATGGTGCAGCAGGAGGATGTGCAGCTCACCCCCCACCATGAACACATCAAAAACACATCTACATGTGCAGCAATTCTCACTGAAAACAAACGAGACTGGAAGAAAGACTTGTAAAACTAAGGCTGTAAGAAAGATCCACACAGAATCAGGTAGGAAGGGAAGAGCAGCAATTAGGTTGGGACCTCTGTCCCTGGGAGGCACTACAGAAGAAAAGGGGAATTACATGGGCTTCGAGATTCTCTCTCCCTGGGGAGTGCAGTGTCTGAGCCACATATTGGACACCCCAGCCCTGGGGTCCAACACCAGGAAGACAAGTCCCCTTAGCTGGTTTGGAAACCAGTGGAACTGACAGGAGGGCTGTAAGAAACATAGACTCTGCTAGTGAAGAGTGTGTACACACGTGCTTGCTCCCAAAACAAGACGGAGGAAGAAGACTGAAACTGCCTGGGACTCTGGACAGTTTCCTGAGACCACTCCACCATATGCCCCAACCTGAGCCAATTGTTGGCTCTGGCCCCACTTGGTCTGTGGCACTGCCACAGTAGGGCAAGGGCTGCCATGGCAGAGGGGACTGCACAGTTGTGAGGGACAGAGCTACCTCAAACCAGCATGGCATCAGAATGGAGTGAGGGCAGCCACCGCTGGTACCTGCAGAGGCAGAGCACTTGGAGCAGTCCAGAACTCCAACTAGTGCTGGGACCACCACAGCCTCTGCACCCTGACCTATGCCAAGTACCCGCTCTGGCACCTCTTGCTCCAGCACTGCTCCCCTCTGGAGCAAGAAGGCTGATGCTGACATGGGGGAAAGCACACACTTAAAGGGCATGGAGCCAGCTTGAACCCGAACCTCAGGCTTCTGCTCCAGCAAATTGGGACCTGCCCCCACCCTCAACAGTGTGGTTTTGGCCACTGAGAAGACAAGAAGCCCCAGCTCACACCTGGCTCTGGCTCAAGCCCCTCCATCTCCAGCTCCACCTCCTACCAAGGTGATAGTTGCCAGCACATCCTGGGGGAAGATGTGACTCATGCTCATGTCAGATCCAGCTCTCCTACCAAAGCCACTGGGAACACGCAGACTGTATATGGACACTCCCATGAAAGGACACCCCTTTAAGACTGGAATAGGTAACTGTTACTCCTAATTTCATAGAAACAGAGAAAGTTAAGCAAAATGAAGAAGAACTTATTTCAAATGAAAGAACAAGAGAAGCCCCTGAAAAAACAAATAATAAAACATAGATAAATAATTTACCAGATAAATAGTTCAAAGCATTAGTGATAAGAATGCTTACCGAATTAGGGAAAAGAATAGAAGAACACAGTGAGAATTTTAACAAGAAACTAGAGAATATAAAAAAGAACAAGCCAGAACTAAGAGTACAATGAGAAATGAAAAACACACTAGAAGGAATTAATAGCAGACTAGGTGGTACAGAAAAAAAAGCATAAGTTAGAAGATAGCATAATGGAAATTCTCTGTGTAATCAGAGCAGTAAAAAGAAAAACGAATTTAAAAATGAGAACAATTTAAGGGACCTCCAAGACAACATCAAGTGTACCAGCATTAGCATTATAGGGATCCCAGAAGGGGAAAGGAGAGAGAAAGGGGTCAAAAGTGCATTTGATAAAACGATGATTGAAGACTCCCAAAGCTGAAGAAGGAAAGACATCTCCAGGTTACAGGAAGCACAGAGGATCTCAAACAAGATGAACCCAAACAGACCCACACCAAGACATATCATAATTAAAATGTCAAAAGTTAAAGAGATATATCTAAAGGCAGCAATCGAAAAATGAAGAGTCATATACAAGAAAACCACCATAAGGTTATGAGCTGATTTTTCTGTAGAAATATTGCAGGTTAGAAGGGAGTGACATGATATATTTAAAGAGCTGAAAGGGAAGAACCTGCAACTTAGGGTACTCTACCTAGCAAGATTATTATTAGAATTGAAGGAGAGATAAAGAACTCTTCAGACAACCAAAAACTTAAAAATTTCATCAATACGAAACCTACCCTAAAGGAAATGTTAACGGGTTTTCTTTAAGTGGAAAAGAAAAGGCCAGAATAAGAAGTAAAAATCTATAGGAAGGGAAAAATTACATAAGTAAAGGCAAATATATGGTAAAGGCTGTGAATCAACCACTTACATAAGCTAGTACTTAGAATAAAAGACAAAAATATTTTATAATCAACTATAACTACAACAAACAGTTAAGGGATAAACATGAAGATGTAAAATATGACATCAAAACCACAAAACTTGGGAAAAGGGAGTAAAAAAAATGTAGATCTTTTAGAATTTCTTTGAACTTAAATGACTACCAATTTAAAACATGTAGATATAGCCATAGGTCAACATATATGAGCCCCCTTATAACCACAAATCAAAAAACTACAATAGATACACAAAATCTAAAGAGAAAGGAACATGAAGCATATCACTGAAGATAATCACCAAACCACAAGAGAAGAAATGAAAAGAAGAATAGAGGAAAACTACAAAAACCAAAAAACAATTAAAAATATGGCATTAAGTACATACCTATTAATAATCATCTTAATCTCATTCTATTATGTGTAGCAGTCCAGTTTTCCCAGCATCACTTATTGAAGAGACTGTCTTTTCTCCTTTGTATATTCTTGCCTCTTTGTTGTAGATTAATTGACCATAGGTTGCATGGGTTTATTTCTGGGCTGTCTATTCTGTTCCATTGCTTTATGTGTCTGTTTTTGTGCCAGTACCATGCTGTTTTGATTATTGTAGCTTTGTGGGATAGTCTGAAGTCAGGGAGCATGATACCTGCACCTTTGTTCTTTTTTCTCAAGATTGTTTTGGCAATTCGGAGCATTTGTGGCTAGTTATAAGTTAGAGGATTATTTGTTTCAGTTCTGTGGAAAATGTCATGGGTATTTTGATAGGGATTGCATTAAATCTGTAAATTGCTTTCGGTAGTATGGACATTTTAACAATATTAATTCTTCCAGTCCAAGAATATGGGAAAACTTTCCATATGTTTGTATCATTTTCAAAGTCCTTGATCAATGTTTTATAGTTCTCAGGATATAGGTCTTTCACCTCATTTGTTAACTTTATTCCTAGGTATTTTATTCTTTTTGATGTGACTTTAAACAGGATTTTTTTTTTTTTTACTTTCTCTTCTGATAGTTTATTACTAGTGTATAGAAAAGCAACAGATTTCTGTATACTAAACATCTTGTATTCTACAACTTTAATGAATTCATTTATTAGTTCTAACAGTTTTTTTGGTGGAGACTTTATGGTTTTCTATATATAATATTATGTCATCTACAAATAGTGACAGTTTTACTTTTTCTTTTCTTGGATGTATTTATTTTACTTGTCTGATTTTTGTGGCTAGACCTCCCAGTACTATGTTAAAAAGAATTGGTGAGGGCTTCCCTGGTCATGCAGTGGTTAAGAATCTGCCTGCCAATGCAGGGGACACGGGTTCAAGCCCTGGGCTGGGAACGTCCCACATGCCGTGGAGCACCTAAGCCTGTACACCACAACTACTGAGCCTGCGCTCTAGAGCCCACGAGCCACAACTACTGAAGCCCGCACGCCTAGAACCTGTGCTCTGCAACAAGAGAATCCACTGCAATGAGAAGCATGCACACCACGATGAAAAGTAGCCCCCGCTCACTGCAACTAGAGAAACTCCATGAGCAGCAATGAAGACCGAATGCAGCCAAAAATAAATAAATTAATTTGTTAATTAAAAAAAGAAAAGAAGTGGTGATAGTGGGCATCCTTGTCTTGTTCCTGATTTTAGAGGAAGAGATTTCACCTTTGAGTATGATGTTAGCTGTGGATTCATCAACATAAATGGCCTTCATTATGTTGAGATAGGTTCCCTCTAGATCAGCTTTGATGAGAGTTTTTAATCATGAATAGATGTCAGATTTTGTCAAATGCTTTTTCTGTGTCTATTGATATGACCATGGGATTTTTATCCTTCCTTTTGTTAATTATGACGTATCATATCGATTGAATTACAAATATTGAACCATCCTTGCATCTCTGGGATAAATCCCACTTAATCATGGTGTATTATCCATTTTATATATTGTTGATTTTTATTTGCTAATATTTGGTTGAGGATTTTAGCATCTATTAGAACATTTCCTCACACCATATACAAAAGTGAACTCAAAATGGATTAAAGGCCTACATGTAAGACTGGAAACTATAAAACTCCTAGGAGAAAACATAGGCAGAACACTCTTTGACGTAGATTGTAGCAGTATTTCTTGGAACTGCCTCCTAAGGCACAGGAAAATACACAAATGGGACCTAATTAAACTTAAAAGCTTTTGCACAGCAAAGGAAACCACTGACAAAATGAAAAGATAATCTGAATGGGAGAAAATATTTACAAATAATATGATTGATAAGGAGTTAATATCCAAAATATATAAACACCTCATATCACTCAATGCCAAAAAACCACAAAAACTTTATTAAAAAATGGGTGGAAGATCTGAATAGACATTTGTCCAAAGATCACATACAGATGGCCAACAGACACATGAAAAGATGCTCAACATTGCTAATCATCACAGAAATGCAAATCAAAACCACAGTGAGCTATCACCTCACAATTCTCAGAATGGTCATCACTAAACAGACCACATACAACAAATGTTGGTGAAGATGTGGAGAAAAGGGAGCCCTAGTGCACTGTTGGCGGGAATGTAAATTGGTGCAGCCACTATGGAAAACAGTAAGGAGTTTCCTTAAAAAACTAAAAATAGAACTATCGTATGATCCAACAATTCCACTCCTGAGTATATATCTAAAGAAAACAAAAACAGGGGCTTCCCTGGTGGCGCAGTGGTTGAGAGTCCGCCTGCCGATGCAGGGGACATGGGTTCGTGCCCCGGTCTGGGAAGATCCCACATGCCGCGGAGCGGCTGGGCCGCTGAGCCTGCGCGTCCGGAGCCTGTGCTCCGCAGTGGGAGAGGCCCCAGCAGTGAGAGGCCCGCGTACCGCAAAAAAAAAAAACAAAAACACCGAAAACAAAAAAAACAAGCATCAAAATGTTCATGGCAGTATTATTTACAGAAGCCAAGATACGTTTATATACATATGCCATACACAATGGGATATTACTCAGTCATAAAAAAAGTGAAATTCTGCTATTTACAACAACATGAATGGACCTAGAGACTATTATTCTCAGTGAAATAAGTCAGACAGAGCAAGACAAATAAACAGCGTATGTTACCACTCATAACATGGGATCTAAAATTGAAACAAATAAATGAATATAACAAAACAGAAACAGACTCACAGACATTAGAGAAAAATCCAGTGGTTTCCCTGTAAGGAGAGGGAAGGGGGTAGGGGCAAAGTAGGGGTAGGGAATTAAGAGGTACAAACTTCCAAGTATAAAATAAAAAATCTACAAGGATATATTGTACAGCACAGAGAAATGTAGCCATCCTTTCATGATGACTTTAAATGGAATATTATCTATAAAAATATTGAATCACTATGTCGTATATCTGAAATTAATATAATATTGTAAATCAACTATACTTCGATTAAAAAACTGGTAAGGATCTTATGATATAAAATATGTAAATATATAAAGATCAATCAGAATGTTCTTATCCACTAGATGGCTGAAATGTAGAGACAAATTCACTACGAAAGGTAAACACAGTACAGATATCTATATTATAATATGATAGCCACCTAACATTATTTTTCTTGAATAGTTTTTCTCAGTTTAATAAAAAAAAAATTCTTAGTTGGTATAGAAGGATTTCCTAATTTGTGTTTGTTTCCTGTCTTTCTAGAGACATATATTTGAGATGAGCAAAATTTTGAAGCATTCTCCACATCAACTGCTGGGCGTCCCTTTTTTTCCTGAGCACAAATTAAATTTAGTTTTAAAACACTCGGCTGACCTATCTTGAACAGTTCACTATTAAAGAAGCTGAAAACTATTCCTGTCAATAATTACCTTATTCTCCATCTCAGAACTTTATTTTAGAAAAGGTTAACAATGAATCATGGTTGTGTTTTTTAGTGAACATCCAATGGGATAAATAAGACTAGTTATCATATTAGAAAACATAACAATCTGCTGGGGAATGATGAATTTATGTATTGTAGTAAAAAGCATGACTCTTCAAATAAGTGAAAGATTTGAAGCACAGTGGATGCAAGCATTTTTGTATATCCAGTAAAATATAATTTGGGAATTTGTTACCTCAGTGATAATAAATCCTTATTTCCTTTGTGAAATGATGATATGTACTGTTTACTTGACATTGCATCCAACTTAGAGTTAGCAGAAACTCCAAAAATTATTTATTCATTCATATTTATAAACTTCATCCGAGCAATAAACCAGCACATATGGCATCCCAAAAGGACCTTGAAATGACAGTGAGACTACAGACAGAACAGATTAAGCTTGTATGTACTTATTTGCACAGTTTTAGCCTTTGCTGAAATAAAGAATTAATGTCATGGAACATTCTTTTATCAGAGTTAGCAAGTGAAAGATGAAGTTGAACTGCTAGCACTTATACAGAGCCTATCCTATGAAATAGAGGCCTATTTCATAAAGGTGGTAGATCAAAAGTGGAATCTCAAATTACAACTAAACAAGTTAACTTTACTCTCCAAATTATTATTTTGTCAATGTGTATTTTCTTTTTATCTGATCAACATAGTCATCTTTTATTTTTATTTTACAGAGGTCTAATTTGATTGAAAACTAATCATAAATTTGATTTATAACCTACTTTCACATACATAATTATATATAATCAATGAAATAATCACATGAATAGAACAGATATTACTGTTGCTATTTTTCTTATGTGAACACTGGAACTCAGAAATATTTACTGATTTGTGCAAGGTGAATAGCCAACACTAGGCAGAGCACAAATTCCATTACACATCTTCTGATTTCAAACCCTTTGCTCTTTTCATTCTCAGTCTCCCACCTAAGCCAAATATTGCCTTGCTCTATTTGCCCTGGCCGCTTTCCTTTCAATATCCAGTGCACCACATCTGACTTTCCTCTTGTCTTTTCAACTTCTAACACACTGCTCATTAAATCAATCCATATTATGATTTTTTTATTGAGAGTATCTGAAACATCACCATCAGCTACTATTTTGTAATCATTTGCAATGCTTTTTGTAACCAACTGAGTATAATCGATAATTATCAAGGGAATATATTTATTCAGTTTAGTGCTAAATTTATGCATATATTTTTTTTCCTTCATGTTTAAAAAACATAAAGGCATAGTGCACTTCAAACTCTATTCCTTAAATGCTACTGATCCATTTTTTATGAGACGACATAATTTACTTATGGCTGTGTGATTTTGATATCCAATAGACACTGGGATTTACTTGTGACGAGATAATGGGCTTACAAGTGTGGATTAATCTTATATTTGCCTGTTCACTACTCAAAGCCCTCATTTTAAGATAATTTATCTTGCTGCTAGTTCAGACTCCAGTTGAGTGAAGATGCTTTAGGTGAATGGGAAAATGTGCACTGAAACCTCAAAGTCCAGCAGTTTGTTTGGTCTTATGATTCACTCCCTAAGTGAATTTGCTGCATGTTGTTGCCCTGGAAGCATAAATCTGATTTATAGTAAGAACTTCATGCATCTTATGACATTTCTCTACTCTGAAGCATTGCCCCTTTGAATCTCAAAGTACTCTTTCCCATTTTTTAAATCAGCTTTTGCATGCTGATAAATTATATACCTGGCTTGAAAACAATTTTTATATTCATTTATTATTCCTATTTTCTACTGTTGTCCCTTTCAAAATGAAAAGTAGAGTCGGAAGTCGTGGAGCTTTGAATCTTATTGTATTAACATTCAAGTTAGAGAATATAGTTAAGTGGAAAATTAAGATCTCCTCCTAACTTTAAGAGAGCAAATGACCAAAACTTTGTGTCACTATTTGGTCGCTTTTTATTTGATGAATATTTGGTGTCCCCACCAATCTTGCTAGAGTTATATGTACTATGCTTGAGGTAAAAAGACTTAGGTCCTAGTCTTATGTGCACAATTGGATATACTGCTCCAGAGATAACAAGGAGTTGGTAGGTCTACTCTATTGTATTGCTCCATTCCTGAGTCAATAACTGGCTAAGGCATGAGACAGACTATCTTAATAATCAAACTTCATCATTGCAAATAAGAGGTATCATCAGTCTCATAAAAGTCTCATGGCACCATTATCATGGTGCTAAAAGTTCCCTTTAAAACAATCAAATAAGAATACTGACTACTGAGGGAAAATACAAATAAAGTGACACCACAGATGCTTAACACAATTTATTCTTGAACATGATTTAACTTGAAATAGAAATGATTTGATATTTCCATGATTTTTCAAATGAGTTACATCCAAATAGGGCATGTCAATCCTAAAAAAAATATTCCCTTATGTTCATCCTGTTATCCAAAAGAGGACATAATTGCTATGTAGAGTGACAGGATTTCACTTACAAAAGCAGAGGATAATTGAGAAATGTCCTGCTTTCTTCTTAATTGTAGGTGTATTGCAAAGCCCACAGAAATAACTGAAAGTTAGCAACTCATTCTAACTGTTAAGAGTTCAAATTTCTTAATGATGGTGGTGACAGACATCAATCTGGAGGGAATTTTTTAATATACTTTAGAAATTCACTTTCTATTTTGAGCAGCTTTGCAACTTAATGATGCCTTTATGCCTAAAATTTTATTATAAATAACTACATATAATATGTGTATTAACATATATTTATATACATATATGAAATTATTGGGGTATCTGCACACTCAGTTCTCAAGGATGATAGTCTATGACAGTCAATATCTCCAAACTTCCAGTCTATTACATGTCTGCATAGCAACTTTTGTTTCTCCAATTCACTGCAGCATGAACAGAAAAAAAAAATTCTCAGTTTCTTGTGTCCTGGATTTTCCAGAGGATAAATAATGGAAAACTTCAGATTAAAGATTAAAGTCATAAAATTAATCCTAATAGAGCACCTGTTCTAGGTTCTATATAATAGACATTGATTGAATTCATGTAAACATTGGTGCTTGATCTAGCTTTTCATTTAATGATACTTTATATCTGAAGTGACTTTTTATAATTATGAAATTTAAAATGTGTACAATCATATGTAAAATGCCAAGAGTGTAAAGAATAATTTTGAGTCCTTTAAATTCTACCACACAGAGACAGTATCTGTTAAATACTGTATTCTCTCTTCTCCTCCTCCTCTCTTATCTACTTCTCTAGTTGGATGGACAGAGTGACAGGTAACATGTAAGGGTATATTAAATTTGGCTATGTGAAGTAAGGAGTTGCCTTACAGGAAATACTGGAGATGTATTTGAATTTTTCTAGCTTCAGAGCTTTACCAATCACCTGGCACAAAATACCTAAAAGGCTTCCCAAAATTACCTTCTGGAAGCTTTTTTTTATAAGATCCGTGTAGCAGCTACAGCAACTGGATCAAGGACTCTTTCCTGCCACCTCTTTACCTATTCTGTCCATTCAGGCTATTGACCTTGAGCTATAGCCTGATTATTTAAAGCTATAGTTTGTTCAATAAATATTTCAGCACCTAACTCTGTGTTAAGCACTGTTCTAGACTTTAAACGTACAATAAGGAATAGAGTACACATAGTCTGAATGCTTGCAGTCAGCATTAGAGATACACTGAGCTTACTGGTATAAATGAAAGGACAGGGAAAAATGGTTGTAATTCATGGCAAGACCAAACCTGTCTGGGGTTCAGAAGTCTTACGTGGGGAAGTTACACAGACTGTGACATTAAGCAAAGGGTGCGCACGTGTGTGCAGCGTGTGTATGGGTGGAAAGGGGGCTGGTAGCATATGATTTAGATATGGCAGTAGTGTATGCAAACATCCTGAGACTAGAAAGGATACAAAAGAGAAAGAAAATGGGCCACTCTATAGGTAGAATGCATCCTCTGAGGAGATGGGCAAGAGAAAACCATGATTTACCTCACTGGACAACACCATCTCATGGGTAATGTTAATACTCTGGGGCTTTGCTCTGATGAAAATAGAGGATGATTAGAGAGCTTTAGATAGAGGGATGAAATACAAATATTATTTTTTAAGTCTCTAATTTTATTATAGAGAATTATCTTGAAAGGTAAAGAGTAACTGTCTAGTAAGTACCTAGGCTAGGAGATGATGAAAGGGTCATGGTAAGTAATGATACTAATAAGACTTAAGATGATAACAGACGAAATGCCTGAGAAATATAATGGACTCAAGAGATATTTGGACAAGGAAATTAATGCTTGGTGATTGACTGAATCTAGGGGCTGAGAGCGAACAAAGGGTCAAATACAAATCCCATGTACATCTGTTGAGCTATTTGCTGAGATAACAAACACTAAAGGAGGAACAAGTTGGGATGGGAGGGGTCATTATTTAAAATTTAGTCTTATGATTTGGCCAGGCAAAGGTGTTAAATAAAAAAGTAAATGCATGTCTAGAAGTCAACAGAAAACTCTGCAAGGGAGGTATACATTCGATAAGTACTCATATATGGATAGTAACTAAATTCACGGGAATGGGAGAGACTCCCCGTGAGATAGAAAGCAGGTCGCAAATAGAACATCAAAGAACTCCAGCATTTAAATATTAAGGTCAGGTTAAAGAAATCAAAAAATATGAAGGAAGACAAGCAGAATTTGATGTCACTCAAGCAAGAGGCAAAGAATGTTTAAGATGGAGATAAACCTTGGAATGTAGAAGGCTGTTTTCTGCATATCAATGACTTTCCAAGCAGAAATAATCACAAGATCAAAGAGCTTGATTTGATTTTTTAAAAATAAAGTTATCTCAATCAGAGAGCAATCTAAACAAATATAAAGTCAAACAAATGTCAGCATGGGACAATGAAGAAAAAGATATTCTCAATATGTAATTGAAATGAAAATGCAGACCTCAAAATGACCTACTTCTTTCACTTGTCAGGACCTATCTACTATGGTCTGAATATTTATGTCCCCCTTCAAATTCACAGGCTGAGACCCTAATGCTTACTGTGATGGAATTTCGGAGGTGGGGCCTTTGAGAGGTGATGAAATCATGAGAGGCCCCACAGAGCTCCCTCATCCCTTCTGGCATATGAGGACATAGCGAGAAGCTTGCAACCTGGGAGAAGGCTCTCATCCAACCCTGTTGGCACCTTGGTCTCAGACTTCCAGCCTCTCCAGAACTGTGACAAATAAATTTCTGTTCTTTATAAACTACCCAGTCTCTAGTATTTTGTTACTGAAGCCTGAATAGACTAAGACAGTACCTTAAGGAAATACTCAGAAGTTCAGATGTGAAAATAAAGGCTCCTAAATTTCTTTGGGGCACAGCTAAGATAGCGCTGCTCTGTTAGGACTGCCACGTACAATCAGGTTTTTTCTGGACATGGGCTGTAGATGCACGCAAACAGGGGAAAGGCCAGTGTGAGATTATCTATAGCTGTCTAGAATAGTGGTGGGACCCTAGCAACAAGAATACAGATGAGAACCCCAGGCCTGAGGAAGGTTCCCAAGAGACAACCACAGATATAAGTGTAGTCACTCAAGTCAAGGGAAATGTAGGAAAGAGGGACTCAAGATTGCTGCCAGACTACAGAGGACAAAGAGCTTGACTTTGTTGACACCACTTCAAGTAGGATGTATTTCTTTGTTTCTTCTCTTCCTTCTCCAAGTCTTAGTGCCAGAGGAACTTAAGATCCAGATAGCTAGTTAGGAGGAAAGTAAGAAGACACCGCTCTCCCCATGCCCACTTCAGGATTCTGTAAAAAATTAATATAACAGAAATTCCAACGAAATAAAGTCAGGAGACCAGAAGGGGGTGCTCTCAGGCCCGGTGAAGATAGCAGAGCCCAACAGGAAGAAGAAAGACTCCTCCTTTCCTGGCAACAACTCAGCCAATGAAAAGCCTTTATTTAGTAAACTCTTTGTTTACTATAGCCCTCCCCATTTCCTTTTCTTCTCTATAAGAGCCTTCTCCTTCCTTTACCATGTGGGGACTCGCACCCTGCTCGCCATGGCTACAGACCGCAAACTGCAATTCTCTGCTGATCCCAAATGACGCATCTTTGCTGGAAAAATATCTGGCAGTCTAGTTGTTGCAAGTCAACAATTCCTGAAGCAGACTTGAACTGGGATGGGGAGAGTAATTAGTGGCAAATCAAGTTCAGAATTCTGTTTACTACGTTGGACAGGGCACTCAAATTATTAATGAAGAGGGGCTGTGTCCGCTAACTGAAGAGACTGTCTGCAACTTCAGATTGAGCACCGTGTCACAGCCCTGATGATATTTTATCCAGTGGCTGGGAAAAACTTTTCTTATTGAATAAAATGTAAAGGGATGACAGAAAAATTAAAATGACTGCTTTGTGCCAGTCACAGTCTTGTTATGTTATGGCTGGGCCAGTCCTTGCTTCTTCTTGTGATGGCAAGATGCCCTCAGCAATAACCATCAGGAAACTCCGAAAGAAAAAAAAAAAGATTTATTACTCACAGGTCTTGGAAAGCACACGGCACACCTGGGGCCACACAGCAAGTTCACAAGTAAAGAAAGAGAACGCATGTGCCTGGGATTCTGCTTTTACTGGGGTCAAGGGTAGGGGGTGGGGTAGGGTTTCATGGGCTCTTTACTGGTGAATTTAAAATGTAAGTTCAGGAACTTAAAGCAGGGGAAGAGAAAAGCAAGTGACCCAAACGCCCAGTTATCTAAATCAAACAGGATCTCTAAAACAAAGAAGCCTCAAGGGGGAGGCTGCAGCTGCACTGCTTGGCTCTTCATCCAGTTGTATAGCTGGAAGTGTGCTTTCAGGGCTTACACTACGATGACATTTTGACAACAGAAGCTGTATGTATTCAACACAGCATAAAAACGCGTTATACAGAAGCTAGAAGGAAAGAAACTAAAGTGTTACATATTCTTTGACTATGGGATTATGGGTGATTTTGTTTTACCTCATACTTTATTTTCCAAATTGTATTTAGAGAGTGTTTTCTTTTTTTTTTTTTTAGAACAATCACACAATTGTATAACTTAAAACGGAAATTTTATTTGCCTTCTATACATCATGTTTGGGGGGGGTCATCATATTTATAATAACAAGGTTTTTTATGGATATTTAAAAGGCATAAGTAGCTCCACTAGAAGGTGGGCAGAATTAAGAAGAAAAAAAATGGAAAAACTCAAAAATGATTCACTTTTACTATTGTGAAAATTCTGACAATGAATTAAAAGAAAACTAACCATTGGTTCAGCTTGCATTACTACTAATTTTTATGTAGATAGATTTTGGTTTATAATATATTATTAAATGTTTAATATTTTAAAGTTACCCCCTATTTGAAATATGAAGTGCCTAAAGTTCTGAATTTTGCAACAGGGGGACACTGGTAATGAGGACCAGTAAAGATTTTTGACACTAATTCCTGGGTCTACACACTCTCTCTACAATCTCTACTCTTTCCTTCAAAGGTTCAATCACCATAAGACTTTTAAATTCTATTTATTTCACAGATAAAATTCCCTTAGAATAATTTTACTGTTAAGAAATAGAGCTGCACTAGTTGAACTGGAAACTCTGGTGAATGTCATTGATGTCTACAGAAATGGTGTCAGCTCCTTTATTCTCTTACTAATGATCTTAGACCCCCAAAATGAACAAACAAACATAATAATCCCTAATCATTTACAGAAGCAACATATCTTGAAACCATGGTATAATAAGACTTCCCTCCTGAGTTCATTTTACCTCTTTTTGGTTACACCCAGTGTAATTTTATTAATGTTGTAAGATTCAATGGGGAGGAAGAAATTTTCCTCTATCCTTCTTGGTTCTTCTGGCTGGTCTAAGAATTAAATTGGCATGAGACAGATTACAAGAGAAAATCAAACAAAAGTTTAATAACATGTATACGTGGGAAAGACCCAGGAAAGACCCACCAAAATGGCTAAAAACCTCACCTTCAATACCACCTTAGGCTAAAGACACAAGAAGATGTTGGGGGTTGTGGTTTGGGACTTCAAAGGGGTTGAAGGCAAACTGACATGGACAGGGAAAAGCAAATGTTTGGTAAATACGTGTTTGCTGGGCGAGGCAGAGACAACAGGATGCAGAGAGGAACTTTAACAAGCAGACTGTGCCAGGTTCCTCTCTGTCTGCACACCTAGTTTCTACTGTTGTTATCTATGGGGAAGCGATAGCTCCCTTCCTGGAACAGGTCTTCTATCTATATTCTCAGGCTATTAGGGAGAAGCTCAAAGTTTCTTCCTGAGTCTTTTGGGCCTTGATTGTTTTCCACTCAAAATAACCTGCATGCCAAAGAGACATGTTGGGATGGCAAGTTTTGCTTCCCTATGACTTATTTTTTCTCATTTTCTTATTTTGTGTTTAGTATAAATAATTTTCTTCTGTGGCCAAGTAACACTTGTGCCAACACAAGAGGCAACCTGTGTCTTATGGTACTAAATGAATAAATTACTGAATAAATGAATTGCCTGACTGTTTAATCAACAACTGTGTGCAGGTCTCTGTGTTCAACAAAGTGAGAGAAGGCTAGAGGCCACCACCATGAACATGGACACTTTGACACTGCTTCTATTTAAAGAGAAAAACTTTTAAACAGCAATAGAAGAAAGACAAAAAATTTTAAAAAATTGTTTAGGAGAACTACCCAAAAATAGAGAAAGTAAATTCTAAAGTAGGTCAGAGTAGGGGTGAGCCCTGCAGTCGTGAACTGAGGAAGATTTTGAACTGGAACTTGGGAGTTTAGTTTTGATCTAGAGAAGGAAAAAATAAGTTTAATTAAGATACAGCGTGACCAGAAGTGGCCATACTCAAGCAAGCAATAGTGACTGCAGCAAATAACCTGAAAAGTTGGCTATTTTCCTGAAAACATAGGAGGGGGTAAGAACTTGAAATCTCTCACTGTTAACCTGAAGTGTCTGGACATTTTGTTGAAGGAAACAGGAAATCATTTCAGGTTTTTGAAGAGGGAAATGACCTGAAGGTATATGAAGAAAGCAAAATTTTAGGAGGATTAGCTTGTGTATAGGGAGACATGGAACGCACATGGGCAGCTACTTACAACTCTATGCATAGAAAGTGTCATCAAAACCACTATATTTTGCATCCATATCTGCAAACATTTCTATGTTCCCTGAGGAATAAAGGAATGCTGTGACCATTTCTACAGAAGACGCATGTGTCCTGGATTTTTAAATAATGGAATTGGGAAGAGAGAATTGGACATAGTGTCACAAAAGGTACACAGATGAAACAGTGATTCTCAACCTCTTTTTTTTTTCTGTTTATGCTACATTTTAGAATAAAAACTGGGGTTGTACATGAGGAAGTACATGACCTACAACACCACCAGTGTATTCACAATCCTATAAAACCATCCAGAGTTATCCTACTGTACAACTGGCCATTCCTGAGGTCTGTGAAATCCCACTGGCACTAGTTTCTCTCATATAATCTGGAGGTATTATACATCTTTCTTTGCTGCCAACTTGATGTTATATGTCTTAATTCTCAGGTGCACCAGTGATGCCTGGGCTGCAGCATGTCCTATGCCTCACTCAGCATTGTGATTTTTATGACAAGCATTGCTATAGAAAATATATACCTTCATTTGTGACAAAAACACATTTCATCTGTTGATCAAAATTTGTCAGCAGGCGCTATAAAAATGTGTGCTACACCATGGTACCTACATGCCTACATCATGCTGGCTGTATCCCCTTAAGATAAATATATATGCAGAAATAGTATATGCATGTGTATATTATTTTCCCATGCACACACTCTATCCCTAGAAATAGAGGACACTTATCCATAATACCTTCAGCACAAGAGAAAGGAGTATTGTTCAGAGATAAACAATGGGTCACATCATAAAAATAAATCATAACTTTGGAAAAGCATTTTTTAAAATGCATGTGGGATTGATCATGATTTACAAAGCCTTCTTTTAAAAACATATGTTATTCACTTTATTAAAAGAATCAACTTATTGTATTTTAAAGTATATGAACTTGGAAGTCACATGGTTTCAGGTTCGGTCCCTGGCTCACTCCCTCTTATTCGCTGAGTGTTTGGGGCCAGTTAATAACCTGTTGGAGCCTCATTTGCATCAGTTACAAAATGAGGAAAATCCTAACTACCTGACAGCATTATGGTGACGATTATAAATAAAATATATAAAACTCTTACAGTTCTGACAACGTCACTCAGCTGTAACAGAGTGAGAGGTAAGCCTTAAAGCCTTGTAATCATTGTGAAGATTCCCTCTAATAGCTTAGTGCTTGGACCCCAGAGACAACCTCAGGCACTGCCTGGGCATCAGACAAGTAACCCAATACGGTTTATGGTCAAGAGAATCTTTATTATATGCATGGGTGGTGGGGGGCATTTAGCTAAGATGATCAGAGATAAGGAGAAATTTACTAAATAAGTTGAATTGTTTTCTCTCGTGAGTTTGCCTTTTCTTCCTCCTTAAGAAGAAAATTCAGATACTACCAAACACAAAGAGGATCGTAAGAATTATGCAAGTCTGGAAAAATTACTTGCTTATTTCGGTATTCTAGTTGAATTTCAATTGAAGTATAATTAGAGATCTTGCAAAAGTAATGTATTTTTACGTTTACTGCGTCCTCTACATAATCTTTTAAAATGACTGGGACAGGGCTTCCCTCCTGGCGCAGTGGTTAAGAATCCACCTGCCTACACAGGGGACAAAGGTTCAAGGCTTGGTCCAGGAACATCCCACATGTCGTGGAAAAGCTAAGCCTGTGCGCCACCAACTACTGAGCCTGTGCTCTAGAGCCTGTGAGCCACAACTCCTGAGTCCACGCACCACAATTACTAAAGCCTGTGTGCCTAAAGCCCATGCTCCGCAACAAGAGAAGCCACCACAATGAGAAGCCCGCGCACCACAACGAAGAGTAACCCCCTCTTGTTGCAACTAGAGAAAGCCCATGCACAGCAATGAAGACCCAACGCAGCCAAAAATAAATAAATAAAATAAATAAATTTATAAAAATAAAATAAAACTACTGGGACATTAAGCAGGGCAAAAATGTCAGCTACTTCAGCTTGACTCTCCTGGTTATGACATTATTTTTTCAGTTATATATAAAAATCTAATTTTCTTCCATTTCCACTTTGCTAAGACCAGTTTAGTAGTTATTGTCTCATATCACAAATAAGAATGATTTCAGAGGTGGTGGGTTTTCTGAGTTACTATTGCTCTGGCATGAGTTTCAAGTCAGAAATTCTGATATAGGACAATTATGCTTCTTCAAAACGTTTAATATTCATTATTTAATGAATTTCAAGATTTTAAGTTTGTGGCTTCAATGTTAAAACTAAAGAGACAATGTTAAATCAATAGTTGACTTATTATATATTTGTATATGTGTGCTTAATAGTGACAATAGAATATCTGTGTTAACCTAATTTGGGAGATAAACTTTTACTTCATCATCATCTATTGAGATATTATGTAAATTCTCTTCTCAGTATTACAGCAAACTGCATGCTTCGAAGTCAAGTACATAGAAAGTCCACCTAAAAGTGCTCAAGATGTTTATCTGAAAATATAAGTTCTTTGGTACCAGAAGACTGAATTCAAAATTGAATTATACTGCTTAATAACTGCATGGCTTTGGGGAAGATAAAACTGTTTTAACCATTATTTTTCTCATCTGTAATATGTGAATAACATAGTAATTCTATTGATATAAAAATAAGATTTGATCATGTATTCCCTTTGTAATTCATACATATATATATATTTTGCTTTATGATTATATATGAAATCCTTCACATATGATTTGCTTATGTTTCCAGCAGCAATAATTTTATCCAATATATCTCATTCTATGGCATTTACATGAAGAATATAATTCATTTGGACAAAAATTCTTATCAAAGTGTTCATAACATAACTCTCTGCTATAAGAAGCAATCGACTTCAAGATTATGTGACATTTTTGATGCTTTATCTTAGTAAACATGATCATGTTTAGTATAACAAAGGCATATATAATATTTATTTTTATGACTACTTTACCCACATTTATTAAGGGACAGCAATGTGCCCTTACAAAGAAAAAGGTGCTACTGACTCTATACTATGAAAGATGAGAAATTTAGTACATTGAAAGCAGGTTCTTTCCTTTGTCATCATTCAGATTTTTAGTTGTTTGTCTAATGGTTGCCCTACTAAATACATTAAAACTCTATTAACCAATTTTAATGAATACCATTCATTCACACTATTAAAATGATGATATCAGCAATTATACTCTGCCTCCAGATCTTTTCCCCAAACTTCTTATAGCAAGTATAGCATAGCTTCTACAAGTAAAATATAATCGCATTTTATTTTTGCTCTATAACTAAACCAAAAGCTGACTTCACTTTACAATGCTTCTATAAATATGAACACTATTAATAATTATAAGATTATAACTGTGTAATCACTTTCATAATAGAATGAGTAATTGTGCCTGTAGAGATAGAACTTGGAGCTACAGATAAGGATAGGTTTTCCTGTCTCCAAATAATTGTTTTATTTGAGAATGTTTCCTGCATCCAAAACAGATACGATTTAAATTTCTTACATTTGATCAAGTGATTAAAAGTATGCTGCATATGCTTTTTTAATGCCTAGAAAATATACTCTAGTTACTTTTTTCCCAGATAATGTCCAGGAGAGGTTTTTGGAGTACCTGCACATGAATCTCTCTCTCTCTCTCTCTTTCTCTCTTCATTGGCTCCTGCTAACATTTAGGAGTTTTACTGTAGAGAACATTCTAGGGTTAGAGTCATTGCTACATTGTCTTCTAGCACCCAGTGCTGTTGCAAAGCAGTTTGATACCAATTGTGTTTTCTTCATTGAACGATAGCCTATGCCCTGATCTTCTCCCTTTGAAACCATGGAATCTTCATTTTTGTTCCAGAATATGGAAATTTTATGATGACATTTCTGAGAGTAAATCTTTTAAATTTTTTCTGGCTTTAGACTCTTCTCTGAGGAATTTTATTCTAGCATTTCTTGATTATTACCTATTCTCTTTCTAAAACGTTTCTTATATGGGACTTCCACTTCTTTTTTCTCTTGTATCTTCCCTTTATTTACCTTTTTTGTTGTTGGTCATTAACATGTTTTTACATTCTATGTGTTCTTATTTTCTCAGTCATTTCTTTTTTCCAAAGCATTTCCTTCTAGTTTATGGATTCACTGTTCTCTAAAATTTCTCTGGGGATACCAATTAGATATTTTTATGTTTTTCTTCTTTTACATCAATTATCATATTCCTCAGGTGTTAGTATTTATTTGTCCTTTCTGTCCTTTCTCTTGGTTACTTGCTTTCCTCAAATGTCTAGTGATCCTTGCTGGTCAATACATATTAATAAATAAAAGACTATGCTGGTAAATACGGATGTTGGGGATTTTTCTAAAAATTTCCTCATCAGTCCCTTCACCCCCGAGTGTTCTTGTTCCTGAATTGGGTGGCTGACTGTCAGTGCTGAGGGCAGAGACTGGCAGGCCTCACCTTAGAACGAGCAGGCTGTGGGGTGGTTAGGACCAGGAGACCGTACCTCATGCAAATACTCCAACACCTTTACCTGAAGGTTTTAACTTCCTAGTTTTCAGTCTTCAAATCATAAAGGTTTGTCATATCCCCTTTCAGAGGAAAATTTTTGTGCAAAGAAAGTGTGATAGCTGGACCCCCAATCTAATCATATTTTATGAAGAAAGTAATTCCTTAAATTTGAGTACATACAACACTCTTACAGTGCAAGAGTTCTACTATACCCAAGAGAACAGCAACTGTGTCAGAAATCTGTCTCAGGTTGTGATAATCCATGAATATGGAAGAGCACAGGCACACTGGATTTTGAACCTTTTCTACTCCACACGGATGGATGAGTTATAAGGGATCATAGGTTCCTTGGTGTTCTAAACATAATTGGTTGGTAACAACTTGCCCAACACTTAGTGTCAGGAGACAACTATTTATCATGCTCAGGGATTCTGTGGGTCACTAATTTGGACAGGGCACCGCAGACACAGATTCGGCCCCACTATGTCTGGGGCCTCAGAATGAAGATGCAAACCCCCCATGCCGAGAGTGATCCAATGGCTCATTTCCTCATGTGTCTGGAGGTGTACACAGGCTGATGGCCAGCAGCCTTGGTTACTCTCCACATGGTTTTTCTAAATGGACAACGATAGCAGGGGTCCAAGGACAAGTATGCAAAGACAAAGAAAGAGCAGGGAGACGTATCGCCTTTTATGATCCAGCCTCAGAAATGATGTAGTATCATTTACGCTGCATTCCATTAAACCAGAGCAAAAATGGACTGTACTTCTTCCTAGGGAGTGGCAAAGTTCTGGCAGAGAGTGTGGCCCTGGAATATTGCTGTGGCCATTTTTGCGAACACCATCTGCCACTGTCCACCATCTGTCCCAAGAAACTTCATCCCTCCAACATGCAAAGTGTACTCACCCTCCCCTCTCCAAGACCCTCAATATATCACCCTATTACAATAACTGACTCAGGCTTGAGATCCCAGATTTTATGATCTAGATCGGGTTCAGGTGGAGACAAATCTTGGTTGCAGTTTTTCAAGTATGTTTCCTCAGTTACGACAGTCTACGTCTAGAGGCAAGTTATCTACCTGTCATTCACAGGTCTAAGGTGGTGAAGCAGACACTGGATAGCCAACCAGTAGGGAGGCTTCTGTTCATAGAAAGGAAAAATATGAAATACACAGCAATCTTTGGCTCACAGAAAATTTGAATTCCAATTATACTCATAGGGCCAGTTCCTTAATTAGGCCTCCGTCTACTTCCTACAGTGTCTAAGGGATTTGCCTTCTGGGCTTTTGGGTTTGACTCCTGTGTCATCCTTTCTTTTCCATAAGAAATGACCAGTGTTTGAAGCTGACTATTTTTCTCATCCTGTTTCCTAACTATTGAAGTTTGGGGGCCATAAGGCCTCTCTTCATTTTACCTCTGTCCCTTTCAGTCAAAGTAATATACTCTTCTAAAAACATTAAGAGTTTCTTATGAATCAATGTGTGATACATTTCATTATGCAAAAGTCATTCTCTACCTTGGGTTTCCTGTGATGCTGCTGTGGGACTTTGCCCTTATGATTCTCAGAGAGGGTCTGTGTCTGACAGAATGGTTCTCTCAGGCACTGTCTTATATCTTTCTGAGGTCCTGAAACCTTGTCTCATAGAGGTAACAAAAGCTGGTGACCAACAGAAATTCCTGAACTTAGCTTGCAGAATGATAGATAAGGGAACAGCTTGTTAAAACCCCTCTGCTTGTAAACTGCCTTTACTGATTAAGCTCACTTTAGTTACTTTTTCCCCTCTCTTTACTTGCATACCCTCCAAGCTTCACCTAGCTTGGGTAATATATCACAAGACTTCTTAACCATCCCTAGAGATAATATCTCTGATGAATGAGTCACTATAGTAGTGGGGGCTTAGGTTTTCTTTTTTTTTAGAAACTTGGAGTCAACTCTTGTTCAGTTCCAGCTGGCTAAGACTTGTTGGGACCACCGACCCTGAACCTAGGTCTGCATAGCAGGCCGATGAATGACCTTTTGCTGTCAGAAGGCCGAAAACTCCACCCTCATATCATGCTAAGTGCCTCTTTTCTAAACACGCATCCCATGAGGAAGCACGTAACCTACATACACCTACCCAGAACACCGATTTCCTCACCTTTCCCTGACTTCAATCACCTTTCCCTACACCTAAGACCACCCTACTTCTTTATCTCATTAATATCTCAAGCCCCTCATGTTCAGGCAGGCAGATCTTAGATTTGTTCTCCAGTCTCTTCACCTGGCTGCCTTGTGAATAAACTCTTTTTCTGCTGCAAACTCGGCTTCCCAGTATTTGGCTTGCAGCATGCTGGGCAAAGGAACTGGTTTAGTAACAGTCTTAAACAAACGTTTTAGAGACCCACCCTAGATTTTGTGTTTGCTATGAAACCCTTTCTTAATTTGAGAATCTTTTTTTTTTTCCCCCGTTGCGGAGCACAGGCTCCAGACGCGCAGGCTCAGCAGCCATGGCTCACGGGCCCAGCCGCTCCGCGGCATGTGGGAATCCTCCCTGACCGGGGCATGAACCCGCATCCCCTGCATCGGCAGGCGGACTCTCAACCACTGCGCCACCAGGGAAGCCCCAATTTGAGAATCTTAAAGAGGAAGGTATGAGGAAGATTTATTTTCAAACCCAAGTTCTGACTTCTTCATATGTCCTCTAAAATTTTGCTGAAAACAGAACAATTCCTTTTTTAGCTCCCCTCTGCTCTCATTTTATTATGGCATTGAGAAAAGGCAGGTAAATTCTACCTAATTCTACCCCAAATTAGGTAAATTCTACCTAAAAATCTCCTTAGCGAAATTCATCAGTTCACTAGATACAGTTTCTATGTCCCATGTTACTGCAAACAACTTTCCATCACTGTGGAACGAGATTCCTTTTTTCTCCATCTTGCAATAACATTTCCACACTTTCAAGGCTTCCCTGACAGTCTTCTTGAAAACCATCTGACTCTTCCTAACAATCACTTCGAGGCCCTGTAGGCTTTTACTAACATGCTCCTCAAGGTCATTCTGGCTTCTACCTATCACATCTTTCCAGTGGAATATGTTTCAGATTTTACTACTACAGTAGCGTACTTCCCAGTACCTTAATCTGTTCCACTTCTTTGGCTCCAAAAATTACTCCAAAATGTAGCAGAAGAATACAACCATTTGTTAATTCTACCACTTCTACTGATCAGGAATTTGGACAGGGATCAATAGAGACAGTTTCTGCTTCCCACTGTCAGCTGGAAGATTGTAAGGCTGAAGGCTAGAGTCTTCTGAAAGCTTATTCACTCGAGTCCGGCAGTTGATGATGTCTTTTAAATGGGGCCTCAGCTCCCTTCCACTTGGTTTTCTCCACTTGGGCCATGGTGGACTTGATGACTACGCTCTATGCGTGAGAGACAAAGAGGGAGAGAATGAATGCAGTCTAGGGAGAAGTCCTATCACATTTCATGATCTAACCTTGGAAGTTAGGCGTGTCACTTCCATTGCATTTTAGTTGTTGAGACAGTTAAAAATATTGTTCAGGTTCAAGGGGAAGAGAAATAGGTCTCATCTACTTCAGGAGATTGATAAACATCTAAAAGAGCACGTGGGACTAGAAATATTACTATGGCCATCTTTGGAAAATAAAATCTGCCACATTTGGTTTGATTCTACTTGATTCTACTTCCCTCTATGGTGAATGACAGTGAGGGAGTGAGCAACAACGAAGTGTATTCAACAGCCTAGGACCTTGGAACGAAAGCATGTTTGCAAAAATTCTCTTTGTATCATTCAATTCTGCTATACTTTACACCCCTAAAATAGTTCATTACATCTCTGGCATCTACAAGCTTTGGGGTGTGTGTGTGTGTGTGTGTGTGTGTGTGTGTGTGTGTGTATTAGGGGTCCTTCCTGTCATTTTTTGTTTCATGTGTCTTCTCTTGCCCTGAGCGATGAGCAGCCAGCCAGAGACCCTGGAAATGAACATTAGGGGGATGAATATGGTTCTGTTTTGTATTTGGCCCAAAGTCTAACTCAAATAGAAGCTGACATTAAATCAACAAGAAAAGGAGACCTGGAACATTCCCCTCTGTGTAAGAGTGCTGACTCATTTCCTCATCACATTAGAGAACGTATTACAGTGAAGGTTCCTGTAGTGACAAAGAGGATAAGACTATGTGCTAATGGGCCTTTTTGGACTCTGTTTTCTCTGACTCAGCATTATTTCATGGCTAAAGCAGCAGGGAGAATAGATATTTATTTATTTATCTATCTGAATAACTATGATACAAGTGAATACAGTATATTTTTTATTTTCCTGCTAGACTTCAAATATTCCCAATGAGGACATAGCAGTATAATTTGTATAACTGGAGAGAGAAGTTTTTTTAAAAAGAGACAGAATATGATTGCATCACATCTTACAACACAGCAAGAAAAAAATTAACACTTAATCAGCTTGATCTGGTGATTTTTATTACTATATGAAAATTATCAGTCTTTTTTAATATAGATTTTCATATTATATAAAACATTCATAAAGCAGTGAAATTTAATAGTAGATCTATATGAAGACTCTGAAGATCTATATGAAGCCTAAATTTCATGAAACTAGTATTAAGCAACTGGAAAAGGCATGTAATCTAGTTCAAAGAGTAAATATTAAGCCACCTCTATGTGTTGGGCACAGTGAGGAATTCTAAGATATCTCTCCCTCAAATAGATTAAACATGCAAGTAATTTAAAACCAGTCATCCATTTGTTGACCTTGATATGCTGAGCATTGAGCTAGGCAGTCAATACTCAGAAAGGATTTACCTTGTCCTTCAGAGATTTCATCATTTATTTTGGAAGATTACTAAGAATAGTAAAATGAAACAAAAACATTAATATGTAAAATAAACATTTAAAAAAGTGAGCCCCAATACTAGATTTAGGAACTAGAAACACGATTATATTTCTAAAGGAAAAAGGGGCAGAGATGACTACAGCGTGAAGTATTTGAAAAAGAGGGAATTTTAAATTGAGCCTTAGATGGAGAGTAGGGTTTCCACGGGGGGAGGAGAGGAGAAATGAGATGTCGGGGAAAGTGAGAGAATAGAGCACGAGCACAAGTGCCAAGATGGAGTAAGTGTGAACATGACATCTGTAGCCGGCAGCGAGGAAGGACCCTTGATATGAATAAATTGCTATTACTTATGAGCAGCTTGATGGGTGACAGAGAACTATGGAAACCTGAGGACTCAGGGCTCTGGGGCTCATCCCTGCCTCTGCTCACCCCCACTGGTGCCCTCTCTGTGCAAGGAGGACAGTTACACTACCTCCACGTTGGTAGTAAAAATTAAATCACACAATGCCAAAGCCTGCACATAAAGCCTGTTATGAAAGGAATGGCTGTTAAGTGCTAAAACAGCATCCTTCTCTATTCAGTATCTCAGCACAGTGTGGCTAATGAGAGGCAGTAGTGACATGAGTCTACAGCAGGCAGCCAGCTGCTGCTAATGCAGTATTGATACCAGTGACTTGATGCCTGAAATAGGAGAGATAGGTTGGCTTTGCTTCAGGAGTTTCCCGACACCATGGGTCGTGTTCTCTTTAAAACATGGCTCAGGCATTGAGCCTAATGGAATGAATATCTGTCCAAAATCTGTATGAAATGACAGTGGGGGATGATGGAAAGATCACAGAGCTTGGATGAGGGTGAACTGGGTTCAAATATTGACTTCACTGCACTCACCAAGTGCACCTGAGGCAAGTCTCAGAAGGCCTCTGGGCCCCAAAGGTAAGAATAAAACCTGTCCTTTTTATCTTAGGTGTTTACTGTAAAGATGTCATAACTCATAATGGGAGGAACTATGTAAATTGCAAAGCACGGTGCCGACCTTAATTATACTCATTTTCCTGTGCATAAACAAGACCCGAGTTTCCTTCCCATTATATTTCCGTCCCTATGTGTTCCTCTCTTACCTTAAGATATATCACTTGTAAATGTGTTTGAACCCATTCCCTTTCTATAATTCCCGGGTGTACTTAAGTGCCAATTCTTAGGGATTCTTTATCTCTAAGACAAAAACTGAATAAAAGCGTTAGTGTCTAAGAATCGGGGGATAATTGAAAAAACGTATATTTTGATCTGCAGTAAACCTCAAGGGAAATTTGATCAAGCCTATTTCACTCTGCACAAGTCTGTTTTATATAAACAAGAACACAGAATTCAATGGGATTTTCAGAAATATTCAACTCATAAATTGTTCCGACTGAGCATCGCTATTCTGTAAACATTACCCTCATTGGAGCAACTGCCTGAGAACTTTTAGGTCTGTGGAGAACTTTGGTTTCTTTCTTTTTTACTGTTCTTACTCTGACAAGTTTCTTCCTTAGCTCTCCCAGAAACAAACAGAAAGCCTTCTTTCTTTGAGTCTTAATCCCATGTTGCAGCCACTCTGACTCAACCACAGTTATACTAAATGTCTTCCTTCAGAGCAGTCAGGCCCAATTGTCCTAATCACAAACTGCCCTCAAAATAGCCTGTAACAAAAAGCTACTCCGCTGTTACTTCTTAGTCACCAGCTCACAGCTACTGGAGAGGGATGTTGGCTAAACTCATCAGCATATATTCAGGCAAACACAACATGGCCCCTTTTGGACTTATCTGTCTTTTCCTTGTGCTGGTTCTTTGCCAGCAGGAGGACCTCACATAAATTCCAGCATATATTCTGAGCATCTCTGTGGATCACAGCTGTGTATGGCACTATCTCCTCTTTACTGGGTCAGAACACAGTGGAACAAATATGTCTTTAGCAACTAAGCATTTTCACTTTTACTGCCACATACAAAAGCACAAATATCTACAACACAATGAACCTACCGTTCATAACTGAATGAATAAAAAAGCAGCTGAAAACCAAAAGCTGGAGAATGAATTAAAACAGTACAATAGAAATAAAATGCAGACTTTTAGACTCTCAAATAGTTGATTTTGAAGTTCAAGAGGCCCATTAATGAGTGTGTTTATGTTTATATATAGCAGATGGCTGGGAACATGCAGTGTCTGTTAAATCTTAAAAACATTTTGAAAATAGCAGGCAACTAACGTTTTTCTCCTAACCAATGTATGTCCTCCTTCACGTGTTGTCCAGAATCTGTTTACTCACTACCCATTATTGGCTCCGTATGTGTTCAACTAATTTATTTCTCTTTTCCTTTTATATTATTGTGGTAGTGTTACTTAATTTGTTTAACGTGGTGTCAGTGCCTTATGGGCTGAGGGACAATCGGGGTGGTCAGGTAGTCCTGGGCATCTTAGAAGAAATACCTTCCACTCTTTGCTCCTGGGGACTCTAGGGAGAACAGACTGAATGTTAGATCTTTGAAAATGCTCCCAGCACCACAGGACAGAAGTTTTGCACAGAGAGAAGGGTAGTGATATTAGCCTTGGTTCTCAGTCACTTTTAGTGATGACTGTGAAAAATATTTCTGTGGGAGTCAATCTGTGACACTTTAGGCTGCACCCAAGCAGAACTGCTCACAATCCTGACAGAAATCTGATTGTGGCCACGATGCTTGGCACAAATGAATCAGGATGAAAGTTGAACAATGAGTTAGAGATGACTGGTGGATAGAGCCACCATGACTAATCAATAGGGAGCATAAAAAATAAATCAGTCAAATCAAAAGCCATCAGAAATATTCATACTAGAAAGGCATTTCCATTCAACTTCACCAAATTATGGCCATGACTTTCAAGAGAGTTTAGCTACTTCCTCCTCCAAGGGAAGAATCATAAAAACACATCCAGTGACAATGAGGCAGTTACCCATAAACTCCACTCCCTTTATAGCAACTGAAGCTCTCTCCATGAATACAGAACTGAAAAGAAATTCCCAGCACTGTCAAATTTGGAATTTGGGGGCCTACTACATCCTTTAAAACTCAAATTTATTTTGAGTTTCAGTTGTGACTCAATTCCTATATTTATTCATAAATATTTATTGGGTGCCCACTATGAGCCAGGTGCTAGTCTAGAATACATCAATGAACATCACTAAAGCCTCAGTCAGGGACTTCCCAGACAAGTGAAAGAACTCTTCCACTAATAGGAAGAAGTGGAGTTCAGAAAGGCTAGCAGCATTTTTCAAATTCATTTAACTGGTAAGCTGAGCCAGGATTTGAACCCATAACCAAATCCTGTGTTTACTCCCTGAAGCTGATATACTAGCAGAATTGGGTCTGCACATAACAGAGTACACAAAAACCCACTGGTCATTTCTAATACAGGATCTATGCCTTTTGTACTATAAGACTACAAAATTTTCTTTTAAAAAGTTTATTTCCAGAAAATGTTTATGTAACATCATGGCAAAATAATAATAACCCTACTTCAATAAAAATAGATTGGACAATATCAACAGTGATAAATGCTCTGAAGACAATAAAATTAATGTGAAGAGAGAGAGAGAGAAAAAAAAGAATGGCGTGAAGAATTTAGAGACAGTGATCAGAGATGACGATATCCTGAAAAGTACAAGATATCCCTGCATGATAAGGAATTATCCCGCCTAAAATACCAACCTTCCCCTAGTTGAGAATCATAGATCTGTAATGCCAGAAATGACCTTTAGCAGACCTAGACCTAAATTCAGGTTTTCTGACTCCCCAGAATACCAGAACAAAGAAAAAATCAAAGAAACAATAACTTCGGGACAGACCTGAGAAGTCCAGTTGGATTTATCACTTTTGCAAATATTAATAACCACGTCTGTGGACATTTAGCTGAAACTTGAGAAACTAGGCTGATTCAGTGTGCTTAGAATATAACCGTGCTCCCTAGTTAGGCTCTGATGTCTGTGTGTGCATGTGTCTATGTGTACGTGTGCACGTGTGTTTGTGCACATGAGAGGGAGAGAAAGAGAACGAGGGAGAGAGTGACAGACTGAAGGAAAAAGACATTAAATATTTGAGAGTATTTTAAAAATTTCCCTTATTTATTCTTCACTCCTATTACACCCAATTCTGTCAAGAAGAGTGAAGTGACAGAAATCAGTCACCAAGAACCTCTGAAATGTGCTGAGGATATTACTGCGCAAAATAAATTAGGTATTTTTTGTAGACCTCACTGACGATCAGCAACATCTGTTCCCCTCTCCTTACTGGGCATAAAAAAAGACTGCACTATTCAGGCCCTCAGCTTAGGTAGGAGCATATATTTCTGGCCAATGCACAGTGGGAGGAAATGCCTGACAAGATGAGGCAGTAAAAAGTCCCCGAATAACCTGTCTGCTCTTTCTTCCTCTGCTGTGCTTCCTAGGAGGATGTGTGATGGCTTCTGGAGTCATGGATGAAAGTGGCCTGGATCACTCGTCACCCCAGATAGTTAGCTAGAACCTAACCAGATTTTGAGCATAAGAATAACATGTTATTTCATTAAGTTACTGCTATATGAAGGCTACTTATTACTGCAGCACAGCCATGCCGACCTAACCAACACTGTCTTATTATACCCATTTCACTGGAGCTTAGAGAATATAAGTAACTTTCCTGAGATCACGGTTAGTAAATGACTGACTCAAGAATAAAACCCAAATCTGGCTGCCATGGTAATGAGATGCCTACTGTACCACTGTTGTCTCACACATCTTTATTTCTCCAGCTACCACACTGACAGTCTATGGAGTTTTGGGCTAAAGCAATGGTCTTCTATCCAGTCCTCTGACTATATTCTTTCTCTAATCCAGCCTATATAGCACTTCCTGCCATAATAATTTTCTAAAACATTCCTTGGAACATGACTCTTTTCTGTGAAAGAGCTTGTATTAGTCCTTGATATGTCCTAAAATCCATTCGACAATAAAATTTTCATGCTGAGAGGGACTGTAGGATAATCTATTTCAACCTTATTTTAAAGAATATGAAATTAAGTCTATAGGCTCTGTGACTTCTCTCATGGTCACATGATTCTAACTGGCAAAATCAGAGGGGAAACTACAGAGATTCTGCCTTCATAGGATAGTGTAAACCAGCTTTAACCAGAATACCTGGGTTGAATCCAATTTCTGTCAGTTACTTGCTGTGTAAACTTGCCCAGTCACTTAAACTCTCCAGATCTACTTTTCTCATTTGCAAACTGGGAATACTAATGTTGTCTATCTCAAAAGGTTATTGCAAAGATTAAATGAGTTAAGGTAGGTAAAGTATTTAAAGTGGTGTCTGTCAGGTAGAAAGGTCTATGTAAATATAAGAGATTAATATTAATTCTCAAAACAATTTCTCTGCTTCCAGTAGCCAAGTGTTCTCCTTTTCCTTAGAACATGCCATCTGAACTTATACATCTGTACTTTTGCCTTTGCCATTTCTGCTGGTTGAATACATATCTTTTCTTTTTATAGCTACATAGCATTTATACATAGTTTTTAGGGTCAATAAGATATCCCACCTGCTATTAAACCATTCTTTGAATGCCCGAACCCTTGTGATCTCTCCAATCTTGAGACTGAGAGAGAGACAGACAGAAAGAGAGAGAGTTAATGTATATTTTCACGTTTATCACATCCTGTTCTACGTCATCATCTTGCTAGCAGACTCTATGCTTTTTTCATCTTGAAGGCTTTGATGAAGCAAACTGCTATGCTGAAGAGGCCCGTGTAGCACGGAACTGAGATCAATTTTCAGACAAAAGCTAGCTAAGAACAGAAGAGCCCTCAGTTTAACCCTTGAGGAACTGGATTCTGCCAAAATGCATGTGAAGTCAGAAGTGTACCTACTTCAGCTGAGTCTTCAGATGGGACCCAAACCCTGGCCAACATCCTGATTGAAGCCTTGTGTAATATCCTGAAGCAGAGGACCCATTTAGCCATACCTGGACTCCTGACCCACGGGAACTGTAAGATAACAAATGTGTTTTAAGCTGCTAAGTGTAAAATTGGTCATTTGTTATGTAGCAATTGATAACTAACATACCTGGGCTTGTTGGAGAAGGAAGAACAAAGATTAGAATCTCACTTTTAAGACTGAGCAAAGATATAAAACTCACAAAAATTAACTTGAAATGAATCAAAGACTTAAACATAAGACTTGATACTGTAAAACTTCTAGAAGAAAACTTAGGGAAGAAGCTCCTCAACATTGGTCTTGGCAATGATTTTTTGGGTGTGACACCAAAAGCACAAATATCAAAAGCAAAATCAGCACGTGTGACTACATCAAACTTAAAAGCTTCTGCCCAGCAAATGAAAAATTAACTAAATGAAAGTTCAACCTACAGAATGGGAGAATTTTTTTGCAAACCATATATCGGATAAGGGGTTAATATCCAAAATATATAAAGAACTCATACAACTCAATAACAAAAACAAATCTGACTAAAAATGCACAGAACTAAATAGACATTTTTCCCAAGAAGACATCCAAATGGCCCACAGGTGCATGAAGAAAATGCTCAAAATCAACACTGCATAGTGAAATGCAAATCAAAACCACAGTGATATATTACCCTACCTCTGCTAGAATGGCCATCATTAAGATAGCAAGTGCTGCTGAGGATGTAGAGAAAAGGAAACCTATATACTATTGGTGGGAATGAAAACTGGTGCAGTCACTATGGAAGACGATATAAAAGTTCCTCAAAATATTAAAAATAGAACTACCATATGATCCAGCAATTTTACTTATGGGTATATACTCAAATAAAATGAAAATAGGATGTTGAGTTATATGCACTTCGATGTTTACTGCAGCATTACTCACAATAGCCAAGATACGGATACAACCTAAGAGCCTATCAATAAATGAATGGATAAAGAAGATGTGACATATACAAGCACAGTAGAATATTATTCAGCCATGAGAAAGGAAGATGTCCTTCCATTTTTGACACCATGGATAGACCCTGAGCACATTATGATAAGTGTGATAAGTCAGACAAAGAAAAACAAGTGTTGTACAATATCACTTATATGCAGAATCTAAGAAAAGACAAAGTCATAAAAACAGACAGTAAAATGGGTTATCAGGGGATAGGTGCAGGGCGGGAGGATAGGACCTAAAGCCCATTTACTCTCTGTCTTTATGACTTTGTCTATATTCACTGTACTGTACTTTAGAGATCTATATAATATAGACAACAATATTGTATTATAATCATTAAACTTGTTAAGAGACTAGAACTTAATTATTCCAACTAGAAAAAGAAAGAATAACTATGTACATAATAAAGGTGGCAATTATCACTAGAATGGCAATCACATATAAATGTATCACTTAACATGTTGTACACCTTAAATTTATACAATGTTATATGTCAAATATATTTCAACTAAAAAATGTAAAAAAAAAAAAAAAAAGGACTGAGCAAACAATCCAGAAGTACATAGATTCTTGTTGACAAAAGGTTATATGTAGTAAATGTGCTACACGTACATTTACATGTCATGTAGTAAATTCAGTAAACTGGAAGAGAAATGCAAAGAGAAAAGAGAAACTCATACTCCCTGTCTTACTAGCAAGATTTTTCTAGCTGGAGCATCGCCCCCATTGCACAACAAATGTTCTCCATTATCTGTAAATAACAGCAAAGAGCTTGCTTGCTGAACATAGCCTCAGTTCTCTAGTACTGAGCAAAAATAGTCATCTTATGGAAATGGTACCATGCTGCTGAAAATATGTCCTGTGCCTTATTTCAGAAGTAGAATAGAACAAGAACTTAGAAGCTAGAAAACATTTGAATTTGAATCTTGCTTCAGTAGTATACCAGCATTGTGACCTTCATTTCCAAAATCTCACTGGATCTGTTTTCTCATGAGTACAACTATCTCAGTGTGGTTTTGATAAATACATTAAGTAATGAATATAATGTCCCAATATAATATAATGGGACTTGCTAATAGTTTATCAAATACAAACTACCTTCTCTCAGCCTGCTTCCTGTCTTTTCCATCCACCACACACACTCACACAGGCACATATACCTTCTTTTCCACCACTTTCTACAGCTGATCGTTTCTCAGACAAGTCATAGGATATTTTGCTCTCATAAGAGAACTGATCTTGGTATAGCACAGAAAGGTCAACAGTTCATGAAAACACTTCAACTTCTTTCTGGAACTGTTGCCTGAGTTCCTTTTTTCCCTTTGAATGTCCGTGAAATTTTAATGTGAGTTTACAGTTTCCACAGTTCATCTTTGAGACACCCAGATGAAGCCATTCATCAAACTGAATGAATGTGTGGTTCTAGGTAGGTTAGATTTCAGATATAATCCAGAAACACCTCTGACCCTAATTCAGAACAAAATTTTTGTTATGTTTCTAGAAAGCTCAGACACATATTTACATTTAAGAGTTTTCCTTCATGTTTGAAAACACTTACACTCTAAGGAGTTTTCTGCTTGTGAGTCAGGTGCAGGCTCTCCGTGCACTTTATTGGTAAGTTGACATTTGTCTTTTCCTCACCAGAAAGAAATGTATTTGCCATATTTTTACTATTTTTAATTCAGTTGATGCATGCTACAAAATTCAGCATTTGAGTGGTCATTCATTTTGCCGTAAGAAAAATTGTTCTGCTTTCTCTTGACAGGAAGTAAGTTACTATACTAACCATGAACAGAGAAATGGCTTTAATTTGGTCTCAGATTGGATATCATATTACTTATTACTTGGCTCAAATGAAATCTTTGAAATTGAGTCAACTAGAGCTCAGTTTTTAGTGTGCATGTTGTCTGACATAATTATGTAATGCTTTGTTGCTCGCTAATTTTTTTTTTTTTTTTTTTTCAGTACGCGGGCCTCTCACTGCCATGGCCTCCCCCGCTGCGGAGCTCAGGCTCCGGACGCACAGGCCCAGCGGCCATGGCTCACGGCCCCAGCCGCTCCGCGGCACGCGGGATCCCCCCAGAGCGGGGCACGAACCCACGTCCCCTGCATCAGCAGGCAGACTCTCAACCACTGCACCATCAGGGAAGCCCCGCTCGTTAATATTTTAAATTAAATTTTAGAACATAATTTTCTATGAGTGTTAACTTACATCCATTCTGACACTGTAACAGCACTGCCCTCTAATTTGTATGAAGTTTAGTGGTGGCCCTGGCCAACAGACTACATCTTCAACCATGATAATAGGATGTATATACCCAGGCTTCATAATTCCATTATTGGCAATGAGGTGTTAATGAGGTTGACATCTTAGATTTAATCAACTGAAATCTAACTGTATATACTCCTGTCTTCACCTTAGCCAGAAATTCAAAATGCAGGTGTCATCATCTGGAGTCAGGAAGAATTACTAATAACTATGTGGAAACTCTCTCATTTTTACCTGAAAAAAGTCTCCACTGTAAGCCCTATGAATGCTGAATCAGTAGGAGGACTGGGCTTTAGCACAAATGGAGTAAAATATCATCTAAGCAATGTCATGTCAGGACACAGTCTTAGTTTGGATTTCTCCCCCAGAATACTGCAGAGACAAGGACTTGGGTGCAGGAAGGTTGTTTGGAATGTGATCCCAAGAAAAGTGAAAATGAGAAAGAGAGGGAGAGAGAGAGAGAGTATGAGAGACAATATGAGAGAGAAAGCAAGAAGGGCTCCATTAACAAGGTTTCTGCTGTAGGTAATGAGTCCTTAATTCTGCCAGGACCTCTGAGAATTGTATAGAACACCACCCAGAATTTTCACCTGGTCAATTGGAGCCTGTAACATATATCTTATCTCTGATCCTCAACTGTTCAAGGATCATCTTTGGGAGCACTGACAACCATGCACTTCTGGA
Source organism: Monodon monoceros (assembly GCF_005190385.1). Lineage (NCBI taxonomy): Eukaryota > Metazoa > Chordata > Mammalia > Artiodactyla > Monodontidae > Monodon > Monodon monoceros. The sequence continues at coordinate 28,115,828 of NW_021703780.1, forward strand.
ATTTTCTAGCATACAAGAACAGCAGTATCCTATGGAATCAGAAAACATCCACACATATGTCTGGCACCTCAGCGAAGATGGCTGCAATGCTCTGCTAAACTGACGGCCAAGGGAAGAACCCATTAGTGGCTTCTCTTGCATGCTGCTCTCAGCAGTTAGATTTCTTACATGGCTTCTCAGAACTCCCAGAAAGAGTAATCCCAGAGGCCTGGGTGGAACCTGGAAGCTCTTAAAACCAGACCTTGGTAGTATAAGAATGTCACTTCTGTCACATACTATTAGTCAAGCATGTCTCTAAGCCAGCCTGGATACAAAGAAAGGAAAATTAGAGTCTACTTCTTAATGCAAAAAGTAGCAAAGAATTTACAGCCATGACCTACCAGAGCTGTGATATTAGAAATTGAATTTAAATCAGTGTTTTTAATGGGTCTTAAAGAGAGCTGTGGGAGAAACCTTCAAGATGGTGGAGGGGTAAGATGTGGAGATCACCTTCCTCCCCACAAATACATCAGAAATACATCTGCATGTGGAACAACTCCTACAGAACACCCACTGAATGCTGGCAGAAGACCTCAGACTTCCCAAAAGGCAAGAAACTCCCCACGTATCTGGGTAGGGCAAAATAAAAAAGAAAAAATAGAGACAAAAGAATAGGGACGGGACCTGCACCAGTGGGAGGGAGCTGTGAAGGAGGAAAAGTTTCCACACACTAGGAGGCTCCTTCACTGGCGGAGACTGCGGGTGGTGGAGGCGGGGGAGCTTCGGAGCCGCGGAGGAGAGCACAGCAACAGGGGTGCAGAGGACAAAGCAGAGAGATTCCCGCACAGAGGACTGGTGCTGACCAGCACTCACCAGCCCGAGAGGCTTGTCTGCTCACCTGCCGGGGCGGGCGGGGGCTGGGAGCTGAGGCTTGGGCTTCGGAGGTCAGATCCCAGGGAGAGGACTGGGGTTGGCTGCATGAACACAGCCTGAAGGGGGCTAGTGTGCCACAGCTAGCTGGGAAGGAGTCCGTGAAAAAGTCTGGAACTGCCTAAGAGGCAAGAGACCATTGTTTCAGGGGCATAAGGTGAGGGGATTCAGAGCACCGCCTAAATGAGCTCCAGAGATGGGTACGAGCCGTGACTATCACTGCGGACACCAGAGTTGGGCATCAAATGCTAAGGCTGCTGTGGCAGCCAACAAGAAGCCTGTGTGCAAGCCCAGGTCACTATCCACACCTCCCCACCCAGGAGCCTGTGCAGCCCACCACTGCCAGTGACCCAGGGACAACTTCCCCGGGAGAACACACAGCACGCCTCAGGCTGTTGCAATGTCATGCTGGCCTCTGCAGCCACAGGCTTGCCCCGCATTCTGTACCCCTCCCTCCCCCGGCCTGAGTGCGCCAGAGCCCCCGAATCAGCCGCTGCTCTAACCCCGTCCTGTCTGAGCGAAGAACAGACGCCCTCTGGCGACCTACACACAGAGGCAGGGCCAAATCCAAAGCTGGACCCCAGGAGCTGTGCGAACAAAGAAGAGAAAGGGAAATCTCTCCCAGCAGCCTCAGGAGCAGCAGATTAAATCTCCACAATCAACTTGATGTATCCTGCATCTGCGGGATACATGAATAGACAAGGAATGATCCCAAATTGAGGAGGTGGACTGTGGGAGCAACTCTAATTTGGGGTTTGCTTTCTGCATCTAATTTGTTTCTGGTTTTATGTTTATCTTAGTTTAGTGTTTAGAGCTTATTATCATTGGTAGATTTGTTTATTGATTTGGTTGCTCTCTTCCTTTTTTTATTTCATATATATATAGATATATTTTTTTCCTTTTTCTCATTTTGTGTGTATTTGTATGTGTGTGCTTCTTTGTGTATTTTGTCTGTATAGCTTTGCTTTTAACATTGCCCTAGGGTTCTGTCTGTCCGCTTCTTTTTGGTATAGTTTTTAGCACTTATTATCATTGGTAGATTTGTTTTTTGGTTTGGTTGCTCTCTTCTTTCTTTTTTTAAATTACTTTTTAATTTTTAATAACTTTAAAAATTTTTTATTTTAATAACAATTTTTTTTCTTTCTTTCCTCCCTCCCTCCCTCCCTCCCTTCCTTCCTTCCTTCCCCCTCCCTCTCTCTCTCTCCTTCTTTCTTTCTTTCTCCCTTTTCTTCTGAGCCGTGTGGCTGACAGGGTCTTGGTGCTCCAGCTGGGTGTCAGGCCTGTGCCCCTGAGGTGGGAGAGCCAGGTTCAGGACATTGGTCCACCACAGACCTCCCGGCTCCATGTAACATCAAACGGCGAAAGCTCTGCCAGAAAGTTCCATCTCAATATAAGACCCAGCTCTACTCAACTACCAGCAAGCTACAGTGCTGGCACCCTATGCCAAACAAATAGCAAGACAGGAACACAAGCCCACCCATTAGCAGAGAGGCTGCCTAAAATAATAAAAAGGTCACAGACACACCAAAACACACCACCGGATGCGGTCCTGCCCACCAGAAAGTCAAGATCCAGCCTCATCCACCAGAATACAGGCACAAGTCCCCTCCACCAGGAACCCACTGAAACAACCATAGCCACTAGGGGCAGACACCATAAACAATGGGAGCTACAAACCTGCAGCCTGCGAAAATGAGACCTCAAACACAGTAAGTTAAGCAAAAGGAGAAGACAGAGAAACACACAGCAGATGAAGGAACGAGGTAAAAACCCACCAGACCAAACAAATGAAGAGGAAATAGGCAGTCTACCTGAAAAAGAATTCAGAGTAATGGTACTAAAGATGATCCAGAATCTTGGAAACAGAATGGAGAAACTACAAGAAATGTTTAACAAGGACCTAAAAGAACTAAAGAGCAAAAAAACACTGATGAACAACGTAATAAATGAAATTAAAAATTCTCTAGAAGGAATCAATAGCAGAATAACTGAGGAAGAAGGATGGATAAGTGACCTGGAAGATAAATAATGAAAATAACTACTGCAGAACAGAATAAAGAAAAAAGAATTAGAAGAATTGAGGACAGTCTTAGAGACCTCTGGGACAACATTAAATGCAACAACATTCGAATTATAGGGGTCCCAGGAGAAGAAGAGAAAAAGAAAGGGACTGAGAAAATATTTGAAGAGATTATATTTGAACACTTCCCTAATATGGGAAAGGGAATATTTAATCAAGTCCAGGAAATGCAGAGAGTCGCATACAGGATAAATCCAAGGAGAAACATGTGAAGACACATATTAATCAAACTATCAAAAATTAAATACAATGAAAAAATATTAAAAGCAGCAAGGGAAAAACAACAAATAACACACAAGGGAATCCCCATAAGGTTAACAGATGATCTTTCAGCAGAAACTCTGCAAGCCAGAAGGGAGTGGCAGGACATATTTAAAGTGATGAAAGGGAAAAACCTACAACCAAGATTACTGTACCCAACAAGGATCTCATTCAGATTCGATGGAGAAATTAAAACCTTTATAGACAAGCAAAAGCTGAGAGAATTCAGCACCACCAAACCAGCTCTGCAACAAATGCTAAAGGAACTCCTCTAGGTAGGAAACACAGGAGAAGGAAAAGACCTACAATAACAAACCCCAAACAATTAACAAAATGGTAATAGGAACATACACATCAATAACTACCTTAAACGTAAATGGATTAAATGCTCCAACCAAAAAGCATAGCCTGGCTGAATGGATACAAAAACAAGACCCATATATATGCTGTCTACAAAAGACCAGCTTCAGACCTAGGGACACATACAGACTGAAAGTGAGGGGACAGAAAAAGATATTCCATGAAAATGGAAATCAAGAGAAAGCTGGAGTAGCAATTCTCATATCAGACAAAATAGACTTTAAAATAAAGACTATTACAAGAGACAAAGAAGGACACTACATAATGATCAAGGGATCAATCCAAGACGAAGATATAACAATTGTAAATATTTATGCACCCAACATAGGAGCACCTCAATACATAAGGCAAATGCTAACAGCCATAAAAGGGGAAATCGACAGTAACACAATCATAGTACGGGACTTTAACACCTCACTTTCACCAGTGGACAGATCATACAAAATGAAAATAAATAAGGAAACACAAGCTTTAAATGATACATTCAACTAGATGGACTTAATTGATATATATAGGACATTCCATCCAAAAACAACAGAATACACTTTCTTATCAAGAGCTCATGGAACATTCTCCAGGATAGACCATACCTTGGGTCACAATCAAGCCTTGGTACATTTAAGAAAGGTGAAATCGTGTCAAGTAACTTTTCGACCACAATGCTATGAGACTAGATATCAATTACAGGAAAAAATCTGTAAAAAATGCAAACACATAGAGGCTAAACACTACACTACTAAATAACAAAAAGATCACTGAAGAAATCAAAGGGGGAACCAAAAATACCTAGAAACAAATGATAGGGAAAACACGACACAAAACGTATGGGATGCAGCAAAAGCAGTTCTAAGAGGGAAGTTTATAGCAATACAATCCTACCTCAAGAAACAAGAAACATCTCAAATAAACAACCTTACCTTACACCTAAAGCAATTAGAGAAAGCAAAACACTCCCAAAGTTAGCAGAAGGAAAGAAATCATAAAGATCAGATCAGAAATAAATGAAAAAGAAATGAAGGAAACAATAGCCAATATCAATAAAATTAAAAGTTGGTTCTTTGAGAAGATAAAGAAAAATGATAAACCATCAGACTCATCCAGAAAAAAAGGGAGAAGACTCAAATCAACATATTTAGAAAAAGAAGTAACAACTCACACTGCAGAAATACAAACGATCATGAGAGATTACTACAAGCAACTATATGCCAATAACATGGACAACCTGGAAGAAATGGACAAATTCTTAGAAAAGCACAAACTTCCAAGACTGAACCAGGGAGAAATAGAAAATATAAACAGACCAGTCACAAGCACTGAAATTGAGACTGTGATTAAAAATCTTCCAACAAACAAAAGCCCTGGACCAGATGGATTTACAGGTGAATTCTATCAAACATTTAGAGAAGAGCTAACACCTATCCTTCTCAAACTCTTCCAAAATATAGCAGAGGGAGGAACACTCCCAAACTCATTCTACGAGGCCACCATCACCCTGATACCAAAACCAGACAAAGATGTCACAAAGAAAGAAAACTACAGTCCAATATCACTGGTGAACATAGATGCAAAAATCCTCAACAAAATAGTAGCAAACAGAATCCAACAGCACATTAAAAGGATCATACACCATGATTAAGTGGGGTTTATCCCAGGAATGCAAGGATTCTTCAATATACGCAAATCAATCAATGTGATACACCATATTAACCAATTGAATGTGGAAAACCATATGATCATCTCAATATATGCAGAAAAAGCTTTTGACAAAATTCAACACCCATTTAGGATAAAAACCCTCCAGAAAGTAGGCACAGCAGGAACTTACCTCAACATAATAAAGACCATATATGACAAACCCACAGCCAACATCATTCTCAAAGGTGAAAAACTGAAATCGTTTCCTCTAAGATCAGGAACAAGACAAGGTTGTCCACTCTCACCACTATTATTCAACATAGTTTTGGAAGTTTTAGCCACAGCAATCAGAGAAGAAAAAGAAACAAAAGGAATAGAAATCGGAAAAGAAGAAGTAAAGCTGTCACTGTTTACAGATGGCATGATATTATACATAGAGAATCCTAAAGATGCTACCAGAAAACTACTAGATCTAATCAATGAAGTTGGTAATGTAGCAGGATACAAAATTAATGCATGGAAATCTCTTGCATTCCTACACTCTAGTGATGAAAAATCTGAAAGAGAAATTAAGGAAACACTCCCATTTACCACTGCAACAAAAAGAATAAAATACCTAGGAATAAAACCTCCTACGGAGACAAAACACCTGTATGAAGAAAACTATAAGACAGTGATGAAAGAAATTAAAGATGATACAAACAGATGGAGAGATATACCATATTCTTGGATTGGAAGAATCAACACTGTGAAAATGACTCTACTACCCAAAGCAATCTACAGATTCAATGCAATCCCTATCAAACTACCAATGGCATTTTTCACAGAACTAGACAAAAATTTTTACAATTTGTATGGAAACAAAAAAGACCCCGAATAGCCAAAGAATCTTGAGAAAGAAAAAAGGAGCTGGAAGCATCAGGTTCCCTGCCTTCAGACTATACTACAAAGCTACAGTAATCAATACAGTATGGTACTGGCACAAAAACACTAATATAGATCAACAGAACAGGATACAAAGCCAAGAGAGAAACCCATGCACATATGGTCACCTTATCTTTGATAAAGTAGGCAAGAATATACAATGGAGAAAAGACAGCATCTTCAATAAGTGGTGCTGGGAAAAGTAGACAGCTCCATGTAAAAGGATAAAATTAGAACAGTTCCTAACATCATACACAAAAATAAACTCAAAATGGATTAAAGACCTAAATGTAAAGCCAGACACTATAAAACTCTTAGAGGAAAACATAGGCAGAACACTCTATGACAGAAATCATAGCAAGATCCATTTGACCCACCTCTAAGAGAAGTGGAAATAAAAACAAAAATAAACAAATGGGACTTAATGAAACTTAATAGTTTTTGTACAGCTAAGGAAACCATAAAAAAGATGAAAAGACAACCCTCAGAATGGGAGAAAATATCTCCAAATGAAGCAACTGACAAAGGATTTATCTCCAAAATGTACAAGCAGCTCATGCAGCTCAATATCAAAAAAACAATCAAACAAATCCAAAAATGGGCAGAAGACCTAAACAGACATTTCTCCAAAGAAGATATACAGATTGCCAACAAACACATGAAAGGATGCTCAACATCACTAATCATTAGAGAAATGCAAATCAAAACTACAATGAGGTATCACCTCACACCAGTCAGAATGGCCATCATCAAAAAATCTACAAACAGTAAATGCTTCAGAGGGTGTGGAGAAAAGGGAACCCTCTTGCACTGTTGGTGGGAATGTGAAATGATACAGACACTATGCAGAAGAGTATGGATATTCCTTAAAAAAACTAAAAATAGAACTACCATATGACCGAGCAATCCCACTACTGGGCATATACCCTGAGAAAACCATAATTCAAACAAAGTCATATACCACAATGTTCATTGCAGCTCTATTTACAATAGCCAGGACATGGAAGCAACCTAAGTGTCCATTGACAGATGAATGGATAAAGAAGATATGGCACATATATACAATGGAATATTACTCAGCCATAAAGAGAAACGAAATTGAGTTATTTGTAGTGATGTGGATGGAGCTAGAGTCTGTCATACAGAGTGAAGTAAGTGAGAAAGAGAAAAACAAATACCATATGCTAACACATATATATGGAATAAAAGAAAAAAATGGTTCTGAAGGTCCTTGGGCAGGAAAGGAATAAAGATGCAGACGTAAAGAATGGATTTGAGGACAGAAGGAGGGGGAAGTGTAAGCTGGGATGAAGTGAGAGAGTGGCATGGACATATATACACTCTCAGATGTAAAATGGATAGCTAGTGGGAACCAGCCGCATAGCACAGGGAGATCTGCTTGGCGCTTTGTGAACACCTAGAGCGGTGGGATAGGGAGGGTGGGAGGGAGACGCAAGAGGGAGGAGATATGGGAATATATGTATATGTATAGATTATTCACTTTGTTATACAGCAGAAACTATCTCACCATTGTAAAGCAATTATACTCCAATAAAGATGTTAAAAAAATAAATAAAATAAAGAGAGCTGTGAAGTTTTGCTTCACTGCATTAAAACCTCTTTTCTTAAAAGGCAGGAAGCTAAATCCCAGTTTACATGCCAGTCTCATGAGGGAAGTGGGACTGGAGACTAAATAAAACACAGAATTTTGAAAATAGATGGAATTTCAGCCAAGATTTACCATACTTACTACCACTGAAACTTTGGAATGTGGTTTGCTAGGTTCAGACCTTGAAGGAATTAACATCATATAGTGAGCAGCCCTTTTCGACAAGATTCATTATATGAAACAACTAATCTAACTTAAATACTTGCAAAACTTTCCAGAATGAATTTTGTCACATCTAGAAACAAGCATAGGCTTATGCTTTAACTATACAAGTTACTGAGTGTACCCTTGAAGGTGTCATTTAAAAAAAGAATTCCCCTGTGTCATACAGGAATGAACTCAGGATCCATGTGCTTACTTGGATTGCAATGAATTTCAGAGGCTTGTGTGTTTGCCTGATCACTCCCCGAAGCACAATTAGAACAAAGATAACAGTCACAGAGTCAGCAGACTGAGTAGAAAACAACGGCATTGGTAGCCTTGGGACACTTCTACCCATTGCCAATTTTTTTTTTTTTTTAAGATTCCATAGCATATGGTATTTTTCTTTTTCTGACTTGCTTCACTCTGTATGACAAATTCATTCCATCCACCTCACTACAAACAATTCAATTTCGTTTCTTTTTATGGCTGAGTAATATTCCATTGTATATATGTGCCACATCTTCTTTATCCATTCATCTGTTGGTGGACACTGAGGTTGCTTCCATGCCCTGGCTATTATAAACAGAGCTGCAGTGAACATTGTGGTACATGACTCTTTTTGAATTATGCCAATTTTCTCTGACTGTTTAACAGAAGAGCAGCTCTCCCTTCACGGACCCCAAAGAGGAGGTCTGGGTTTTCCCTTTCACTTCGATGCTCTAGTCTCAGAGGGCTAGCCATGAAATCACCAAGCAAAGGGTCAATGAGAAGGACTGAACTCTGAACCCAAGGTCAAGGTTTTAACTCAAAAACAATTTGATTATTGATCCCCCTCACGTTCCCACTCAGTGCTCCTTTTACCTGTTTTAGAGCATCACTTCACCATAGGTAACTGTCCTATTCAGCCTTATTTGCCAGCTAGTGCTTTCATATGAAAGTCTGATACATCGCGAGAATTTTCTAAATTTTCTCGTCTCTAAATATTCCCCACAAATCTAATTAAAATCACTAACATATTAATAATTCTAAAGGAAAATTAAAGTTTTAAAGAGAGAGAAGCACTATAGCCTGGAATTTTGTGTCCTAATTCATAGCTTCATGCTCCATTTCTTGGGTCATTTCAGCATCTCCATCCCCCGCTTACTGTTTCCACTTTCTGGCCTGCTCCCCCATCTCTAACATAAAGACCCATCCTAAAAGCCATCTTCAGAAAATCATCCCTCTTTCCCCAGCAAAGACGGTGGTTTCTACCTTCTCTGGAGCCCCATGCTGAAGTATTTATACATTCCTTGCATCAAGTATTTTTGTCTGTTGTTGTAATAGGGATATTTTGAGTTACTCTACGCTTCACCACTGCATGCACTGTTGAATGCTCTTTGCACAAACCTTTTATTTTAAAGTGATGTTTTCTCTCACTAGATAGTTTCATCTGAAAGATAAAGTAACCAGTGCACTCAGTGAAGGGTATAAATGGAAGAAAGAAGATATATAATGAAATTTAAATGCTGCTCCAAGTCACCTCTGCAGAAACAACAATCAACAATTTGTTTCTGCATCCAAGAAACTGTACTACTTATACAAATGTTTGTTTTCATCTTTATATACATACCGTTTTTAAAAACATATATCTAAGGCTAGGCACTCTTCTATGCCATGGGTTTTTCTTTTCTAATTAACAATTTATAAAGTTTCTTTCACACCAGCACATATTGATTCATTTAGTTATTTTCACCAGGTGTATAATATTCCATTGTATACATGTTCTATAAATTATTTAAACACTACCTGTTAATCACATTTAGTTGTTTCCTGTCTTTTGCCATCAATCATAATAAAACAATAAAAGTAATTTTATACATATTTATGTGCATATGTGAGTACACCTGTAATAAAATTTCCTAGAAGAGGTATCCAGAGGTAAACATATATTGCCAAAGTGTCCTCCAAAGAAAGTGAATCAATTTATATTAAAGATCCATAACCCCTTATCCATCCTTCATTAAAGAATTTTAAAAGACTATTGACACGTGTTGTGATGAAATGACACATGATAGATTGCAAAAATGGGCACAAAACTTTGAAGATTATCCCACAGTTTTATAATATACCTTTCTTCGTGCCTCAACTCTGAGGTTGTCTATGAAACTTTTGGGGGCAAGGGAACATCGGAAATATTGACACAAGCAAAGGCCTGAAAAAAAGTTTGCACATTGAAGTTCTGCCTCTTTTGCTGTTCTTGGAAACCACTGCCCCATGTGAAAAAGCTCACACTAAAGAAGAAGATGGTGAAAAACCACATGGAAAGAGATTGGCTTTCCCAGCTGAGGCCCTTCTAAACCAACCTGACGCCAACATCACGTATAAGTGTAAGTCCAGCAGAGCCCAGCCATGTTACCAAGACACAGATAATATCTCCCCTTAAGCAACTCCCCAGGTATCTTTTATTTAAAATTTATACAATACCTTATAGATATATAGACTTCTCTAGAATAGTTTTCTCAATCTGAATTATTTGGGGGATTAAGAAGGATTTTTTGAAACATATATTGAATATATTGAATGGTAAAACATCTTCGATAGATTAAGGAAAAATAACGAAGTATATGTACCTTCACTCTGTGTAAGTTTCAGCATTCACAAATTTTGAAAGAGCACTGTGTGATTTATTTTCTTATTTTTAACTAACTTTATGATGAAAATTTTATTTTCTAAAAATATCTAAAGTTTGTTTTTCTAAATTTGGGGGACATCATTGAGTTCTTTGAATGAGACCAAATAAATAGCACCATATTCCCCACCTATTTCTGAAAATTGGAGACATTAGGCAAAAGGATCAGGCAGATAGCAGATAAAAATATCATTTTTATATATTGCTGCTTCTGTTCAAAATGGAGTAATAGGGACTGGATTTGCCCTCCTATCTTAAACAACTAAAAAACTTGGACAATGTATGAAACCACTCTGTTCATTCACTGAATAGTGAGCAGTTAGGATGTGATTCCTGGGAGTAGAGAAATAAGGTGGATCCTATAAACTCACCAGCATACTTCCCTGAAGCAATTTTCAAGACTACAGCGCAGGCAGAGGAAACACAAACAGAGCTTTGCAATCTCATTAAATTGAGGAGATGGAGATCAGAAGCTAGAAGTTGTACCAAAAATTAAAGAGAGAGATAACTGCATACAGAAAGAGTTCCAAGCAGAAAATAACACACCACTGTAAAGCAATTATACTCCAATAAAGATGTTAAAAAAAAGAAAGAAAAAAGAAAGAGTTCCAGAAATCTGCAGGGAATTCCTCTTGCATTTTTGTCTGAGTGCTGATTGACCATGAACAAAAAGTAACTCCCCAAAGTTGGGAAAGAACTGTGTGAAAGAAGTACACAGAATAGTTCATGGACTTCTAAAGTGAGAGATGTGCAACTATTCCTTTCACTTGAACACTCAGGCCATTGTAGGCTTATTCATAGGCCTAATTTCAATATTGTTCTGTTTTAGGGAATAGGAAGGCCCAAGGAGAGTGAGAGAGATGGGGAAATGGCCCATCGGTAGAGCAGTCAGAACATACACAACATTTACGGATCAAGTTCACTGTCTTATATGGGCATGGTTTGTGATGCCCCAAAACAGTTACAATGGTAACATCGAAGAAAACTGATTGCACGTTACCATAACAAATACAATAATAAAAAAGCTTGCAATATTTCAAGAATTACCAAAATGTGACACAGAGACATGAAATGAGCAAACGCTATTAGAAAAAGTGGCCCCGGTAGGGTTGTTCAAGGCACAGTTGCCACAAACCTTCAATTTGTAAAAAAAACCCCACAGTATCTGCAAAGCACAATAGTGATGTAAAGCGCAATAAAATAAGGTATGCCTGTACCTTGTGCTGTTTTATGTTTCTCTGTCTTGGTTAATGCTTTCCTTGACGCCTAAACTTCTCTGTCCCTCTTTCTTAACTATCAAGCTAATGAGGCTTAGGTTACTCACGGTTTTTTTTGCTTCCATAGAAGTAACTTCTTCACCTCTCATTTCCTTTTCACTTGTAGCTTTACCTACCCACTGAACTAAGAAATACAGACTAATTTTGGCAACTGTTTAAATAACTTAAAATGTTTTCACAAAGAAAACTAATATCACTATCTCTCAACCTTTTTTAAAGAACTATGGAAGAAATGTAAGTTTAAATGAAGCAGTAATTTTAAAGACCTATGTAAATTATTCACCTAAAATATATCAAGCAGAATCAGGAAGACACCTGGTCTCCATTTGAATCAAACTCTCAGAGCTCATCCAAGCCAAACCAAGTTCTCCAAAATAGCTCTGAACCAACAGTAAGCCCAAAATAGGGGCATTTTTAAAAGTAGCCTAAACCTTACAGTAATAAGCTGAAAGTACTTAACCATGTACAGAATTCAAAATGGTATCATCTTGGATGATTTATCCCAGCAAGATGGCAAGAGAGCTCTTAGAAATTCATTTTGTAGCTACTTAATGCTCTGACATTTTCTGTTTTGCTTTTGCAAAACACTGAAGTTGTTTTTCCTTTTTCCTCTTCAGAACTAAAGAAGTGTGAAATGCAAGTTTGGAGAATTGCTGAGAACAGCCCAATAGCCCTGCCAAATGAATATCTTGGGGAATATAACTTTTTTTTTTAACATCTTTATTGGAGTATAATTGCTTTACAATGGTGTGTTAGTTTCTGCTGTGTAACAAAGTGAATCAACTATATGTATACATGGGAATATAACTTCTGCTCATTAGAGCAAGGCTTGCTGTTAGAAAGCCTGCTCACCTGCCTGAGTCGGGGAGAGCAGTACTCAGGCAGATGTTAGTGTTTCTTAAAGTGGCAAATGCAACAGCCAATTCTAAAGGCTGGAGCATTAGCTAAAGAATGGTCTTGAAGGGCAATAAACTTGCTGACCTATTTTGGAGGTTTTTTTTGATGTTCTCAAGGCTTTAGCTATTTTTTGTGAGGTGAAAGGGGAAAAATGGTCATGTCTAGTATTTTTCCATAAATGTAAGCCAGCAAATATGGTTGTTCTATTATTTTACTCCTTGTCTTTCACATTTCCAACTTCATCTTTTTGTAAATTATTTTAACATATTTAGCAGAGGGTCTTTGTTGAGTCTTCACCCTCATAGGGACTGGAATATTTAGCACTGTCAAATATTTGAGAATGATTTTAAGGAAAAAGTTAGTGGGATAGATCCTTAGTGTTTTAGGGATGGTCTTGCCTGAAAAAAAGAAGATACTTCAAGTCACTGTACTGCAAGTTTTCTTGTAATAGGCCCCGATCAATAACTGTGTCAAAAATCTGGAGTCGCACCATTATGTTTATTCATTCACTGAACAATTTTTTTTAATTGATTGAATCTCTATAAAAACAGGTGAAATTCTATGCACTGAGAATGTATTTACTGGGCGAAGAGGGGAAGGGGCAAGAGAGACCAAAAACAACAAAAAAAATGTTATTATATAGTTCAGTAGGAGGTGGTAAATATTAAAAGAAAAACATAAGGGAATTTGAAAGAGCTGTGGGAGAGACTGCAGTTGTAAATGGGATGGACGGCCTGGGTAGGGCTTATGAGAAGGTGATATGTGAGGGACTACCCTGGTGGTGCAGTGGATGAGACTCTGCACTCCTAATGCAGGGGGCCCGGGTGCAATCCCTGGTCAGTGAACTAGATCCCACATGCTTGCCACAGCGAAGGGTACACATGCCACAACTGTGGAGCCTGCAAGCTGCAACTAAGGAGCCCACCTGCTGCAACTAAAACCTGGCACAAGCAAATAAATAAATAAATATTTTTTTAAAAAAGGTGATATACGAGCAAAGATTTGAAGGAGCAGAGGCAGCAAGTCCTATGGATTTCTGAAGGAAAGATATTCCAAGCAGAGAACAGAATTGCAAAGCTCCAAGACTGGCGTGTTCCTGGTAAGCTCAAGAAGCAGTGAAGTAGAGCAGGGTGAGCAGTGAAAGAATTGCAGCAAATTATGTCAAGGTGCGATACCATTATTGGTATTTCACATTTACTCTGAAAGAAATGAGATGCTATTAGAGGTTTTTGAGGAGGGATGTGACATAATCTGACATACATTTTAATGGGAGGTTTTGAAAATAGACTCTATGGAGACAAGGGCAGGATTAGGGAGACCAGCTGAGAATCTGTTACAATAATTAATGCCAGAGATGATGGTGCTTGGAACCAGGGTAGGAGTGATAGGGATGGTGATTAGTTGATGGTTCTGGATATATTTTAAAGGTAGAGTTAACTGACAATGAAGAGAAATTAGCATGTGGGCAAAAGAAAGGAAAGCTTTTGGTTTGAGCTACTGGAGGGTGGAGTTGCTAGTAACTGATATAGGAAATTATAAGTAAAACAGCATCAGGGAATAAGATTACAAGCGTTGGTTTTTTTTTTTTTTTTTTTTTTGTAGTACGCGGGCTTCTCACTGTTGTGGCCTCTCCCGTTGCGGAGCACAGGCTCCAGACGCGCAGGCTCAGCGGCCATGGCTCACGGGCCCAGCCGCTCCGCGGCATGTGGGATCTTCCCGGACCGGGGCACGAACCCGTGTCCCCTGCATCGGCAGGCGGACTCTCAACCACTGCGCCACCAGGGAAGCCCCAAGAGTTGGTTTTAAACACATTAAGTTTGAGATGTCTAGATGTCTCCAGACTTTCTGTTAGAAACAGGTGGAGATGTCATCATGTAGGCAGTCGGATAAAGAAGTATGGATTCAGGAGAGAATTTCACCAGGCTGGTGAAATAATTTGTAACTCATCAGCAAGAGATGAACTTTATGGAGATTAAATGAGTCCCCAAAGGGACTATACCTGCAAACAGAAGAGAAGTAGTCTGAAGACTGAGTCCTTAGGGCCTCCAATCGTAACAGAGACTGAGGCCAAGTGTCCGCAAGATAGGAAGAAAATGAAGAGAATGTGGCCATTTAGAACCCAAGTAACAAAGGTATTTCTGACGGAAGGAATACTCAAATGTGTCAAAGGTTGGTTTTAGGCCAGAAAAATGAGGACTAAAAATTGACCCTTAGATTTAGTAGTGGGAAACTCATTGGTGATCTGCAATAAAAAAGCCCCACATTACTGTGCAAGTTATTTATACGTTTACAGGTGTTGCTTCATGACAAATACAAAAAATGCAGTAGTATTTTTGGGAATGTATTTTACTGCTATGGCTAATTGCTGAAATAATCTTGCATTTCAGTTAGACTACTGATGTAACCTGTGTTTGAGAGGATAAAAACAGCATGGACTTTGTACAATTAAAGACATGGGCTTGAATCTTCATTCTTGAATGTATTAGATCAGTTGAATAATCAAATTATTTAACCACCTAAAGACCCAGTTTTAACTATGAATGAGAATAATAATACCCAGTTTATGGGGCCCCTATGAGCATTAGATGTACACCATTCACAGATCTAGCAAAGGTTAAAGTAATCTGTACAATTATATTAAAATTATTTGGAGCAGCTTAGCATCCAAAAAGGGAGACTGAAATACACATTTATCATCTATTCCTCCTGAGAGTCCATTTAAAATGACAATAAAAGAATAAAACGGGATAAATATTCAACAACAGAAATGAACAGGAGCTAGGTATTAGCAGATAAGAGATTTCAGAATCTTTTTGGAAGAAGTGAAAACTAATGTTGGAGTATATACTGATAAATCAGGGCAGAAGGCGCTGCAGCCTAGGAGGTGTATGGAGCAGGCCACTGTGCCAGGGAATTAAAGTGCTTTACTTCGCTAATACTAAACAGTCAAACAAATGATATTAGTATATCCCCATTACATTGATAAGGAAACTGAGGCTTAGGCAAGGTAAGATATATTACAATGATCCTAAAGTTGATAAGTGGTAAATTCAAGATTTGATTCCTTTTCTCCCTTAATGTCACTCACTGATAATGTCAAAAGTTCCAAAAAATATGACACACCCACAAACACCATCTGTCTATTAGGCTATGAGATTTTTAACTGTTCATATATTTTAAAATACAAGTTTTGTCATCCTAGCAAGTCTTAATCTTTGAATTCCCTACCTGTCAGAATTTCTTTCCAATCACTACCTGAGTTAAAATTCAAACAGGATCAATTATTTTGCTTCAAATTCATTTTTTTAGATATATAGATAGATGGATAGAGATAGGTATATAGAGATATAGATAGCTGATATAAATATACCTAGAGAAAAGTAGATTGCACTACTAATAAATCCCTTTGGCTAGTTACTGTATAAACAGAAAGAGTGGAGCAATAATGTGTAAAACTAGAAAAGAGGACATGATAAGTCTGAGTATTAGCAGGAGCACTGAAGGAATTAAGAAATGTCAAAGATGAACGTTAAGTAAGGGGCATGGTATTTAGGGAATAAGATGTAACTGAGTGAGGCAAATTAATCTTGTTAATAATGTGAGTGATGATCAGTTTAATGTCCCAGAGGAAAACACCGTAGGCATGCTAAAACAACAACAGAAGTAAGATGCCCAGTTTTTACCCACTAATCTTCTACTAGAACTTGTTTCTTTTTGAAACTGTTCCACTGAAATTTTAGGAAAAAGTGAAATCTCACTATAACTTTTCTAAATAAAAACAAAACAAATTTAAGGGCATTTATATTTCCAGAGTAGCACGGGGTAGAGTGAGAAATACTGGGAATTGTGGAATCATTATCATTTGCTAACCCACATTATCTGCTTCCTGTTTACCATCTAAGAGACAAACCACATAGCCATCTAAACAGGAGAAGTTTAATATGAAAAATTAAGCCATGATAAGAGTAACTAGAAGATGTAAAGAAACCTCTAACAAATACTTACTGCTGAGAGAGAGTAACCAAGAAAGAAGCAACTTGAAAAGCGGGCCCCCTCCCCGAGGGAGGGTTCAGACCTCACTGGAGAACAACCCACTGTAGGGCAGAGAACATCACTGGGTCATCCAGGTTACAGATGGCACTCAGTCACCTGACAAACAGAAAGAGATGTGGCACAGGTGATCCACAACCTGTGAGTAGGCAAAACAGCACGCAGAGGGAGTCAGAGCACCGCTGTGGGCAGGAGGCCTGTGGGAGGGTTATCCCTAGCCAGCCCAGGTCTGTAAGTTCACCAGGAGACCATCCATTCTCTCTTTTGCGCCTGCCTGGGGCAGAGCATCACAGGATGTCCTCTCATCCACATCAGTGACCAATGGTGCAGCCTCTAAAAACACCAAGAGAAGCCCTCTCCTCCAGCAATTTCCCTTCAGTGCCTTATACTGAGGAAGCTCAACATTGCACTGGACGCAGCATGCTTAAAGGAGCTCCTTCCACTCAGGAGGGTAAAGCAGGAAATGAAGGTGATTTTGGAATAGAAAGCAATAAATTTATAATTGCATACCATCTCAGTGTTACAATTTATAAACTGTCTATAGAAACTTTATTATAAAATTTGCAGACTCTTAGGATTCATATTGTAAGCTCCTGTGTGTCAAAAAATATTGTTTCTTTAGACTCACAGACATAGAGAACAGACCTGTGGTTGCCAAGGAGGCTGGTGTGGGAGGGATGGAGTGGGAGGTTGGGGTTAGCAGATGCAAAGTATTATATATAAAATAGATAAGCAACAAGGTCCTGCTGTGTAGCACAGGGAACTGTATTCAATATCCTGTGGTAGACCATAATGGAAAAGAATATGTAAAAGAATGTATATAAATTTATATATATAACTGAATCACTTCGCTGTACAGCAAAAATTAACACAACGTTGTAAATCAACTATACTTCAATTAAAAAAAAGTTTGTTTCCTGTACATTTCTAAAAATTTCAATCCAGGACAAGAAACTCGATAAGAAATCAAGTTCTGGGAGTTCTGGGACTGACAGACCTGGATTTGAATGCTGGCTCTGCCATTTGTTAATTTCTACAATATTTTAAGTATAAGGTTCCTATTCTGTAACAGAGTTAATACTACTTTCACCCTAAGATTTTTATGGTGATCCTAGTATGAGTGCAGCACCTGCCACACAGTAAGAGCTCAAGAAATGAGGCGCTAACATTATGATAGTCAAGGTACCCTACGTTATTATGAGACCTCAATTAATAACTTCCCTCATGAGTCACATACTGTTTCATAGGTTGTCAGCTGTCAAATGGGAACCATTAACCTTTCATCATGATAAAATGGCAATTTATAGATCTCTATTCCATTTTGTCTTAACTGCAAAATCATTATCATTTGCAAAAACTCCTTTCCCTTTGATTCTTTTTTCAATAAAATTCCATTTCCCATCTTGTGAACTGCAAAAGTATAACTTTGTAAGATATAGTCTCACTTTCTATCAGAAATAAAAGCTACAATGTGTCTTGGATTATTTGCAACGTCCATGAATGAAACACTACGGAAGATCAGTGGCATCTACAAAAATAAGTGTAGAAGCGCTCAGAAGGGCATGTGTGTTTAATACACTGCATGAATAATAACAGCAGGCTATAAGTCCTACTGGAAAGGCAAAACTTTCAGTGTAGAAATGTTATCAATTATATTTCCCACTTTAGTGGGAATGAGTAGCTGGATAAATTTTGGTGGGGGTTGGTGGAAAACTCCATGGAATAAGAAGCTTGTCCAAGGGAAAGAAAAAGAAGCTAACAGAGGAGAAAAAATACTCATCCCATTCATTCCCCAATATTGTCCACAGATGCCGCAGTAGGAGAAAGTCAATAAACGGATAATCATACTGACATAAAGAATAATTTTAAAGGTCTCCAATATTTTAAAAAAATCTATAAATCTTAAAAATGAAATCTCACTTGCATAAGAATTTAATATCATCTCCCTTGGCATTAAGTTCCTAAAGGTTACAGTGACTTCAAGTAAACACTGCTGTCTCCCCCATGCCATAACTACCACTTCTAAATTCTTGCACCGAAAGCAGAAAATGACTTTTCATTTGCTGGTCCTTGATCATTTTTATTTTTCATACACTTTTTATTGCAGAGTTAAGAGAAAAGCTGCAAAGATAATACACAGTGCCCATATTCTGTGGTCCCGATTGTGCCTGACATTTCCCTGGAGACTTAAGGTGAATATGTCGCTTTAGTCTTGAATAATATGGTACTCTGCTTAGAATGGCCTTTAAAGGTAATAACCAACCCAGCATTTTGTTGGTTTCTCTATGGTATTTGTTCCATAAGGAAGCCATAAAAGAAAGAGTGAATGGAGCCTCTTCAATATCCAGTCAGTTTAATAGGGCTTATTCATGGGAAAGGTTATGTGAGTAGGTTGCAGAATAAGACACTGCTTCCTTTCCCATATGCTTCCTGAAGTCTCAGTCCCCCCTTTCTCGTGATGCCCTTCCCCTGCCCAAGAGGCTTATCCTCAGGAAGTGAAGCCTCAGAACTCACATGACACTGCCTGCTCTTCCTGTTCTCCTTGATTCCAGAGCGACAGCTTCAGCTCCATCCTGGTAAACTGTTTGGGGGAGAGAAGGACAGCAATGAGAGTGGAATAAAAAAATAAGTGTAGAGAAGAATGTTTGTAATGCAGTCAATCCAAAAATATTTCATTTGACCCAACAGCTACTAAATCTCATCTTTTCACTGAGATGCCCTATGGGCTGTAAGGGGTCTTCAACGTGGATTAGGCTAGAAGAGCAACTGCTTCAGGATTACAGATTGGTGGGGGACTTCCCTGGTGACCAGTGGTTAGGAATCCGCCTGCCAATGCAGGGAACATGGGTTCGATCTCTGGTCTGGGAAGATCCCACATGCCGCGGAGCAACTAAGCCCCTGTGTCACAACTACTGAGCCCGCGTGCCACAACTACTGAAGCCTGCGTGCCTAGAGCCCGTGCTCTGCAACTAGAGAAGCCACTGCAATGAGAAGCTCGTGCACCGCAACGAAGATCCAACACAGCCAAAAATAAATAAATAAATACTTTTTAAAAAAAGATTACAGATTGGTGGCTCTGGCAAACTTCAGGGAAGGCAGCCGAGGTTCTGTGCTGTCTCTGCACTTCTGGCCTCGCTAGTGTCCTCCAGAGATGAAATGATGTGGGGCTCTGTGCTTGTCTTAGGAGGCTTTAGAGCCCTAGGAGAAGCAGGTGATGTGCAGGTGTGTTTGCAACTTGAGGAACTTCGAGGAGCTGCCTAATGAAAACTTTCACAACCCCTGTCATCCTGAGAAGACTCCGACCTCTGTGCACTTAATAAATAACTGGGAAGTCACTGGACTATTGAACTTAAATGATAGATGTACTTCCTTTACTATAGTCGGAGAGATCAGTGTAGATTTTGGATGGTATATACATTTTATTGGTCCTTTCATTCCAATCATGGTGTTTTTCCTCACCTCTGTCAACAAAGTTAAAATGTTTCATAATGATACCTTGGCAAGGAGACTCTAGGAGATACAGAAGAAAGTATCATAACAGCTTTTGATACAAGTATGAATTATATTTTTCTAATATTGTATGAAATCAAATATATATGCAGAGCTTATAAAGCATTAAAATTTTTTCTAAATTACATAACCTATGTAAACACCACAATTAAATACATTTATTTTTCAGTATTACAATATAGAAATCTAAGGTTACAGAATTTTCATTTTTACTGACTAGTCCTATAAAAGTATTCCAAATAGGCAGTCAATATATATCTTTATTAGCTATAACTAAAGAGTTTTCAGATTCAAAGCAATACTTGTTTTATAATATTCTTCTATTTATATTAAAATTCCTTAGAGAAACGATTAAGAGAAAGCGCTTGTTTTGCATAATTGATGCTTTATAGGTATCTAGGAAAGTTGTGCAATTAGACCCTAGGGGCTCCATCAGTGATTCATCACCATCTGGAACATAAAGCTTTACATACTGCTATGGTTTGTGTTTCTTTGACTAAAGTGGCAATCATAACATTTATTTTTGTATCTTTTGTAGAAGGTAAGTATTTAATATTCTCAAAGTATCTTGTGGCTGCATACACGCAAGAGATGCAATGCAGAGTAAGAAATGACCCCGGTCTCTTCTACAAGTATGCCAAAGGGAGCACAGATTTTTTTCCTCCATGAGGAGAAATCACAGAATTCTAAAATAAAATTATAAATCTTAGGAGACCATCAAAAATACTTTCCTGTTGGGAGTGGGCTTTGGCCTCCACTGGGTTTGCCATGAAGAAATTGCCTTGTATAATCTCAGGTCTTAGGGACCAACTTAAAACTCAACTCCAACCACTCTATTATTCTCCTGCGATTTCCCCTGCCCCATATGCCTCTAGAAAAAAATATTTCTTTACTTTAAAATGACAAAAGAGAGATGACATCTCATTTTTTTTCACCTAATTAACCATGATTATGGAAAAACGGGATGAACTACAAAAAGCCATAGTCAAGACATAACTTGGTTTCAATGTAAAACAATTTCTTCGGAAAATAGAATACTATAAAGTGCTGATTCTTAGCCCTGACTTTACATTAAAATCACGTGGGGAAATTTTAAAAAGATTAGATGTCGAGATTCACCCATTAAGATTCTAATTTAATTGGTCAGTGGTGGGGACCAGCATTATATTTTCAAAAGCTTCCAGGTGGCTCTAATCTGCCATCAGGGTTGGAAAAGACTGCCAAGTAATATTAACCTCAAAACCCTAACTGTGAAAGTGAATATTAGATTATATTTTGGAATATAAAGTGGATTACACAGTCATATTTTGGCAGTTAAGAAAAAATGTTGAAGAATTCATTGTAAGAATTAGGAATCTAGGAAGTGTAGAGGCATAGATCAATATATGTACGTTTAACTGAATCAGTTTGCTGTACATCTGAAATATTGTAAATTAACTATACTTCAATTTTAAAAAAATCATTTAATCTTGACTGATCTTAATTTAATCACATCTACCCAGTTCATTTTGCCATTTAAGGTAAAACTCCTTGCTGGTGCCAAGCAGTAGGACATGAACATCTTTGGGGGGACCATGATTCCACTCACCAGAATTCTGATCAGTTTTATTTAAAGATTTCTATTTATATGATCTTTTGGCCCAGTTATTACTCTTCCCCACCAGCTGAGTAATCTGCCGATTGCATTTCCACCCTCTTTATATAACCAGTTTCTCTGGTCATGAAAGATTTATAATACCCCTGCCCCCCCCTCCACCTCCTAGTGTTTGCCCTCTACTCAGATATGAGTTCCAGACTGAGTTCTTCTTAGACAACTATTCACAGGTGAATACTGACAGGTGCATATCCCTGAAATCCTCTCTCATCCTAGTAAGACAGCCTCCAACTCATTCTCCTGTCTCATCTCCTCATATATTTCTGAGTTATTACTGTGGATGGACTTGAGTCAAACGTTTGCTTTACTACTAATACTCTGTGGTCTTATCTGGATTACATCTGTAAAATGTGGATAATATTGCCTACTTTATCTGACAGTCTGTAGGATAAACAGACCAGAAACACGTATTATCTTGTCCAGAGTAGATACTTCATAAATATTATGTCTCTCCTCATTTATTTTCATCCATTTTTAGACAGGAGTCAGGTTAACCCATAATTAATTTCAGTGTTTCCTTGCTCCCTATTCATTCAGGTGCATATTTAATTCTCAAATAATACTCTGTAGTCACTTTCAGCAAATAACCAATCTGCAATGTATAGTATGATACATGTTCAATAACCCATGCAGAATTTTTGTTGATAGGAAGAGCTTTTCCTCATAGAATAAGATATATAATTCAAATTATAATCCATCTTGTAATAATCAAGCATTTAGCTGCATACTGCATAGGTAGTCTCTTGATTCTTTCATACGACTTACATAATACAGAGTTCGTTCCCCTGTTTGAAATAGAGACTACATGACTAAAAGATGAAACGGAGAAAAACGTTTTCTTAACCTTTAGAGAACTCTTATTTCATCTCCTAAAAATATGTTAAAATAGAAATTAGAAACTCAAAAATTATTATTTTCAGGGTTTCCTCAGCCAGCCTCCTGTTATTTTTTTTAATTGTCCTCACAGAAATCCCCTGTGCCACTTAATAGAAATAAGTTTTTTTCCAGTCTGTCACGGTCCCTATTAGCTGAGAATTAAAATCCATGCCTCCAGCTAACTAGTTTGACTAAGAAATCCTCTCTGCCTTCCTTTTTGTTTTCCAACTTCCTTTGCCAATCCATCTCACCTCACCTGTTTTCCTCCCTTTGACTACCTATGGAAAGTAAATACAGTCTGACTGAAAGGTATGCATTATCTACAACCTTTCTCTAATTGTTTATCATGGTCCCACTATGTACTAGCCATGGCCCTAAACATACAGCATTTCAAAACCCGGCTTCCAGAGCCAATAGGAACACCCCAAATAGGATCCAACAGGTCAATATGGTTACAATACAGGAGCCCTAGAGAGGAGAATCTTGTGGCCTGGGAGAGGAGGAGAGTCAGAGAGTGATCAGGACACTCTTCTAGAGAGTCAAGCAGACTGACTCAATTATTAGCCTGTCAATAGGAAATTTAAAAGATGAAGTCCAGTTGGCCCAAAGCACTAAGAGTAAAAAAGGCAAGAGACAAGCTGGGATGGCTGAGAGACACAGCCCTCTTCCCTCTGACAAAACTGTGCTCTTCCTTGTTACTGGGATGCACCCACAACTGAGTGTGTTGTGTGTACTCAAGCCCGCTTGTGCATGTGTAACGTTCAACAGAAGAACTTTCTATCACAACTCATAAGGTTTTGCAAATAAAACTGCCAGCAAGAGAGAATGGGATGCTAATATTGCCTGAGAAGTCAACAGTAGATAAAATACATGAACTAAATTAGTACTAATGTTTCAAAGTATAAATTATTTTTCTGATCTCTATTGCTTTGGAAACTGATATTTGGATCACTGTATTATTCTGATCTCTGGATGTTGCTGCAGCTGCAAACTTGTAACTTTAAATCATTGACTTTGGAAATATATTTCTTCTAATGTGATTTATCTTCTTCAGATTCCAAATGGTATTACCAACTATCAGTGTAATGAAGCTATCCAGTTCCAAAAAGGAAGGCATTTTACTTTGGCTTAATTAATGGTTTATCATTTGTTCCTACAGTTGTTTGTATAAAGTATGACTTTTTCATACTGAAAATACAGCAACAACAACAAAAAATCCCTGTCAGTGTCCACCAGAGAAATCAATAGGACTAAGACTTCATCTTACCAAGGATAAATCCTTCCATTCTCCTATTGGGTCTCAGGATGACTCACCCAGTCTCTTTGGAGTCATTCAATTTTTGCCCTACAGCCATGGATGCTAATATCTTCAAGTTGCCTCCCTATGGACTTAGAGTAGGCACTTCTGGGTGGCTGTCAGATGACAAGGACAGACTTCAATACAACATTGCTCTTGATTGTAGTCTCACTAATGTCAGTCATTTGATTTCCTCATGGTCCTTCCTCTGCTTCTTTTCTTCTTTTGCCATCCACTTGGCCTTAGCTGAGGTACATCACATGTGTAATGGTGTACAAAACAATGAAATTGGACTTTAAGTTTATGGAGTCAAATTTCTTTGTTTTTCATGGAGCACTGACTTGCTTCTCTTTCCAAACTCTTAAAAAATACAATCAATTTTCTTTTCCAACATGCACAGTTAAACCAGAATTCTAATTTCATTCATAGAATTAGCTACCCTTTGAAACACTTGCCATGCACACATGATGGAAGCAGATCTTTTTTTTTTTTTTGCATTTTCTGGTCAATAGTAAAATCTGCATTTTCTGTGCCAAGAGCAGAGGTCTCTGTTAAGCAGTGCTCTCTAGAGAAACAGAATCAATAGGATGTATATGTGTGTATGTATATAAACACCTCAGTAGATAGAGAGATGACTAGGACTATCTTTATCTATCTGTTTATCTATCTATTTGGCTCAATTATGGAGGATGACAAATCTCCAAACCTGCCATCAGCAAGTTGTAGAACCAAGGCAGATCATGGTGTAGTTCCAGTCAGAACATCAGCAGGCTCAACAGCCAGGAAGAGCCAATGTTTCAGTTTGTGCCAGAAGACAGGGAAAAACTAATATCTGGCTCAAGGCAGTCAGGCAGGACGAGTTCCCTCCTATTCATGGGAGGGTCATGTTTTGTTCTATTCGGGTCTTCAACAGATTGGATAAAGCCCACCCACATTAGGGTGTGCAATCTGCTTTACTCAGTCTACCAATTCAAATGTTCATCTCAAAAATAATACAAATGAACATATACATAAAATGGAAATAGACCCACAGACACAGAAAACAAACTTATGGTTACTGAAGGGGAAAAGGGTGGGGGAGGGACAAATTAGGAGTTTGGGATTAACATATACACACTACTATATATAAAATAGGTAACCAACAATGGTCTACTGTATACCACAGGGAACTATACTCAATATTTTATAATAACCTATTAGGGAAAAGAATCTGAAAAAGAATATATATATATATATATATATATATATATAAAAAACTGAATCACTTTGCTGTATACCTGAAACTAACAGAATATAGTAAATCAATTTATACTTCAATAAAGGAATAAAATTTTACAAATGTTAATCTCATCCAGAAACACACTGTTACAGGCAGGCTCATCCAGAATAATACCTGACCAAACGTCTGGGTACATTGTGGTCCAGTCAGTTGACATGTAAAATTACCATCACACTCTCCTATTACAGTGGACCAGTCTGGAAGCAAAAAAATCACCATCCTAGCTGTGAAAACTTGTGCATATCACTTCCCCTCTCAGCCCCCAATTTTTCCCTGGTAGATAGTAGTGTGAGACTATTATGTCCAAACTGAGTATGTACAATGAATACCTCCTATCTCATTACAGACAATATCCCATATTACCTTCACAGCTCTGAACTACTGTTTTTACCATATTCCAAAGGAAAAACTTAGAGAGGTTAAGTAAATTTATTTAATTTCTAAAATCCATTTAAACTCTAGAATTCTCTGCTCCCAAGTTGGCAGCTAAGGAAAAGGAAAGGTGATTTGGAGGCTGCCACAGAACTCTCACATGCAGAGGGATCACAAGAGCATACTCTCATTTTCAGCCTCATTCTCATGATAATCTGGAAGAAGAATGAGTGAAGGTTTTTGTAAGACTCTCTTGTTACTTTTTTTCCCTAATATACAAAATGGAAGGGGTGTTCTTTAGGAAAAGAGCATGGTTATGCCATTTCCATTATTGTTCTTTACTAGTTCCATAGCACTGGTGCCTGCAAAGTGTAATTCAATGTATCTTTTTCAGTAGTTTTGTTTATAGTCATCCTGAGCAATATAATATAATCGTATTTAAGAATTATGAAACTGATATAATATTAATGAACAATTTGCAGGTAGGCATACAGCTTTCAGCCTCATAATCCATAATCCATTTTATCTACTGACTGCTCTCATATGCTCCTCTTTCTGGCTTTTATAAACATACTACCTATAACCATCAGAAAATAGCAAGAATTACTACACACTGATGGCTTCATGCCCCTACTCATAGCACAGTGGAGCCTCAGCAATCTCTCTCAACAAGCCCTCCACTTAGCTCTGCATAACTCCAATGCACACCTAACAAGTTCTTCACAGATTACCTATAGCCATTTGACACAGTAATTGAAATAAACTGTACAACCATCCTTCACAAATATGTACATACCTGCTTGCATAAAAAATAGAATGTCAACGTTTCAAGAAATAGTATTCCAAAAATCCATCGTATTGCTCTCCCATCACAAACTTATCTAAAATCTGACCATTTCTCATAAATTTTATTGCAACCATCCTCATCCAAGACACAGTCCCCTCTTGTGTGAAGATTATTGCTAAAGCTTTCTAATCGGTCTTCCCTTTTCTGTCCTTACTTCCCTAGTCAATTCTCAAAACAGCAACCAGTATGATATTGTTGGGTTATCAGTGAAATCATGCTTATCATCTCAAAAGCTGCCTTTGGCTCGCCCTTCACTCCCAAATGGGTGTATCCCAACAGAATTGGCTTCCCAATGGCATCTTTGAGCTTCTATGCTATTCGTTATAGCCTCCTTCTCTCTGCTCCAACCACTTTGCTTTCCTCGCCTTTCTTTGAACACACAGGCATGCTTCCACATCAGGGGCGTGGCGACTTAGCCTGAAACATTCTCCCCAGATAGACAAATGACTTCCCTCCTTCAAAACTTAATCTTCTCTGTGCAGGCTAGTCTAACTACATCACCAGCTGCATCACTGAGTCACACATTCCCCTGTTCTACTTTTGCCCGCATAGTACATACTAACTTCTTACAGACTGATTAATTATTGTATTTATTGTCTGCCTTCTCTCATTGGATGTGCACAGCATAAAGGCAGGTATTTTGTCAGTTTTGTTCATTGCTTTATCCCCATCATCTAGAATAGTGCTTGATACAACATAGGCTTTTAATAAAATAATTGTCAAATGGAGGAGTGAAACAAGCAAAAAAACAAAAAAGAAGAAGAAGAAGGGGTGGAAACTATTATCTACTTGCTCTAAAATATTTTCTAGCTATTTAGGTTTCTGAGTTTTACTGATTCTGCTTACACAGGAGCTGAAGCTGAGGAAAGGCCTTGGCAACCAGACAGACTCTGCTCTTTTGCTCAGGCTCCAAATATCCTCTTGGCTTCTCTCTTTTTTTTTTTTTAATTTATTTTTTTCTTATTAGTCATCCATTTAATACACATCAGTGTATACATGTCAATCCCAATCTCCCAATCATCCCACCACCACCACCCGTCCCCCGCCACTCTCCCCCCTTGCTGTCCATTTGTTTTTTCTCTACTTCTGTGTCTCAATTTCTGCTCTGCAAACCAGTTCATCTGTACCATTTTCTAGGTTCCACATATATGCGTTAATATACGATACTTGTTTTTCTCTTTCTGACGTACTTCCATCATTTTGTTTCTCTCATTGTTAGCTCAACAATGATATTTACATGTTGCCCTGGATACACTGAGTTAACACTTCATATTTTTATTGACCAAGTCTAATAAATTTTATACCATGCTCTTTACTTTCTGTTCTCCAACTACCCAAACATGCTTGAATCTTTATCTGACAACATACAAATTGTAAAATTTTGGACATGTTAAATATCTCTGAACCTCGGGATTCCCTGGTGGCGCAGTGGTTGAGAGTCCGCCTGCCAATGCAGGGGACACGGGTTCGTGCCCCGGCCCGGGAAGATCCCACATGCCGCGGAGCGGCTAGGCCCGTGAGCCATGGCCGCTGAGCCTGCGCGTCTGGAGCCTGTGCTCCACAACGGGAGAGGCCACAACAGTGAGAGGCCCGCGTACCGCAAAAAAAAAAAAAAAACTCTGAACTTCAATTTCCTCAACTTCTAGACTAGAACAATAATAGCTATTTTTCACAATTTCACTGAGGTATATATAAGAACATGTACAGAAAAGCACTTTATAAAGTGTTATTATTTATTACTTTCCTGAAATTAGCTCTTTTCCTGGGATATGCCATAGATATGAAGACAAGAAGGAATTTCAATGGGTACCATATTTAGCTATAAACTGTTAATATTTCAGCTATGCTCTTTTTTTTTGCCTAAAAAGAGAATAAGGTTCATACCAGCCAAATGTGTTAAACTCATACAGAGAATTCAAAAGACCTGGTAGCTCTTGAACCTCCCTCTAAATAGTAAGCAATATGTCTTATATATTTATGATGACTTTGAACATAGTAAAGCTAATTTATTTAATTATGAGCCACCACTGCTTAAAATTCACTAGGTATTTTGCTATATGAATTCACATAGGTAAAGTTCAAAAACAGGCAAAACTAGTGTCAGAAGTGAAGATAAAGTTTACCTTTGGGGTGAAGTGTAGGGGTAGTGATTAAGAGGGTATATCAGAGAGGCCCTGCAGTGTTGGCAATTATCTGGTTTTTGACCTAGGTGGTGGTTATACGGTTGTGTTTTTATAATTCATTAAGCTAAATGCTTATGATTTGTATATTTTCTCTATGTGTTATACTTAGATTCGAAATTTTATTAACAAAAACACATAGAGTATAGATGCCGGTTCCTTGGTTTTGAATTCCAGTTCCACCAGTTTTTGTCAGTGACTTTGGGTAAAATATTAACCTTGGACTTCTCTGCTTCCTCACTATTATGGAGAATAATTATAGTACCCTGGTATTTTTTTTGTTTCTGAAGGGGGGTGAAGGAACAAGTGAAGTAGTACATATAAAATGCCCAAAAGAGAATCTGGCACACATTCAGTGATTAAGAAAAATTAGCTGTATCACCATTAGTAGGTAATCTCTAAGATGGCTCCAAATGTTCCCTCCTCCTGGTACTCACAGCTTTGGATAATCTCCTTCCCTTGAGTGTGGATGAGGCTGACATGTTTCTAATCAGTAGAATATGGCAAAAAGTGATGGGGTGTCCCTTGTGATTTTGTTACATAAAATTGTACCTTCCATTGTGCTAGCAAGATCTATTTAATGAATTCCTTCCTTGCTGGCTCTGATGAAGCATGCTGCCATATGGAGAGGTACAATACCAAGGAACTGAGGCAGCCTCCAGCCAACAACTAGCAAGTTACTGAAGCCCTCAAAAACCCAAAAAACTGAATCCTGCCAATAGCCTTATAAGCTTATAAACAGATTCTTCCACAGTCTAGCCTCAGATAAGACCCAGTCATGGCCCTGTGAGAGGCACTGAAGCAGAGGACCCAGCTGAGCCATGCCTGGAATCCTGACCCACAGTAACTGTGATACAATAAGAGCGTGTTGTTGTAAGCCTCTAGGTCTGCGGTAATATTACTATATCGTAATACATGACGAATACAACATCTGGCTCCAAGCAACTCTTGAGAATTAAAGTGCGTGAGCTTTGTAGTAAGTATTTTCATTAATATTTAAGGAGACTCTCTCTTAATTCTGAATTTGACTGTATTTTAAATGGTAGAGTTTGCCTGGTATTTTTCACCAAGATAAAAATGGCCACCATTGTTCCAATGATATAATTACAAAGAACCATAAATGAAAGTATTTTGATTAGAAATACTTTGTACCCACTTACATCCTATTAATGTAACTGTTAAATGAGTAACTTTCCATGGATTGCAAGTCAACTACCTGAGAGAAAGTAACAGCTTAAATAGAACCACAGGAGAACAAACTAGTACTATGTAACATCTTTTCTTTTTTCCCTCTTGTTGACCTGTGCTCCTGGGCTAACAGATGACACTAGCTCTTTCACCCTTTATTTCGAAGATCATAAATTAATCAAAACAGGCAGGCAAATATCCTAAATGAAGCAGACTGATAGTGAGCAGTGGCATGTAGTAGAGAATGGTGGACTAGAAAGGCAAGCTGTATCTAAAAACATTAAATTCAGGTATTTTATTTTAGGTATCATAAGGGCAAACTAAATATGTCTGTAAGTCATGTGCAGCACACATACAGGCTGCCAGTTTGTGGCCTCTGCTTCAGCGTAACCGAAATGTTACTACCACCAGGCATGGTTCAGTAAGACCCGAGACGGTGTCAGAGTCAAGAAGGGTTTCTGGTTAATGATTCCTAATATAAAAGGGTCCCATATACCTACAGAAGCCCAGTTGCAGTACAAGACTGAGGTTAACTGCAAAAAGAATATAGGATGGTCTATATCTTTTATTATTTATACCACGGAGGTATAACCAGGAGGGAGAGTGGCAAATTGATACTGGAGTCATCATCCCCCTACATGTGATACTTCTGACTCTGCCAGTCAATTTGCAACTACTTCTGATATATCCCCAGATTGTTTTAGACACACTTGTATTTTCATGTGCTGGTTGCACTGTGTTTGGTTATCCCTGTGATTCCCATACCAGACTGTGAGCTTCTCCTTAATGGCAGAACAAACAGACGAGGCATATATCAGTAGAATAAATAAATAAGCAAATGAACCAATGCATCTTTCCAGGACTAAGAACTCTGTGTGTAAAATGAGGGTGTGTGTATTGTATCGTGATCTCAAAGTTTAATACCAACTAGAACATATGATACTCAAAAATTACATGTCTACTGAGACATGCAATTCAATTCAATCTGTGATTTATTCATAATTAATTGATACCAACTTAAATTACATGTATGTTTTTAATACAAAGTAGAATTTTAACCTAAGACATTTAATCTAAAGAACAAATTAAATAAGTATTGGCGTTAAAATTTTAAAAGAAGCATTTTATTTAAGATTCTGGTTCCCCCATTAATTAACTGGAAACATTTGTTTCTCAAATTATTTTGGAGATACCAAAAGTTAGATTTCTATTTTCTTCTGATTTTCACTATGCTGTTTCCTTTTTTTAGGTTTTGTCTTCATGTTTTATTTTGTTTTGAATTACTTCACACCTTTTACCACTTTTACCTTTATGTAGAAAATTTAACACATTAACCTTAGGGGGAGAAAGTAAATAGCCAGTTAGCCCTGAGAAAAGATCGAACGGGCTATTAAAAAAGGCCTTCCTGTTCTATATCTTGGGGTTCTTTTATATCACACAGAAAGCGTGGCTCTCCAGGCTAAGAAAAATGCTTATATTTTAATGCAAAACTTTCACAGTAATTCAGGTTTATTAGCCTAATCTTGCAGCACCACTGCAGAGGGCCTGGATGCTGGCAGAGTCTGGCAGGGAAGGTGAGGGAAGGACACAGGCAGAGTGGCTCACAAACTGTGGCTCTGTGCAAGGATGCTTATACTTCCAGCCCTAATTATCTCCTGGGGGGCAAGGCTTTCTAGTTAGCAGAAGAAAACCTCAAGGCCAAAGGAAGACTACATTCTGAAATATCCTGCTCAGGAGACAAAAAGCGTGGTTAAGAATTCATAAACTCAGCTCTTCTCATTGTGGTTGAATATTATTACAGTCACTAGAAGTAGGAAGTAATGATTTGTTTTGAAAATGAGGGAGAGGGTGTTTATGATGTCTTTTTTTCAAGATAAACATTTCATTTGGCATTGTAAAAGATTGGGGGAAAATATCTCAGTATGATTTACGATTCAGGATGTTTTAGTTCTTTCATTTTTACATATTAATGATTTTGTATATTCATTTATAAAATATCTATTGAGCACCTACTTTGGGCTAGGAACTATGCTATCTCCTGGGTTACAGCAAGCACAGAGCATATGGTTCCTGCCCTCTGGAACTTACTATCTATTTGGGATACAAACAAAGAGCTAATTTGTAGAGTAGTGAGTTCTAGGTTTTAGCCAAATGAAGCTTCTTAACAACTTTGGCAAGAGAGTTTCAGTGGAATAATTGTTGGAAGTCAGATGACAATGGGATAAGAATTGAATGGTGGTGCAACAGTAGAACCAAAAGTGTATACACGACTCTCTTTTGAGAGGTTTGACTACAATGGGAAAAACAAAAAATGAAGCAACACCTGAAAATCCCTTTAGATGGTATTAGGGAAAATGTTAACTTTTTGTTGTTGTTGATTTTACCGAAAAAGGACCCAACGATGATGAAGAGATGGAAGGTATAGCAGTGAGATAAGAATCCACAAAGTGAGATCTCGAGGAGTATCCTAAAGAGGATTCCTAAAAGATGGGCTGCATGTTTCGGGGGGGAGGTGGGGGAACTGGCCCTGTAGCAAAGTAGAAGCTTTCCTTCCAATATAACTGGATAAAGAGGTAAAACAAATGGGTGTCCATACCCATTATTTTAAAAGTTTAAGGACAGGAAGTGTATGACTTACTTAATGACGTCTATTTTCCTTGTGATGGATGACATGAGCATGTCTGCTGTTGATGAAACTGAGCAGAACCCTGCAGGGCCTTCCCAGGGATAGCCTCCACCTCCATGTCCCCCACCTCTTGTTTGTAGAAAAGCTTTAGCCTCCTAGGCCTTCCCAGAATTCCAAAGAGCAAACTTAATTGGAGAAGTGAGAAAATGCAGAAGCAAAGGAAAGCAGTCAAACGAGACAAAATAACAATAGTTTAGGCATAAAACAAAGTCAAGGACCTTTAGTTACTCCTCAAGGGCTATAGATAATATCCTGAGCCATATCCTTGAGTGTTTTTGCAGGTACTAAAAGCCCCACCAGCACATAACCCCAGACTGGTTGGAACCAGAAGGTTGACAACTGAGATTCCCAAAACATCACCCTGTTACCTCAGAACCAACCACCAATCAGATAATCGAGCATGAATTGATCACACCCTCTCTCTTACTTTAAAAAGCCCTTCTCTGAAAGCTGTTAGGGAGTTCAGGCCTTTGGAGCATGAGCTGACAGTTCTCCATGCTTGGGGACCACGTTTGTGGCTTTGGAATAAATGCTATATTTTCCTTCACCACAATTTGGTGTCAGTAGATTGGCTTTGCTGCACATCAGGTGAGCGGACCTAAGTTTAGTTTGGTAACGAGGATGAGAAAATGGTATTTATTTGGTTGAAGATTTGAAGAAAACACGGAAGGTTTAAAACAGCCACCTTGCAGAGATAGGTGGCCAGAAAAAAAGAGAAGGTGTATGGACAAGGCTGAACAATCAGAGGACACCTGAGTCTCTAGATTATATTAGAACCGACTGATAAAGCTGTATGCTTTTCTTTAGTGGGTTTTAACCTTTGATATTTCATAGAAGGCATATAACTGAATATGTTCACACTTGGGACTTTTCCATTTGACTAGAAAAGAAAAAAAAATGGAGCATTCATGTTGAAGTTAGATTAAATGATAAATTACAGAATCTCAGCTCCAGAGAGAAAGAAGTGAGGTCAGGAAGGAGTAGAGCATGTCAGGGACTGGACATCTAGAGCTATCAAGGGGAAGGTACAGTGGGCGTAAAAATCAGAAGACTGTGGTCAAAAGGTCAGGTGCCTGAATTTAATGTTTCAGATTAAATATCTTAAGTATAGCCATGTAACCAGGAAAAAATGAAGACAGAAGTCTCTGCAGATAACAGGTCAAAGAAATATAAAGCCTGCGAGTCGGATGGGACATTAGTTAAAGTGAACCAGGGTGATGGTATTGTGTGTGGTAGAGGAGAGGGTTGTAAGTAGGTACCACAGTCTTCAGAGAATGAGTGTGAGTGAGCAAGAGGTCAACAGAGTACCATGACAGGGACAACAGATAGCAGGGGTTTTAACAGGCAGGAAGCGGAGTGATGCTGTGATCATCAAAGGGAATGAAGAGGTCTCCAGCCCCACCTCCTTCGTGGGGTCAGGGGTGGGGACAAGTCTCAGAGAATGAGCAATCTCCATGTCACCTGTTGCTTTATCTGTAATGAATATATAGAAGCTCTGATCCCAAATGAGACAATATAAGTGAGCTAGTTTTGAAAGACAAGGTAATATGACAAACCAAATATTTGAAGAAACTTCTGTTAAACAGTTCTGAGACAGACTAAAGCAAACATTTTTTTTTAAGGAGCACAGGTTCATTGTTTTTCTTCCAGTTTTGAGATATAATTAACAAACAGCACTGTGTAAGTTTAAGGTGTACAGCATAACGATTTGATTTACCGTCATGATGTGATCATCGCAATAAGTTTAGTGAACATCCACCATCTCATGTAGGTACAAAATTAAATAGGAAAAAAAATTTTTTTCTTGTGATGAGAACTCAAGATTTACTCTCAAAAACTTTCACATAAAACGTACAGCAGTGGTAATTGTATTTATTATGTTGTAGAATACATTCCTAGTACTTATTTCTCTTATAACTGGAAGACTGCCCTCATCCAACTCCCCCTTTCCCTACCCCTGCCTCGGTCACCACAAATCTGATCTCTTTTTCCGTGAGTTTGTTTGTAATGATCACCTTTTTTTTTTTTTTTTTTTTTTTTTTTTTGCAGTACGCAGGCCTCTCACTGTTGCGGCCTCTCCCGTTGCGGAGCGCAGGCTCCGGACGCGCAGGCTCAGCGGCCATGGCTCACGGGCCCAGCCGCTCCGCGGCATGTGGGATCTTCCCGGACTGGGGCACGAGCCCGTGTCCCCTGCATCGGCAGGCGGACTCTCAACCACTGTGCCACCAGGGAAGCCCCCACGAGCACCTTTTTAACTGCACTGAATGGAAAGTAAGAGAAATCCCCAAGAGCCAGAGTAAAGAGGAAGCAGGAAAGCAGGATTTCAAATGAGTATTAAAACCAGGGCAATAGCTAAGACATTTCCAATCCTGCTAAAAACACAGCCTTGAGTTTTAAATGCCTCACAGAAGATCTTGGGCTTGTGTAAGGTGGAGTTGTGGAACTATAACCTTGAAATAAAGTTGGGACTCATGAAATTCTATAACCTCAGTTCAAGAGTAGACTAGAGTGGTAATGGGTGTGTTAATGAGACTTATTGTGGGGATCACTTCACAATATTTCAAATACTGAATCATCATGTTGTACACCTGAAACTAATACAATGTTATGTGTCAGTTATATTTCAATAAAAATATGAAAAATAATAAATAAATAGAAAGAAATAGAAAAGAGAATAGACTACAAAAATTCACTTGTTGCCAGAAGAAGATAAGGCGGAACATTATCTATTTCAGCTTGAACTGTTGAAGGAACAAAAGCAGGGGGAGACCCCCTGAGAAATTATGACTACAGGCCTGACCTCATGTGGGTTTGCACTTAGGGGTTATCCCAGATGGATGTTACCACAGAGCCTCAGGCATAAGCAAATGCAGATTCTCTCAAGAAGATACATCCTCAACCCAGAGTAATTGGATTCCCACAGAAAACCAGCCAAAAGCAAGAGAGTTAAATTCAGGACTTTCATTTGACTGAATTTTAGTCAAAATTTCTCTCGCTCCCATTGGATTTTTCTCTTCCCATTGGATATTAACTTAGAAGGATATGGCTCTCCCTCCCCACTCTCTGTTAGTTTCTCTAGAAGAAAGGGTAAAGCAGGTACTTTCCATCTCAGACAGACAACAAGCTTAGGGGCTCTCACAGGACTCTCTCTAATTAAAAACACCTCACCATCCTTATCTATTTTCTGCTGTGGTAGGGAGAACACTCTAGGATCTTGCTAATTTCTCAGGCCCTCCTGGATACAAGGCACAGGTGTCCTCTACTCTCAGATTCCCAACCTACTTGGGAGGTGGGGATGCCATTACTTTCTGCTGGGAACTTCAGCTCCCAGCAGTTTCTTTTACACCTCTGCCCTGTGTGCTCACTCTGATTTTTTTGTATATCCTTTCCTTGTAGAGAGCAAGACCTTGACCTTTGATACACAGTAGAGACCAGTTTTTAAAACTCAAATGTCTTTCTCTCAAAACTACTGTGTCTGCTGTTAAAAATGCTGCCATAGGGCTTCCCTTGACTGGGGGATATAGACCATCGTTAATGAGGCCTAAAGACACATACCTCCTTCTCCCCCGCCACCAATTCCCAGGGACACACAAAGACACCAATATAGTCAGAGCTGTGGCTGGGCCTGAGTTCTTTCTTTTTCACACAGCAACCCTTAACTAGTGCTCATAAAGCAGGACTTGACTTTTTGAAAGCTATGAGGACAAGGTATTAATTCCCCCTACACTTCAGGTTCCTCACTTCTTAAAATTACACTGTTCATATGTTCCTTCCTGGGTTGTTAGGTATTACTAAAAGAAGATAAGCCAACATGAAATGCATGGTGGCTAGTATATAGTAGCTGTCAACTGCAGATTTTTTTATGTGATAACAAAAACTCTTTCAGTTGTAAATGGACAAAAAAACTGACCCGAATTTGCTTAAGTAAAAATGATTTCTTTGAGGTTCATACAGAGCCCCCAAAAGATCTGGTTTCATTTTCTCCACCTGTTAAAATATCAGTCTATGGTTTGACTCCATTCTCAAAAAGGATCCCCCCTGAGGTCTCAGGGTCGCTGCCAACAGTATCCATGGTCTGGTAAGAAGAAAAACCAAGAAAGAATCAAATGAAATCTTTGGCCTAAGTCTCATTGGGCAGGATTGGGTTGTGTGCCCATCCCTGAAAGAATCTGTACAGCTAGCTTATAGAATGTGATGGTTAGCTTAGGCAACCCAGGCTTCTCCTGGAGGTAAGAGGGAATTACTATCAACCAAACCCAAGCGTCCTGAAAGTGGAGGAAAGATAGCTTCCCCAGGAAATTCAGAGATGTGTTTCCAGGAGAAAAATGAGAAGCTAAAAAGCCCACTGTGGGTCACATTTTTCTCTTCTTTTTCCTTAGACTCTACATGAACTCAGTTTGTATCTTTCAGAAGTTCTTGGATGTGAGGAATAATTATGCTCTAAATTGTATCCTAAAGAGATGGTGAAAGGCTCCCTTTGTGGAAATCTTGAATTTTCAGATAGCAGAAATATCAGAAAATGTTATTTGTTATTCAATATCTGTTCTCCTCTTCTTCCTTAAAACAGAACCTTGATTTTTTTTCCAGGTTCTGTTTTATCTACCTAGAAGAATTAATTTCCCATCTTCCCTTTAAGTCAAGTATAGTCAGATAATATCTGACTAATACTACTGAAGTGGAGTTTTTTATAGAACATCAATAAAGACTTTTTTTTTTTTTTTTGCGGTACGCGGGCCTCTCTCTGTTGTGGCCTCTCCCGTTGCAGAGCACGCGCAGGCTCAGCAGCCATGGCTCACGGGCCCAGCCGCTCCGCGGCATATGGGATCTTCCCGGACCGGGGCACGAACCCGCGTCCCCTCCATCGGCAGGTGGACTCTCAACCACTGCGACACCAGGGAAGCCCAATAATGACTTTTTAGAAGAAACTGACTTGGGAAGAGCATTTTATGCTCCCCACCCTCACTTCTAAACCCTTCACGTTGACTTAAATGCACATATGACCCTAGAACTCCAGCAGTTCCTTAAACTGTGAGGTGATATTTAACATGAAAGCTACAGACTAGGATAAAGGAGCAGTAAGTGCGAAGTAACCTGAGTTTCTGGTGCTCATGAAGCCACCATACCAGTCCTAATCTGTCTGTTCCTGAATTTCTTCTATATAAGGAAGGAACTGCGTGTAGCATAAACCACTGCTCTTTGGACTTTTCTGGTATACATGCAAGCAAACCTAATCCAAAGACATTCAAATTTACAAGATAAAATTCCTGTTCCTGGAAACCAAAAGATTATTTATGTGATTTTTCAAGGCCACTTGCAACATGAAATTATCACCATTTTATTCAAGAGCCTCAACTTTGCAATTTCCCATATTCTTTGGACTCTAAATCGACGGGTGTTCCAAATATCCAGATAAAATAGGAGCCAGGTCATTTGCCAGGAAATATGTATGATGCTTGTAAGCCTAAAAATCCACTCGCTCCAGATGCCTGCCCTATAGCCACTTCAGCCTCCTCAAAATATTGTTCTATTTGCTACTACATTTAAATCTGGAACATTATCTCCAAAAGTTTCCAATTACAAAAATACATGTAAAGATAAAAAATAAAAAAAGAAGGGGAATTACTTATATGTCTTCCAGCTCTC
This sequence comes from Monodon monoceros, assembly GCF_005190385.1. Taxonomy (NCBI): domain Eukaryota; kingdom Metazoa; phylum Chordata; class Mammalia; order Artiodactyla; family Monodontidae; genus Monodon; species Monodon monoceros. The sequence goes on from NW_021703780.1 coordinate 28,154,234, forward strand.
TCATTTTTGCATTCCTTGTTTTTACAAAGCCACCTTGAATGCTTTTCTGTAAATGCCCTAAATGGGGGTAGCTGGTTATGAGAATAAGTACACAATGGTCTAAACCTACTGAAAGCAGACTCTAAATAACTGAACTTGACAAGTGAAGTTCTGGGCATCAGCCTCACAGAGAGGTGGTGATGTTGATTTGCAGTAGGGAAGTACAGGTTTCTGAGAATAGAGAGGAAAATTCCTGTGAAAGGGAAGGAAAAATTAGTTTGGGTCCTAGAGCATGATCTGAGTTTGAAAGTATTGTGAGATTGATATAATTACACAAATGGAGCAAAGAAGAAACTGTAAGAGTCATCCAGAGCCAAAGGTAGACGTGAGAAAGTGAAACTACTGTGTAAGAAAAGAGACCTCAGTCCAAGAGGGGTGAGGCCAAGGATGAGAAACAAACCTGAAGCTGAGTGCCTTCAGTAAAATGCAGTGAGACAGAATAATTAGGCTCAAGTGAGTAAACTAGAAGAAAGGGTCATAAATATTTCCAGAGGTTGTATATTAGTATTTGATTGCTGTATTAATAAAATTCCATAAACTTATCAGCGTAAAACAACTCCATTTGTTATGTCACAGTTCTGCAGGTTAGAAAATAGAAATGTGTCTCACTAAGCTAAAATCAAAGTGTTGGAAGCCACCTTACTGGAGGCTCAGGGAAAGAATCCAAATTCATTCAGGAGTTGTCAGGTTGTATTTCCTATGACTACAGGACTGAGGCACTCATTTTCTTGCTGGCTGTCAACTGGAAGCCACCATTATTTCCTAGAGACCTGTCCCAGTCCTTGCATGTGGACACCTACATCTTAGAGCCAACAATGGCACTTCAAACCTTCTCACGTTGGAATCTCTGATTTCCCTTCCACCACATCTCTCTTTGCCTTTTCTGTGGCATCACTCTGATCACAGAGAAAGTTTTCTGCTTTTAAGGATTCACATGATTAGATTAGGTCCATCCAGATAATCTAGATCCATAATCTTAATTAATCTGCAAAGTCACTTTTTACATGTTACACAAATTCGCAGATTACGGAAATCAGGGTGTGAACATCTTTGGGAAACCATTTTGCCTGCCACAGGTGACAATACATAAAAGAGCCAGTGGATTTTCCTGTAGTTAGGCAGAGAGACGTTAAGAATTAAAAGATTCTCCATTGTTTTTCTGGTACCATTCTGATTATATCCACCACGTAATGGAATTTAGGGAGGTGAATAGCTGTTTATCATTTCATTTACTGTCTGTTCACAGATTTTAAAATATCTTGGTCATCTCAGACAACAACTAAACTAACATAACTAACATGAAGCTAAGTATAATTACTCCGAATCCTAAGAAAACTTGGTAACATTTTCCCACATAAGAAATTCAGAGAATTGAAGAAATGATTCGCTGTAAGTATAATACATCTCTCAATCTCTTACTCATCTATGATCATGGAACATTATTATCTTCCACGCATAAGCTCTTTGCATTATATTTTATTAAATGCCATTTATTAAAATGTGCAAATTGATTGAATGAGATTGATTCATTACATGTCGCAGCAGTAAGACTTCTAGGTGATGAGTATAATTAACAAGAGAATACCAATAAAGGTGCTGATATACTATCATTTCTATGCATTTATCGTCATTTTCCATACAAAAATAACTCAGGGTTTAATATCTCCAATTTTTATGAACTCAAGTGATTATAATTCAGAGCTCAGCAGTTTCTCTTTTGTTTGTTAACAGAGGCCCCAAGAGCATCACTGAAGTCAGTGTGATTTCTGACTGCTTTATTGGGAGAAAAAAATCTAACTGATCAGCCTGAATTTTACAAACATATCCAGGGAATACATGAAATCATTCTCAGTGGAGAAGTGAAATATCAGAGAACAAAAGATGTTTTACTTGTATTGATTTTATTAACTTTTAATCCTCAAGATTATTCAGCAATTCCCTACTTTTTAATAAACATGAGTACTGTTTTCAAAAGCTGTTTCAACCAAATATCAAGAACTAATATTTGAATGGATATCAATACCTGATAATCTGCTTGGAAATTGGGAAGTGAAATAACTTTTCGCTAAAATTCAGAAGTAAGATGACTCCCCATTGAGGGGCTTCATGATTCATAGTTCTAGACAGTTGCTTCCTTCCTTGGTGCTCCTCACTGACTTCCAGGAGCTGCTCCTTTTCAGACCCTGTAGATACTCAGTGATCATGGATGTTACTAAAGACAAGTGGCACGTTAGGTGGTGAGTGAGCTGTGGACAAAGCCATGCTGGCAGGCGACCAGTAGCCAAACTGGCTGGGAGTGTACTAAACTGAAGGTCAGGGTCCTGGCATAGATTCCATAGGAAATGTTGACAGTAGCTTTGAGGAGTCTGGGAGGAACCATTGAATGATGGCTGGTTGTAATTCTTCAGCGAAATAATCACAGTTTCTTCTATCCTTTCCTTACGTTGTATGGGAACACTAAAATCAGCTTTAATTTTTAAAATGATTAATCACACTGTTTCCAAGGTATGTCCCCAGGTACACCTGCATCAGAAACTTCTGAATTCCTTTTTGAAATGCAGACTTCTAGACCCCCAACGCACACTTGCTGAGTAAATCTCTGAGTGCAGACACAGGAATCACTATATTTTAGCTAACTTCTATGGATTTCTTTCCACACTAAAAGTTTGGTTCTACATATAATATTTTTCTCACAAGATATCTTTGTTTTTAAGTCTACCCAACCTGAAAAAGCCTCAAGAGATAGGATGTAGAGGAAGGGGATGATAATTTACTCTAGAGCTGAATATGGATGATCTTAGTCTCATGGCTCAAAAATCATACCAAGGGACTTCCTTAAACACGAAACTTAAGTTCAGTTGGGAAAGAGAAGGCCGTGAGACACTCACACACTTTGTATCTGTGGACTAATGCTCCCAGTCTGGTGTACCACCAAGAAAAAATAAAAAAGAGAGAATGGCTTGATGAAATATAACCATAGAAAAAAAATATATATATATATATTTTTTGGTACGTGGGCCTCTCACTGTTGTGGCCTCTCCCGTCGCGGAGCACAGGCTCCGGACGTGCAGGCTCAGCGGCCATGGCTCATGGGCCCAGCCGCTCCGTGGCACGTGGGATCTTCCCGGACCGGGGCACGAACCCGTGTCCCCTGCATCAGCAGGTGGACTCTCAACCACTGCGCCACCAGGGAAGCCCAGAAAATATTTTTAAATAAAATACTATAGACAAAATTTATTATTGATTCACATTCTTGCATCTTTCAAAATATTTTTTTACAATGGCCATTAAATTGCACTGAGAAACTCAAGAAAGTGATGATCAATAATAAAACATTTCAAGTGTGTTGCTGTGTCAGGTCCCTGGCTGTGAGAATTCATGTGTTCTGGCCCTAGGTGTCTCGCTTAACTCTCCTGGGTCTCAGGCTCCTTCCCCTGTAAGATGAATACCCTGAGCTCAATGAAAGGATTTTTGCTTCTTCTCTTCCTTGTCCAGTTTCCTCCTGAACAATCATCTGAGAAACATTAGATGAGTCAGAGGAATGTAAGCATCCATGAAAACGCAAATAAACACAAAGTACAAATTGGATGCAGAATGGAAGATTTACATCCTTCCCAAGTACATTTCCACAAAATACCTATTGATTACCAAAAAAAAAAAAAAAGAGTAACTTTACATTGGAGAAGCCTGGCCAACAACTCCTTAATGAAGTAATCAAAATGAACATCATCAATAACAAGACAAATCAACATGTGAGTGCCCAGGCAGAGGCAGGGAAGGGATCACAGCATCACTCTCGTAATGGGCTTGCCAAAGATGTATCATCTGAATCTAATCATGGGGACACAACAGACAAACAACAGTGAGGGGCGTTTTACAAAATTATTGGCTTGTAATGTTCAGAAGTGTCAAGATCAATAAAGGAACAGAAAGACTGAAGCACTGCTTCAGACTAAAGAACACTAAATGCAATCTGTGATCTCAAGCTGTGTCCTTTTGCTATAAAAGGTGTGGTTGAGACAACTGGTGAAACTTGAATGGATGTGAAGATTAGATGGTAGTAATTTCTTACATATTAAAAAAAAAAAACTGACACCAAGTGAAATAAAACCAAATCTTCCCCCAAATGAATGTTATTAGATTCTAATTCATCCTATCCTATTGGTTTATTTTTAAAAATAAATTATTATTCAATTAATAGAATTCATCTTACCCTTCCTTAACTCTGAATTACATAAATGTCACCAGGTCTTGGCACAGTGTCTGGAATATTAGCTGAGTATAAATATTTTTGCATTAATAAATGTAAAAAGATATTAAAAGGGACTTTGCCTGAGTTGGAATGATAAGAGAAAACAAAAGGTGTTAGGTAATTACACATTCTAAGAACACATTCATGCAGGACTTGTTAACAGGGAGCCCAAAACATTTTGTAGAACTGTAGTCAATGCATCTCAAGTAATCAGTGCAGGAAACGTGGCTTTGAAAAGCATTTACTGAGAAATAAAATTCCTACAAAAGATCTTTCTGGGTGTTAGGGGTCCTGTTCCTTAATGCAAAACAGGTAGGGAGATTCAGTGGAAAGGACAAGCTTAAAACTCGAAGAAAAGATAAAGTTTAATTTTTGGGGGGTTGGGTTGTTAATAACTTAAAATGATACTTTTTAAATAATAATAGTGAGAAAAATCTGTGATTCCCATCGGAAATATCCGGGGGTAGGGAAGGGAAGAGAGATCTTTCCCTATTTGAAAAATGGTGTTATTGAAACTGAGCAGGACATCATAAGGCCTTCCTAGGGACAGACAGCTCCCCTCCTCATGTCCCCCACCTCCTAGTTTGGAGAAAAGCTTTAGCCTCCTAGGCCTTGCCCTAGTTCCAAGCAAATTTAAACAGAGAAGTGAGAAAATGCAGAAACAAAGGAAAACATTCAAGCAAGACAAAATAATAAGAGTTTAGCCATAAAACAAAGTTAAGGACCTTTAGTTTCTTTCAAGGGCTATAGATAATATCCTGAATTATATCTTTGAGTTGTTTTGCAGATACTAAAACCCCCATCAGGTGGAGGACATTAACTGCATGCTGACCACCAGTAGACCCTAGATGGGTTGGAACCAGAAGGTTGATGATTGAGATTCCCGAAACGTCATCCTGTTTCCTCACCACCAACCAATCAGAGAATTGTGCATGATCTGATCACACATCCTGAGATGCTCTCCCTCACGCTCTTTTTAAAAAACCCTTGCCTGAAAGCAAGGTTTCCTCTGTCTATAAAGACATTTCATTTTGTATAACTCCTTGGAGGGCCCTTCTAGTTGCTAGAAGGGATGCTCCCTGATACATGAATCACCTCATGAAGCCAATTATATCTTCAAATTTATTTGCTTGAATTTTTTGTTCTTTAACAAAAATCATATCTGATGTGAAGAATTCAAGATTCATATAGGTCTAAAACACAATATCAGCCTTGAGGAATAGGCATATAAAAAAGTAAATTGTGTATTCCAGATTAAGGAAGGGGTTGTCTTATTTCCAGAGATCCTATCACAAAACAAAATCCCTTCTCTGGTGACCTGTTTAATGAAGTTTCAAGCACAAATGTACTAAAGTGCCCTGGGGAAAAAATGCTACATTACCTATTCCTCCAGAGGGTAAGGGAAGGAATTTAAATTCTTTCTCAGTAACCCGGGCGTGTATTTTTACAAGGACTTATATTAATTCAGGCTGTTTCTTTTCTGCAGGTTGAAAAAAAGATTAAATACAATTTTAACAACATATTTATAGCTGAAAATACCTACTTTCAAAATACTAGAGCTAAAATACTAGAGCTAAGACCTTTTCTTTGCCTGTAAAATCTTAATATTTTAAAAAGGACATGAATAAATAGAAACAAAAAACATTCTAATAGCAGCAGCCTTTTGTCAGAAACTAGGTTTTTCCAAAATGACGATCAAATTTGTGTCAAAACCATTTTTGAATGTTAAATATACCTAAAGTAAGGCAACACCATTAAAAGTCAGGTTCATAGGTTTGGGATATCATTTAACTAAAACATAAATTAAACCTACATACGTTTTAAGATCAATTTCTTAGGTACTTGCTTGGAGGCATATTTAAAGTGAATGCTTTAACTCAAGTCCTATTTTAAAAACCCTTAAATATTTTGTTGTTGTTGTTCATTTGTTGAAATGAGCAATGAAGCTCATTTAAAGTAAAGGATAAAAATATATAAGCCTGAAGTTTAAAAAGTATCACTATCATTAGTTTTCTTATCCTCTTGATCATGTAATTAGTTTGCAGTTTACTAACTGGTACCCCCAACATCTACCATGACAATAATAACTAGATTTTTTTAAGCCTTACCATGTGCTAAGGACTTTTTGTTTTACATGTACTGATATATTCACCTTCAGAGAAAACTTATGAGGTAGTTATTAATACCATTCTTTTTTGAAAGAGGAGAAAATTTGGCCTCAAAGATATTAACCAGTTCACCAAAGATCACACAGCTACCAAGTGAAAGAACAAGGATTTGAGTCCAGGTAGCCTGGTTTCTGATGGGTTTTTATCACAATCATATTGTGAGGGTCACCTAATCGCACCTAAAATCATTGCCTGATTCTCTTATGTAACATAAGCATCCCGAAAATCATGGAATTTTATCTGTTTGATGATATGTTGAATTATCTATTAGACTAACAGACTAATCTATTAGTCTAATACTAATTATCTATCAGTATTAGACTACTACTAGTAGTAGTCCTACTGAGAAGAGAGCAATTTTCTATGGATTAATATGAGTCTTGTGCTTGCAAAATTATTATGGCCTAGAAATTGCAAAATTCTCCTGCTATGGAAAATTTAACAAAGATTGATACAATAACTCAAAATGCTCTCTCAAATAACTAGATGACTTTGCAGAAAGTAAAGGAAAAAGCTCAAGTTGGACATAATCAGGGAACAAGGATCATGAATTTAAGCTAGCACTACTGGCATGTCCTGCCTGCCATCTGCTGCACATGGTAGGTGTCACTTCAGGACCTTGCTTCATACATGAAAGATCCCCCATCCATTAAACCATTGCTGCCTCTGTCACTGACTCGGGGCTCTTTCTTTGGTTTTGAGGCTGGACAAGTACAGGGTTTGCCGGCCTGTGTGTGTTGAGTTGGGGCTGGGGGTGGCAGGGTGGTGTAGCCCAATGAATGACTACAACAGAAAAAGCCACCCTATAGAGGCAAACAGTAAAGCTCGTGAAGTATCATGTTTAACTCGGCTTTGGCACTAAGTAGAGACTTTCTGTAAATAAAACCTTCATTTAGACTATGTAGTCAAAGGCTAGCTTTCAAATATTTTGTGTCTGAATCTACCATACGTATTCAGTTTAAAATGTATAAGTCAAGAATTGCAATTTATATTGGACCTAAGTCTATTTACATGCAATCCATAATTCTCCCAGGAAAAATCTATACCCAACACACAAGTCAACAAATATGAGATCTCAATAAAAAATCATGCCAAACACAAAGGAAAGCAAGTTACCACAAATGAGAATAAAAAGAAACAATAATATCAGAATTATAAAAAATCAGGTACTGAAAATGTTTAAAAATGAACACTAAAGAGATAAGCTTAATAAATTTAAGGAAATGAGAAAGAATTGAAAATATACTAGGAAAAAAGACGACCAGAATATAGAGGAGGACATTAGATATATTTAATAAAGGATTAGAGAGAAATTATTGGAAAAAATAAATATTATGAAAATTAACAGTTTAATGAGCTGTTGAGCAGTGGTTTGAAAGAGCTGAAGAGAGTTGATAAATGGGAGAAAGATCAGAAGAAATCACACAAAATGCTGCAGAGATAAAGAAATAAAAAATATGAAAGAAAAGGTAAGAGGCATGGAGGATAGAGCGAGAAGATCCAAAATATGTTTTACATAGATACCAGGACAAAATAATTTTTAAAAAATATATAAAAGCAATATTTAGAGAGGTAATATCTGAGTTTTCTAGTATTGAGTAAAATGATAAATATGACATTTGGGAAACAAAGATTTCCAAACAACGTACATTAGAAGAATTCCTATCTAAACAAATCATGGCAAAACTGCAACGTACAAAGATCTTAAGAGCAGCCATTAAAAAAAAAAAATTAGCAAAGGCATGATGATTAGAATGACAAATTTTAAAGAGAAGTAATGTAGCAATAAAGAGTTAATTATATCTTCAAAATTCAGAGAGAAAATGTATCTAATTTTACTGGTTATTCAGGAAATTTATTTTCAAGAATGAAAGCAAGTAAAGACATTTTCAGATAAACAAAAACTCTCATAAAGAGCTTCTGAATGACCCAAGAGAAGAAGAAAAAAAATAATTCCAGAAAGAAGATCTGAAATGGAAAGGATACTGGTGAGCAAAGAGAATAATCATGCCTGTACATTTAAAGATAAATTAATGGTGTAAAAAACAGTCATAATTAGATTTGGCTTATAACAAGCCTGACTTAAAATATCAGATAACAATTGCCTGTAATGTTTCAAGTATCCAGGTTCCTGAATGTCATTCTCTCCTATTACTTAAGCCCTTTCCCTTCTTTCACTGATTCTAGCTCTAGTTTTCTGCCTGTCAATTTGTTCAGTTTGTTTGTTTGTTTCTGCCTCAGAGAGAAAAGGGAATACTTAGAGTTAAAGCCATCCTACATCCTTATTTTACTCCAGTGGTATGTAAAGAGATTGGCCTTATTAAATATCCATTTAAATGTTGAGGGTAACTACTAAAAGAATATAAACCCTAAAATGGAGTAGAGAGAAAAACACAAGCACTTTAGCAAAAAAGCCATGCAAGAAAAAAATAAAAAGTAATCACTCTGAGGGAAAAAGAAGTAAAACATGACAAATAGAACAGTGTAAAATGAAAGTGTCAAAATTAAACTAATTTGTCGGTAATTTCAATAAATGTCCCACACAATACCAAATAACCATGCCTTTAACAAGACCTCGTCTCTCTCTCTCAATCCCTCAATTGATCTCTCTCTCAGGTACACACACACACACACACACACACACACACACACACACCCCCCACACCACACACACACTGTGGCTAATGGTATGTAAGGAGAGCATTTTAAGTGCCCTTGAAGGTAGAAGATGGGCTTTTTCATTTTTTCCTTCTCCTTTCTGGCTGAAAGGAGAATATGATGTTTGGCGCTTCAGTAGCCCTTTTGAACTATGAAGTGGAAGCAATAAGTTGAAGATGACAAAGCAAGAAGATAGACGATATCTGGTTTTCTCGCAACATGGAGCCCCATACCAGTCCTGGGCTGCCTCCTTTCAGGTTTTGTTTTTGTAGGTTGTGATCTACCTTTGAGAAGGAGGCCTGCACTCTCTTCAGAAGTGTGCTCAAGACCATTTGGACAGGGCATACCACAGCCCCAAAGACCAAGAACATGGTCTAGAAAGGAGTATCACTCCTGGTGGACATGTCTCCTTTTCTAGAAGAAAAACACTGCTAGAGGAAATCCAGGGCAGGCCCTCTAAAGAAGGGTGTCTCAGGACAAATATATGGTACTTGGGCCTAAAGGGGTGCTAGGAGCCCTCACATACTTGTGATGAAGGATAAATGAGATAACATAAGGAAAGTACATAGCTCAATACGCAACACAGAAGAAGCACACGATGACAATAACAAATAGTAACAATTGGGTGCCAGGTATCGTGCTGAGTACAGAGCCAAGAATGACTCCAGAATGCTGTTCCCATTACCTAAGTCCTTTCTCCTCTTCTTCTAGTGCTCCTTGCTCTAGCTTGTCCTGTCAACATTTTCGTTACTGTTCAAGCCTAGGAGAGAACTGTTCCAGATTCTCCTAAGAGTGCAGTCACTCATAGGACAACAGGGTAATGAAACTGCAGGAAATGTCCACCTGTGCAAAACATTTAACCTATTCCAAACTGAAGCTCCTCTATGCTAGGCCTCACATGGCAGAGTCCCACAGCTCTTCAAAACCAATAAATGAGTGTAAATTCTCAATTCAACTCTAGACTTAACTACAGTAAAATATGATTAACTACAGTAAAATATGGGAATCAACAATGAAAAAAAAATCTATGAACCTTTGTCCTACAAATTCAATCAAGGACAAATCCTCAGGCTAAACCCTTAGATCCAACTGGAGCTTTTTGAAACTGCAATTTGGGAAGGATGGCTCTTGCCAGTCGCTTTTAAATCCAGTCAGCCAGCTAATTAAATTTCCAGTTCCCAAAATGTTTCCAATAAACAGAATCCAAAATAATAATACACTTTTATATTTCCTCAGCAATTTACAGCAAAACACATTTATAACCATCTTTCATGGCGAACAGTGGTTTTATAAGTCTGACTAATATCTTCATGCAACAGTAACCCACTGAAATTATTTTACCACTTGTAGTGTTTTTGCAAGGATTTATAGATGCTATAAAAGAGTTATCTTTATAGAATTTTCCACCAACAAATATTTCTCAATCTCCTCATGGGAAGAATATTGTAGATAGGAGCTAATTTCATCCAACTTTTGAGAAATAATCAATTCTTATCAAATGGGAGCTAATTTCATCTAATTTTTGACAAATAATTCCTTTCTGTATAATCTTTACAATTATTGTAATATTTGCTAAAATTGGAAGAAATACTCAGGGACTCAATTCATGGTGAAATTTGAAATCAACAAAGGGCATGATATTGTCTTTTGGGCTCAGCTGGAAAGGTCATAAATTCCCCATAGCTAGAGCTTCAGAGAGTGAATTATTGCATTGAATGGCATGTGGGATTCCTCACTAGAGTAACAATGATTAAAGCTACAGTGACTCAATCTTGGGAATTTACCAGACCTATTGTCCTCCAGATTCTTGGAATGTTAGAACTGGATACCACCTTGAGGATCCCTCATCTAGTAGTTCTCAACTCTCATGTCATATTAGAACCACCTAAAGAGCTCCAGGAGCATCTCAGAGCAGTTAAATTAAAACATCTGGGAATAGTGACTAAACCTTGGTACATATTTAAAGCCCTCCATATGATTCTAATGTGCAGGCAAGTTAATATTTAATTGTCTTTTAGCCAAATCCCTCAATTTACACAAGAGGAGATTTACTGATTCTAGGAATCAGTAGATGGTACAGGTTCATTCTCTTCTTTCTTCTCTCATTTAGCCAATGGCTCTGTGTCCAGAAATTAAAAGCTCTCAATCAGCTCAATACATCTGTATCCTGAAGAGGCAACTTTTAGGATCTTCTCAGATTCCACTACATAAATTACCTCATGTTTTAACCAAGCATGGGGTCAGGCTTGTGAGAACTACATTACAAGTCAGCATGCATAGATTTAGAACATTAGGAGATCCATGAATTAAACAGAAAGTTATTCTAGGGAGCCTCTAAAATCCCTTTTCAGTCTGTTTTTGTTTAATTTTTAAGATTCAGCTCCTTTCAGAGTGGCCTAAAAGGGACCACAATTTAGCAGTGAGAGGAATCCCAGTCTTCCTCTTACCTTTGGAGGGATAGATTCAGCCCTTGCTCATCTTGTCTGTATTGTGTGCTTTCAGTGAACAAATCATATTAATGGGTATAATCTCTACACTAAAAGAGCATATACTATCACTGAGTATATAAAACGAATGAAAGTTAACTGAACTGTTTCAAATTTATTGTAGGTGCTCAAAATAGTTTAGAGTGATTGAGTTGATGATTGATCACAACTATTGCTTTTCTAATAGTTCAACATTTAATGATTCAGGTAATTTAAGAAATGTAATTGGGTTGTGACATTATACTTTTCACTGCCCCACCCAACAATTTTTTCAATCTCTAACTCTTGATTAGAAGCCTGCTTTCTGGATAGTTCTATCTGGACATGATGGAGTAGGATATCAAAGCAGTTTTCTGCATTCTGCTGCACCAGCTCCTCTTTTGTTAGTTTACCATAATGTCAAGTTGTAGAAATGAAGCAAAACTTGGATTTCATGGATTAAGCCCTCTTTTTCCTCTGACAGACAGAAGAGATGCCCCAACGGAGAAAAGCCTCCTTTTTCACTCTAGAATTCTATCAAAGCAACCTATCACTGTTTTGTGGCTAGTAGCCCACAAGTCACCTTCTATTCTTTTTGGTTGGAAACACACACCGTCAAGTAGGTACCCTCCCAGAACATTTATGCTGCTCCAGGAAGTGTCTGCATCACCATGACCATTCTACAGAAGAATGTTTCATATGGGAATTTCGACATGATGATTGTGTAGCAGTTCTATCAACATCTATAGAGAAATCACCATACTGACTGCTGGAAAATGCCTCAGGTAGTCTTGAAGCCTGGGCTTTTAGGGGTAGGGAATGCAAGAGAGAAGATAGTCCAAGAAACTGGTCCTGGGTAAGTGGCTTTTGATTCACCCTTTTGGTTATCACTCAAAGATGCCTTGGATTGTAAACAAATAGTTGAACCTTATGGGCAGATAGGTTCTTGCCAATTTTTATAATAGTTAGAAGGAGCCACCAGGGTAGTATATTCAGAACAAATAATGACAAAGGAATTTTTTCAATGACCTGGAAATCCTCATTCCCAAAAGAATGAGAGGCATCTGTGAAAGCACTTGAAATCCAGAAATATATATAAAGGGAAAAATTCTGTAGAATCCCACTTACAGCCATGTTCAGACAAACGTGTATATCCTGCATTTGCATTTGTTGCCTCTGTTGATGACTTTCTATCAATTCTTTACTGCCCTTTTGAAAACTGTGATACACAGAAACAAATTGCAGAAGAGTTAATTCACTTCAGAAACTAATTTCCTTCCCTGAAAATTACATGAATAACTGTATATGTTCGTTTGCTATTCAGCAATCATTTATTAAGACCCAGCATTACAATACTGACATTAGAACTAGATTTGCAAGCTGCATACCTTTGCTTGATTAACCTTTCTTCCTAAAACACTAGGTTTGTTTTTTTTTCATTTTGTTACTTACTTAAAGCATCTTTATTTACTACAGGGAATAGTCAAATTCAGCTTGGACCAATCTGTCTTGGTCAATATTTCTAATTGTGAGTCCTGTCATCACACTTTGTGCACACATTTCCTCATTAGTCCACCTTGCTTTGTTCATTTCTCTATTCATATCTTCATCATCATTGCTCTCTGAAATGCCTTACCCTTTTCTGTCCACTATCCAATCTCTCTTCATCCCTCAGTGCCAGGTCGGACATTCACCTTCTCTACATAGTTTATCTGACTATCCAAGCAATCCAAATTTCTTCTTTGAGAATGAAATAATGTCATTTGCAGCAACATGGATGGACCTGGAGATTATCATACTAAGTGAAGTAAGTTGGACAGAGAAAGACAAATATCGTATGGTATCACTTATATGCAGAATCTAAAAAATATGATAATGAACTTATCTACAAAACAGAAACAGACTCACAGGCTTAGAGAATGAACTTCTGTTATATCCGATATAATTACCTCTTCGTGTCCTAAGGAAGACATTTTCTCTTGGGAGATTTTCATTTAGTATATCTTTAAAAAATCTTGTGTTAAACTTGCCTCCATCTTTTTCTCGGGTAAGGACAACCCAGAAATGACCCTTTTGTGTCTATGATGTTGCTGTTCACAGCTTTTCCTGATAGGCCTAGTACCATCTTGAGAACAGGGTTGCTGTATGCTGAAGGTCAGACAGTAGCTCCTAGCTTTGCCAATCTTAGGTAGTTATGCTGTGCATGTTTTATTGGTGTACCATGTTTGATTTGTCTGTGATACCTTTGGAGTTTTTCTGAGAAATGAAGTAATGAAACATCAACTTATTAAAATACACTTTAAGCCTAATAAATAAATAAATTAATTAATTAAAAGGTTTTTTTAAGAAGATATACTGTACAGCACAGGGAAATATAGCCACTGTTTTGTAATAAGTTTAAATGGCGTATAATCTATAAAAATATAGAATCACTATGTTGTATACCTGAAACTAATATAATATTGTAAATCAACTAAACTTCAATAAAAAAAGAAATGAAATTATGAAAAAAACACAAATTTCTTCCTTGAATTTCCATGGCACATTTTATCTATTTTACTCTTTTGACACTGTTACAATTTAACTGTGAAACACCCTACAGATCACATCATTCTACCATGTGATGGCAATTCTGTGACCCAGACACTACAGAAGCGTCAAGAAGTGGAAGCTCAATGAAAGACGTTTATGTTCCCACTTGTTTGAAGCACAGATTAAAGCAGATGTTTCTAGATGTAAAATGCAGTGCTTCTTTGAACTGGGAAGTTGTGCCAAGGACATTTTTGGCAAGAAGCAGAGAAGTGATGAGCTTCCGGTGAGTATTTCTAACTCCCTCTTGATGGAGGCAGAAGTGAAAGGCAGCAGCTGTTTACCATGCTTTACTGAGACTGCGTATTTCATCGTAAACGCTGAATTGATTAATTCAAAACACTGCACTGAGTATGTTTTCTGGAAACTGATGAATATACAAATAGGATTTTAGAGGAGGTTATACTCTTCAGAGTAATGGAAGAGGAACTTTATTGTCTACCAATATATAGCTATCTAGAAGGTCTCATACAGATGTAGATATTTAAGACATTATTGATGTCTGAGGGTAACATAATCGTTGACCTACCTCCAATAAACTACTGCTTTTCAAATCGTAATGTGCACACAAGTCACCTGAGGATCTTGATAAAAACGAGGATTCTAACTGAAAAGTCCTAGAACAGAGCCTACATTCTGCATTTCCAATAAACTCACAGGTGATGCAGACCACACCTTGAGTAACAAGACCCTGCACCACCTTTCTCCCACTGACATGGAGTGAACATTCCTCACCTCTCACTAACCTGAGAACAACCACTGCTATAGGTAGGAAGGTGCTGCCACATGTCAAGGTCAAAAAGGTGTGCTTCTGTAGTACAAAATCTCTTTCAATGCATTTCCTTGGGAACTGGTATTATAGATGATGGGTATGTGTAGTTGAATAATTTAGTCCATTTTATTTATTCTTTCAACATTTATTGAGTGTTGTCTGTGTGAGGCATAAAAAGGAAGATAAACAGAATCAGTTTCTAGGTTATGATGTTAGCTTATTTCACCTGCTGGGTTGTAACTCAAGAATCCACAGCATTGTAGAGGTATGTGAACATCAAGATATCAAATGTTTCTTAGAGTAAAACAATGAGTAACATACTTCATCTACATCATTTGTGGTTTAATAAGGAATCAGTTGCTGATGCCAGGAACAATACCTGCCACTCTCCCTCAAAGGAAAGGGAACAAACCTGGAAAAGAAATTCAAGGACTACTGGTAATAACTGTATTTGTAATGAAAGAAATTTTCATTATAAATCCTAATCAGAAAAGTCCTGGAAACCCTAGGCCCCCCTTTTCCCATTTCCTTGCAAAATTTTAGTGTTGCTCATTCATTCACTCATTTATTCTCTGGTTCAACCAACATTGACTACATGCCAGATATTTTTATGGGTTCTGGAAAGATCACGGTGAATGAGAAACGATTCCTGACTATATGGAGCTTATGTAACACTGAGAATGATACAAAATATTAATAAATTAATAAAGAAATAGACAAGAAAATATCTGAGTGGTGAATAAGTAACACAGGGTTAAGGGACAGTGGCTGAGGAGCTTATGTCAGAGGACACACTGCACTGCACACTGTCTCCAGGACAGACCTTCCACGTGATACCTCACTTTCTCAGTGAGAGTTGTCTGCCCACTGAGGGCATTCTTCTAGAGCTTGGGTGATGATTTTTACCCACCTCTTTTTGTTAAAGAATTTTAATCCCAGTCTCCTGAACAACTAAAATTTTCATAACCGTTTCCTTCATGCCATCCTCAAGTAAGTAGACTCATAGCAACAGCCTAAAAAATAGTTATGCAGGGCTTCCCTCGTGGCGCAGTGGTTGAGAGTCCGCCTGCCGATGCAGGGGACACGGGTTTGTGCCCCAGTCCGGGAAGATCCTGCATGCCGCGGAGCGGCTGGGCCCGTGAGCCATGGCCGCTGAGCCTGCGCGTCCGGAGCCTGTGCTCCGCAACGGGAGAGGCCACAGCAGTGAGAGGCCCGCGTATCGCAAAAAAAAAAAAAAAAAAGTTATGCAGTTAGTATTTTCTCCTTCCCCTAATAGTTCACTATATCCATAATAAAAGATGACTGGTTTTGTGTGATAAATGGAACACAGACTCCTATGGAAACATAAATAAGGCCAATGGCAGAGTTTCCTAAGGGAATCAAATCAGGATTGTAAAGACAGGACATTGACCTTGAAGCGAGACAGACCAACAGGCTTTCCATAAGCAAGATGATAGAAACATTCTGGACCTCAGGTAGTTGTGGACAAAGGCTTCAAAAAGAAGGGAAATTAGCATTTGATGGATAGCCTAGTGCATCGGTGGTGTTGCTTATATGATTATATAAGCCCAATACAGGAACCCATCTTCCACATATAACAATGCTGTTCGCCAAGAGATAATGAGATCGAAGACTCAAAGAACTTGGAACAGATTATATTGGTAATTGTCCAGATAACATGAATACATTCTGAAAGGGAAGAAGAATCACAAGCATGAGGGCAGGTCTGTGGCTCCTCAGAGACTGATGACCAGTAAAAATGCTATCTATTCAAATGTGCTCAGCTCTGTTACATAGGTTCCTGCTGCCTTGCTCCTTGGAAGCCCATTTCAGACTTCCTACCAGACTTACTTCAGAAATCTGGCTCTCACTCTTGTCCCTACTCTGCCTTGGTATGTTATGCAGGTGGCGTAGTATCTGATCTTACTAATTCAGCTCACTCTGTACACCACACTATCTTTTAAGTATCTGAATATTCCACTATGTCTGCCCATTGCCTTTCCTATCCATGTCTTTCCTTTAACCATTAAAAGTGACTCACATTGTAACAAAACTGGAGATACAGTGGTAAATTGGAGACAGCATACGTGTGAATTGACATAGCTCTTAAGTAGATGCTTAGAGTGTTAATAATCTATATACTTTCTTCTTCTCTTGAACATAATTCAGAAAATCAAAGACCATTTATACTTGAACTTTCCATTCCCAAAAGGCATTTGGGTATTTTTAAAATTTGATTTAAATTAATGGATTTGTAATAAAATGATAGCTGTCCTCTCTATGAAAGGAACTGCTCCTATATTTCAAATTCATATATAAATATTCAGAAAACGCATCTCTGTAGTTAAATAAGATTTTCCCATAGAAGACATTTACTAATTCACTTCAGATTTTTAAAAATTTAACAATAATGGCCCTTACCACTGGCCAAAAGCTGTTATTTTTTTTCCACATAAAGTTTTCTTTGTTTGAATATTGTCTGTGTATAAATAGAAAAGAACCTAGAATATGTAATTTATGAGAATAATTTAGAGATTAAGCTCTTTTTTGTACAGAATGTCATTAGTTTTATTAGTTTTAAATTGACTGATATGTTGGGACTTCCCCAGAGGTCCAGTGGTTAAGAATCCGTGCTTCTACTGCCCAGGGGTGCAGGTTCAATCCCTTGTCAGGACTAAGATCCCACATGCTGCCGCGGTACGGCAAAAAAAATTAATTAACTAATTAATTAATTAATATGTAAGTTTGTTTTATATTATCTACATTAAATATGACTTTAGCACGATCAATAAATGTCTAAGATAATAATACCTGTCCTACCTATCTCAAAGATAGACTCAAGTATATTCATTTATTTGCCATTTAACAAATATGTATTGAGCAATGATTATGCACCAGGCATTGTGATAGACTAATTCTGTCACAGAATCATATAAACTTGAATGAATCCTTTATAAAATAATTGAAATTCCATTCTTATTGAGTATCCAATATTCCCCTAACTTTCGATGTGACCTTTCAAAGTAGGTATTATTCAAGCTTTGCCAACTATGAAACAGAAATTCAGAAAAATCAGGATGCTGGCCCACAGTCATACAGTTCATAAATATCAGAAGTTCCCTTGGGTTGGTTTGAACCCAAGTTTTTCTCTTCCCAAGACCACTGCTCCTTCTACTTCACTCCACAACCCCATGCACTTTCATCCATGTGACTATTTTCTGCATCAGTAGAAGCAGATTTCTGATTATTATCCTAACCGCCCTCTGCACTGAACCTTGCCGTTTCAAACTTGGTCCTCCCAATAACCCTGAAAAAGCTGGTAGAGTATAGTCACTGCACTTGATATTAAACCTCTTCATCATACTTATTTTATTGAAGTTTAATAATCTACTGCCTCGTGTCAGCCTCTTGCTTCTTGAAGCCAAGGACCATGTCTTATTTATTTTTGTATCCTTCTACCTAGAATAATGCTAGGCACGCAAAGGTGCTCTTTAAGTTGAATTGAAATAAATGTTTCTGGAATTATTTCCTCATCCACATTCACAATAATAATGCAAAGTTATAGTAAAAGCTTGTACTTATGTCCAACATTTTCCTGTGTAAGAAATCTGTATCTAGCCTGACAGAGATTTCCATCAAAATGAGTAAAATAAAATTAAGAGGTCTGTGTTTGATGGAATGGGCCTCAGATATGATGATATATTGACAGACCTTTGAAAACTGCAGAGTATTTGCAAATATGAAGTACTATGATTATCTCTGAAAGATATAGTACAATCTGTCACAGATCGTTTCATTTTTTCAGGCATTGCAACATTATTGTCTGTCACATGCATTCTGCACTAGGCTATCATTTGTTGTACATTGGAGATAGCTCTTAAACTATTAACCTCAGAACAATCTGGTACAATGGCAAATCTTTTTAAAACAATTAAATTCAAGCAAATCAAAAGGCAGAAATGACAGTAACCAAATGAGCAAAAGGCAAGATTAAATTGTGCCATAAATTGTAAGCAGACTGATGTATTGTTTTTCTCTTCTGGAGAAAATGCCCTCCCTCATTAACACATTCTAGCACACTTACCACTCATGCTTACCTTACTTGGCAACTTGCCTTCTTCATGCTTCTGAAAACTATTTATCTCCTCTGTAGAATCCCATAATATTTTTTCTCAACAACCAACTATCTCAGGGAAATAGAAGAGTTATAGCTCCTTCACACCGTTAACATTTCATTTCTTTCTCATTAGTAAGATTAAGCCCATAGTGTCAGTCTGTGTTCTTAGTTGCAATCAAGAAAAACCAATTACAGCTGATTTAAGCAGAAGAGAAATTTGTTTAAGGGGTATTAGGTAGTTCACAAATTACCCAGAAGGGTGGGCCATATCTGGGTATATTCAGACAGTAATATTGCTCAAAATTAGGCTGCAGAGCTCAACTCAAGAAGAGAACACTGCAGCTGAACGCCTCCAACTTGCACTACTAATGCCACTAGCATGAGACACAGGATGCTGTCACAAGCACTGTTGCCACCACTGATCCTCATCTTCTTTTCTGGTTCTACCTCCTTAAGAGTACACTGCATCTGACTGGCTGAGCTTTAACTCATGCATTCATATCATAGCTGCAAACAAAGCCAGGAAAGCAAGCTCTGGTTTTTATGTCTGACTGTCACTAAAGCCCACTGGGGTTCCAAGGCTGGGCTGCCATAAACAAAGACAGACTGGTTCTCTCTCAGGAAAAGCCCCAGATAATCGTTTATCAGAGGAGTAGAGAGTGAGTGATTAAGATAAAACTTTAAATAATCTCAATTATGAGGATAAAAGGTAGCTATAATTATGTTCCCAAATCTCCTAATTATCAAAATAACCAGATGCAGCAATTTTTTTAAGTGATACCCCAGAATCCCTCCTAAGACCTTCTGATTTGTCAGATTTTGGATGAAACTCAGGAATCCTTATAATCAGCCCAGATAAGAGAAGTGATTTAGAAAGGTCAGAATATGTTTTTAAAAGGAGCTCCAACCCATATTCATAGCAGCATCATTCACAGTAGCCGAAAGATGGAAGCAACCCAAGTGTCCATTGATGGATGAATGGATAAACAAAATGTGGTATATACATACAATAAAATATATTCAGCCTTAAAAGGAAATTCTGACATTTGCTACAACATTAATAAACCTTGTGGACATTACATTTAAAGAAATAAGCCAGTCACAAAGACAAATGCTGTATGATTTTACTTATGTAAGATATCTAGAATAGTCAAATTCATAGACACAAAAAGTAACGTGGTGATTGCCTGGGGCAGTGAAAAATGGCGAGTTGTTTAATGGGTATAGAATTTAAGTTTTACAAGATGAAAAGTTCTGGAGCTCGGTTGCACAACAGTGTGAATATACTTAACACTCCTGAACTCTACACTAAAAAATGGTTCAGATGGTAAATTTTATGTTATGTGTATTTTACCACAATTTAAAAATGTTTTAAAGGGAACTCCAGTGGTGAAATAATTTTTTGATTCACACTTTTGCTGTGAAACATCGCTGTGAAAATATGATACTCTCTATATAATAACCAGTTGTTATCACAGACAAATTGAAAGAAATTATTTTTTAATTGTCAATATGGCCTATCTCTCACCCAGCAGTAGACCCCAAGGGAGTTGTTCAGTCTTAGGGTTTATCCTTCAAAGGGGAGACGTGAATGCAGGTCAAGTTAATAAGACTCTGGATCAAATATGCATAATTAGAGGAAAATTCTCTGATCTGAATTATCAAAAAGATCCTCAGAGTACACACAAAGCTAAAGTATAAGAATGCATGAATAACCTTATGGTTTATTATTAACTTTATTCAACATTACATCTCACAGACATAATTTCTTTTCTCAGGTTAAAAAATAAAACTCTCAGCCTTGGTATTGACTCACTCTCAAGATCCGGCAGCATCTTACAGAAAAAGCTTTGTCTTTTTTTACTGTACTGTAATTTATCAGTACCTCTCTGGGAGCTCCCAGGATATTTATAGCTTGGTGATTCATAGTTCCCAAGCTTAGAGTCTGCACTGGGTAGTCAGTTTATTCATTAGTCTGTGTCACACTATCCCAGATGAACTAAACTAAACCGAGTTATTAGCATATGAAGCAAAACGAGAGAGAAAATAATCTCTGGAAACTCATCAAACATAATCCTGGGCATACATGATTATGGAAATTGCTACCTTGATGACTGAAAAATTCACATCTCGAATAAAAATATTAAATTATTTCAATTATAAGAACAAATAGAGAAATCACATGGGTGTGAATGTTGGACGCATATGCAGGGATGCCATTGTGCAATTAATAAACCATAAAAATTCATGACAGTTTTCATAATATCACATGGAAAATAGGTTTTTACTTAATTTAGTTTACTTACTTATACAGGAAATTGAGGATGTATTTTCAGGAACTTTTATTTTTTTTAATTCCCAGAAGCCCAAGAAAAGAAAATAAAAATGAACAATTACCCTTAATTTCTGCACTCAGAACTTTCGGGAGCACTATTAATTTAATTTAATAAACCGTTATTTGCCTACGTATAAAGCACTGACTGCACAAATAATTAATGTTAAGTTACTTTCCCCAAGGGTTTTGTCATTTATTAGAAGAAGAGGCATACCAGAATCCGTCAAACTTGGCTGTACATTAAAATTGCCTGGGAGCAGCAAAAAAAGAAAAAAAGGAGATGCCTAATCCCCAACCCTAGAAGTTTTTATTTAATTTATCTGAGTTTGGGCCTAATACTAGAATATTTTTAATTCCCCAGATGATGATAATATGCAGAATAATATAAGCAGTTCTCAACAAAGCTTGGTTCAAAATAGGGTGCTTCCAGATCAATGTGATTGATTATATACACTCAGCTTTTGCCCTTGCTTCCTCATATTTTTATGAAATGACAGAAAAGATATATTTTTAAAATAGCAGTGCTGGAAAAGATAAAAGAGGATGTCACAGGAAGACCAGACTTTTAGTAGAATTTCTAGAAAACAAATAAAATCATTTTATTGGAGATAACAGAGTAGAGGAAATCACAGCCCAAAACAGAGCAGAGAGAATCAGAGTCAGAGCAGTTTTTCCCTAGGTTGTCTCAGAAAAGCTCTTGGGTTGGAGTCAAGAGATAGAAGGAATATGTAAAGATAATAGTTGCTGTGCTTTGTTTTCAAATGCATCCAGAACAACATGACAGTGTTCCTGTGCTTCCCTGTGTATAGAGAGGATGAAGTCTCCCATTTAAAGTGTAGAGAAGGATTTAGAAGTGTTCCAACTGGGAGTGTCAGCACCCGAGACCCAAGGACTGGGCTTCAGTGTACTCTGTACCTCATCACATGCAAAGGGGGGGATGTAAACAAACAAACCAACAAAGGCAGGTAGCCCTATATGAATTAAATAAACCAAAATATTCTCCATACAGAGTAAGATGCTCCTTATTTTGGCAAATATAGGAATCTCCAAACTGTCCGCTCACCCAGCCTATGTGGAAGCAAGGCTGTTGGCATGAATGATCCTTACATCCTAACGACCACAGTTAACTGTTGCACTAGAGGGAGACACCTCCAGAGGAAAATGACTTACAAAAGCACTTAAGAAAACCTATGACTCCTACAAGTATTCATCAACCTGGTCCTTAATGCATAACTATGAATGGACAGCTAAAGATGATCAGACAGAAAGAAAACTAGTAGCATAAAACAGAAGGACCAAAATGAATAAACCAAACAAACGATCTTGAGAGAAACAGTTTGTCTAGGTAACAAGAGAATTTCCAAAAGGCTTATTTGGTATATATAGGATTATCTGAAAGGAGTAGAAACAGGTTGCTATAAATACAAATGTCTCATGAAAAAAAAGAGCTTCGGGCATCTTGAAAAGACACCACCACCAGGCCACAGCTGGACCAGAGCACCTGCCCCAATGCTGGAGTTGCCACAAAGTGAGAGGGGAGGAAATGGAGAGAAAAATGAAAGAACCTTATCGGACGCTTTATATATAAAAACTTGGGTTCTTTGTTTTAAGACTGTAATGAACTTTAATCAAAATCATTGCTAATATTTAGAAATATTACTGAAAAATTCTATTTCTATGTATAGGTGGATCTCCACTCAGCATCATCTCTAGACCATAGCAAATCCTAAGCATTACCTGAGACCCACCCTTTGAAGTCCTGAATTCCTACAGAAATGTTGTAGCTGACTCTTTGTTTTTTCTTGAGAAACTTGTTATTCTTACTTTCTTTTACACCACCTCCCTGATTTTCCTTCTATTTATAGCTACTCCTCCTCAGTCTTTTTCCCTAAAGAAGAGATTGCTGTCATTTATCTTGATAGCATCTAAATATTTTTTGAGTTGTTAAAAGGAAGTTAAATCTGTTTTATTTTAAATAATTGGTATTTTTATTTTTGACTTTTAATATGCTCTACATCAACACAAGCCTTATTGCTTTATCCATATTTTATGCATTATTTTAATACTGAATTATCAGATTTCTTCTAACAGTAGGACATTAGCATTTTAACTATTTTCTTTAAAATGATTTCATTTTATGTGATGGTCAATATTTTTTCTGAAAAACTCATGTAAAATTTTACTATTAGTTGGTACTGGTGGGATAAGATGAAAAGGTTCAAAGATTTTACAAAAATTTACTATGCTGGAAAAATTAAACTGATGAACTCATTCCCTATATTGAGATATAGTAGAGAGTTTGTGCCATTTTTTGTAAAAGATGAACAAAAATTATAAGTAGTCTTTAGTCATTATTTTATCATTAGTAACTGGATTGTTAATTAAAGTAACAGCTATAATTTATTAAGTATTTATTTTATTCCAGATACTGTACTAAGAGCTTTAAACATGTGTCAATTGATACCACTACAATTCTATAGGTATGTGCTAAGGTCCCTATTTCACAAATGTGCTTGTGAAGGAAGTTAAATAGAAGCCTTAAATATCAACCTAGCACTTACTTCTCCAGGTGTTTTTCATTTAGACATGGCATACCCACTGAAGTGGATTAAATTAATTATTAATCAACTGAAGAATAATAATGATATTAGGCACATATAGTAAAGGAGCATCACGCTAAATGCAGTGGAGGAAAATAGGAAATTAAAATATAGACCCTAACCTTGAGGCATTTGCTATCTTACAGAGGAAACAAGATATAAAATTATTCTATTTAATGAATTCTTCTACATTTTTTCATTGATCAGATATTAAGTTCTGTATACTTCATAGTTTCTTTTGTTTCATTTTCAAGAATAAACATGAGAAATCATGAAAGTATAATTAATAATAAATAACATACTAATACTTGCTTGTAAAAAGAACATATCTTTGATACCTTCAAAAATGCTGACAATAAATATTTGATAAGATGAATACTAAATAACAGTATTATTTGACTCTCTGGCCACTTCATATATAAAAAGAATGCTAGGACTAATAATTTTGACAAATATTGAAGATGAACCTAAGTTGAGCTTTTCAAGGACTATCAAAATCATAAGGTTTGTTGTTAAAACAACAGTGCTTTTAACACACACTTTGATAGTCTCCAGTTATTCATAGCACATACCATTCAATTTAATTGATTTGAACTGAACCATCTGCTATCTAATTGCCTCATAGCCAGTGGGATTTATGTAAATAAATGAATATCAGAGATAGAAAGAATACTAATGTGAAGTCTATGTTTCATTAAAAATGTCTACTTGCTCACCCACAAAAATTAGATATATTAAAATGTGAGCATATAAAAAATAGCCTACTTTTAAGATTTCCACTCCTTACCAAGATGGAGTAACATGGGACAAATTTTTCCTCCTGCCCCAAACATCAACACAGTAGACAAAATACACAAAACAAAGGTTTTCAAGACTTTGGACATCAGGCAATAAGAGAATGATAACTGAGATAAATAAACAAGGTGAATCCTCTCTTTGCCCCAGTTTATTGCCTGGAGGAGGATGCGTGTCATGGCACAAGAGAGGAATGAACCAGAAAGAGTCCATGGCTTGAGAGGATATAAAGAGGAGAGTGAGGAGATCAAGGCTGATAAAAGAGTTCGCAGTACAGAGTACCAGAGAGGAGAGAGTTGCAGACAGAGCACTCCAGAGATCTGAAAGTTTCTCCTTGAATCATTAGCTGAACAATGATCAGCAGATGCACAACAGAAAACAACTTGGGACTGGGAAAAGAAATGCATGGAAAAATTAAAGGCAACAATTCTTTGAGCTCACACAGGGCTGAAAAAATACATGCTATCCCCACCAACCACAGTGGAAATACTAATAATTCACAGGGTATCAGGCAGAGTACTGAGAAAACTTTTGCCACAATTGTGGGGCAAAATTAGGCATGGACTAAATTCTGCCCTGGTCCTGCCCAACAAGATTTAAAGGCAATAATCAGACCCGAACTGCAAGAAATGTTAAAGGAATTCCTTCAGGCAGAAGGAAATTAATACCAGACAAAAATAGGGATCTACAGAAAGGGATGATTTTGCTTTTCATTATAGGTCACATTTTTCTACCTTGCATGCCTTGGGATTTTACAGTAGATGATGGACCCTGCAAACTCCACCCTGTTGGGTGGCTTGATTTTTTTTTTTTTTTGTCTTCCTATAAATATTCTTGAGTCTTTTTCTGGAATATGTGTTGGAAACTGTTTGATCCTTTCAGGCTTTTCCTTTAGCATATACTAAACATCCACAAAAACAATAGAAAATTCATCCTAAAAAAAATTTCTCCACTGGTGTTTCAAAGCATGGCCAATTTGTCCCTCATGTAGTATTTTGCCAAATATCTACTTGAAATTATCTGATACCAATAGACAGCCATCAGAACTTCGTTAGATCATATTCTCATGGATCTTGCAACTTGACAATTCCTATCTGATCTTTTCAGAATTGGAAAGCAAATTTTGTGCACCTGTGATGGAATCCTTGAATTCCTTCATGGATTCTGTTCTGTGAAACATCTTTGCACAAAGACTTTAGTCATGAATAATAAAGATAGGATCCAAAAGATTTTTAATGAAAATTTGGTATTGGAATTTCTAAAATATTCGTTTTGTGATGGACATTTCTCAAACTACAGAAGCACAATCATCAGATCTCCTTTATCAGCATGGGTATTGGAATATGACAAAAGAGAAGGTTAATATATTTCAATATATATTGAACTACATACGAGATGACGAGATGTTTAATGTAAATGTATTCAAAGCTACAGTTGCTCTGAGGAAAGGAGGATAATTCTTCACTACTGGTCCAAGGGATAGCTATAGTAGGCAATGGGTCTTTAGGATGTATGATGCTGTTTATACATATACGTAAAAAGGAAGGTTTGTGAAATTCTAAGAATCCGTCTGGACTCTACGTGTGCCACGTTGCTGATTTCACATACCTAAAACATGTCCTAATCTTTGCATAAACATAAAAACAAAGTTTATGATATTCTGAGAAGAATCAATCTACATTTTTATAGCTCTTTTTTATTCACTCTGTTCTCTAATTGTTATTGTGGAGTTTTTGCTCATTATGATTCTTTAGTAATAGCTGATTTTTGAATAATACATAGTGTAAATATTAAAATGCCTAGGTTGGTTATAATAGAAATTGGTTTATAGAAATTTAAGGGATTTCTAAAAATTCTCTGACACTCATTTTATCTGGAAATTCCACGTCTAAACTAGGTCACCACACATAAATATTAAAAGGTTTATATCACAGAGAATAAAGAAGTTTCCTTTGATAAGGTTCACAAATTAACAGTTATATAATGATATATTGAGAATGACTAAGGAGTGTCATAAATTGTTAATATTTTGAGTGTTTTCTGAAAACCAAGGCAAATAGAGTTCATTTCCTTTCAAGCATTTACTATTTTTTAAACTTTCAAGTTTCACATTTTTAATATCTTTCTTTACTTCTAGCATAATCAGATAATTTTATTTCATCCAAAGAAGCATAATTTAGTTTTCATTTCTAAATGGTTTATAGGCTAAATGTCTTTGAAATGTTCAGCCACATTTGGAGATTTTATAAGTGGGCAATTCCTCTTTCCAATTTATATTTTCTGCTTCCCTTCTTTTAGGTTTGTGAACATTTACAAATAGAGGACACGGATCCCTCCATACTGCTCTTGACTACTCCAGGATACTGTTTTAAGATGTTCTAACTCTATTTTCTTTTCTTTGCACAAGTTTGAAAAAACTCTTCTGAGGTGTTTCTGAATATAGCATTGGTACCAAGTCTGTTTCCCTGGAATCATAGCCCTGCCCTTCCCTCAAATAGAAACCAATTACTCTTAACTAAGTTTCAGGAGGAAGCTGAAAAGAGAAAGAAACAAGAACTAGTTAGAACCAAGTAGACCCAAGATGGTGGAACCAAGTAGACCCAAGAACTAGTTAGAACCAAGTAGACCCAAGATGGTTCTAACAAGAACTAGTTAGAACCAAGTAGACCCAAGATGGCGGAAGATCTGACTTCCAGTAGACCTTGAAACTCATTATACACTCTTTGTAATGCATTAGCATGCTAAATGACACACCCACCATCACCATACTAGTTGACTTTTGCCATGACAACAACCAGAAAAGCCCATACAAGGACTGAAAAGGAGAGTTGCATCAGTTTCAGGTCCAAACCACACCCCTGTTCTCAGTCAAGTCATGAATGTTCCTCCCACTCTTTCCAATTCCCTCCCTTTTACCTCGACCCCCCTAGATATTTGATATCTCCACCCAAATTGAACAGAAAAGTTGATCTGCAAAATAGTTTCCCACTTCTTCATTCTTTGGCCATTGAATAAAACTTGTGCTGTCCCAGTCTCAGTTTTGTTATTACTGCATGAACCTGATCAGATAAAGAATGTCTCTGGCTGAGACAAAGGGTCTTGGCCTGGGCTAGGACCCCGGCACAGGTCTGGTCAACTGATTCAGTAACAGCATTACACTGAAGATTTTCAATTTTTTTCTTGTATCACAAGGCCATCTTTGAATTACACACAGCTAGGTTATTTGAATCATTTCCTAGTCTTTCCCATCCTGATACTTATAACTTTTATTTTCTATCAGAGGGATTGACAATTAAGTGAAATTATTGGTACAGATCTGATTGTCCAGAAAAATAAGTATTTAACAGAATCATGAATTCTGCAGCACATTTCTGTTTCTCTTTCAGAGGTTAAAAAATCCATAATCATATCTCTTAACATGGATCTAGACTGGGGTATAAAAATAACCTATGCAAGGAATTATAGCCATTATCTTATAATAACTTTTAATGGAGTATAATCTGTAAAAATACTGAATCACTACGCTGTATGCCTAAAACTAATATAATACTGTAAATCAATTATACTTCAATTGAAAAAATCACAATTTTAGCTTCTAGCCATGAAGTAAAAAGGGCTGGATTTACCTTCCTGCTGTAAACATACAGAAAACAAAAAACAAAACCAAACATTAACAGAAGATATCTTAAGACAGAGGTCCCTGAGAGAAGGGAAACAGGTGAGGTAGGCTTATAATTGGTCTGGCTTGTGCCTGGGCACAATTTCAAGAACACAAACAGGCATAAACCCAAAAGAAAGCCAGCAACCTCACAGAGTTGAGGAATCTAAATAGGGAATAGAAAAGGCTGAGACAGCTGGAGTTGTATGGGGCAGAGTTCTGGAAAAGAAGGAGCTATGCAGAAAAAGAACTCCAGAAATCTGAATAAAGGACCCATTACCTCTTTGGTAAGTACTCAGATATGCAACTATAGAGCCCAATTCCATGAGTCTTGATAAATAGAAGTATCTGTAAGGTCAAAATTCCCAGACCTCACATAATGCAAGCTCTAAGAAAATACTGTGAACACAAGCCAGCCAGAATGAAGAGCATTTGATGATCCTTTAGCATATTCTGAATTGTTATCAGAGGGGACAGTATGTAAGTAATTGGGGCAAACTATCATTTCGAAAATCCATTCCAAACCTCTCCTTGCAAAGCTTTAAAAAAGCCACAAAGGATGAAACTGATCTGCAAGTAACTTACCTACCATTGAAGGATCGCAGGGAACGTCTTTGAGTGATGAAAAAATGTTCTATGTGTTGATGGTGGTGGGAGTTACCTGGCTGTATACACTTCTCAAAACTCTTCAAAATATACACTAAATCGAGATGCATTTTGTTTTATGTAAATTTTACCTTGATAAAGTTTATTTTCACAACAACCACCAAAAAAACCCTTAATTTGAAGTTTTATATCTGATATAGAAAACTCAAAATCCCCAAAATAAGAAATGTGTGTACATGTTCATTCTGTATTTCAGACCACCAAGCAGTATATACAATGTTATATTTATTTATGTTTGATAATTTGATTTAATATATTGAGATGACACAATTGAGAAAGCTCTAGGCTAACACTGAGGATCCCTCAGTTAAATTCCAGTTCTGCCTGCTACTGGATATAGGATTTTGACCAAAGCCACTGAGCCTCTCCATGACTCAGTTTTCATATTTACTAATGGAAATTGTAATATTAACCCAGTTGATCACTGTAACATTCAAAGAACCTAATAATGTTGAAGTCCCTTTTCTAGAAGTTTAAAGCACTATGCAAAGATAGACTTATGGCTACATTATCAATATTATTTATAAAAGTAGACATTGACTTTCCTACAGCTTGTGCAGGGAGTCCTTCCTGCCATAGGAGACCTGATTTACGCTATAAGATCATCCAAGATTCAGACAGTGCTTAACCTCAGTATTAGCTCATATACATTTCAGTGAAAGAGATGAGAGATTATGGGAAAAAATTTAAATGACGGTAATTTAGCCACCAAAAATATAATAGATAACATCATCAAATAAAAAGAAAACATTTCCACTGTTTTGATTCTAGATGATATTTTTTTCTACCAATATATCTTAGTTTAATATCTTTCACTGGAAGTAAAGTGGGTTGATTTTTATTTATTCCAATAGATATTTATAAATAAATCTATTTAAAACTAGTAACTAAGTGCTTCAATAAGGCTCCCATTTTTTAGGCTTTTATAATTTCTTTGCTCATGTATCCTTAAATAGATATTAATTTTGCTATACACTAATTTTATTTCTGTATATAGGTGTATTTTGCATTAAAATGAATAACCAACCTCAGCAAACCTACGGGAAGAAAGCAAAGCAACTATCTAAGAATCGTGATCATGAAAAATTTTACAAGAAAGAAATCTACTCTCTTGTTGCAAGATAAGCTGGGTCACTACTTTAGGATGATAGTAAAATAAAATTAAAACATGGGAATTTAATGTGTGAAATGGAGGGGAAAGGAAAGAAACTGAGTTTTATAGATGTATTCAGCTGTAAAGAAGATGGAATATATTCACACTGTGAAAGACTGGAAAGTCAAGGGGGAAATGAATTATTTGGCTAAGTAAAATTTTATATTCAAAAAATTGCAAATGGAAGACTTCTACCAAAAATTTTAACAGCTTCCTGACAGTGTGATTAACTAGATAATGGAGTAATGCCTCTAGAGAAATTCTAAGTGAGGCATTACTTAGAAAATGTAAAACCTAGTTTGGACAAATAATTAGATGCAGATGGACTGGACAAATCCCATGGTCATTGGCAAGCACTTGGCTTTCTGAAGGCTCTCAGATGGCAACAGCTTTTCAGTGAATGAATCTAAGCTGCAAGCTTGCTTTGTTGATAGATCAACATTTGCTCTTGATACAAATGTTAATAAATCCATTATTTTCCTACTAGAAGGGTTTATCTTTCTCCTATGTTGTGTTTTTACTAAAGAAAAGTGACTTCCTAAGCTACTTCAGTACCAGTGAATGTTTCCTTTTCTGTTTAGCATTGGGAAATAGCTATTTTTTTCATGGCTAAATGAGTTTCTTGATTTCAAGTTGTTCTCATTTGTTTGAATCCTGAAATAGTTTTAAAAAATGGACTGTGACTGTAAACAATTCCAGTTAAAGAGTAATCACTTTTCAGCTGATTTTCCAAGACTGATTTTCTATTAAAATACCCACGTCATATTTCAATCATAAATACAATAAAGTTATTTTAAATTGCAATGACTGAGACTCAACCACTCCAAACTAAGCACATCTAATATTTCCTAATATTAAGACTGCAAGTTTCCAAACTATAAGAAAGACAAGATTATTTTAACCCGTGAAAAGCTGAATTACCTCCTTGATTTTTTATTTTTCTCCTACAGATATCCTTCCTCCTTTTAATCCATTCAAAATAATATGGTCATGGCACTGTTCTAAGACAAGGTTTGGACTGATGTAATTACATACCTGACCATTTCACAGAGAGACCTTACAACCAACTTTAGGAGATTTTACAAGAGGAAATTCAAATTACATATGGTACAGACAGGAAAAAAAAATAACATGAGAAGTCTAATTTGTGATTGCCAAAAAGATGGAACAGATGGTAAAGTTGTTGTGTTGTTTCTTGTTTTTGTTTTTGTTTTTTAATTTAGAAAAAATAGAGAGCAGCAGGAGATGGGCTGTTCAAGAGAAGCTTTATAGAAGAGGTGAGGCTTCATATTTCTCTCTCCACATGGTACCTCAAAGTACCTGGCCTTTTCATGTAAATTGAAGATCTCACAGCATGGACAGATTTGTTACATAGCATTGACCACTACTATTCCCAGAGTAAGCATTCCAGGAGCAAACCATCCAAGAGGCCTAAGGGTAAGTTGCAAGGTTTTTTATTGACCTAACCTTAAAAGTTGCATGTCACCTTCCCATATCCTATTGGCCAAACAAGCCACTCAGTCTAGTACAGATTCAAGGGAAAAAGAGGCATAGGCGTCACCTCTTCCAGGGCTATTTGCCTCCCAGGAGGGAAGGAACTGATGGTGCTCATCTTGAAGACAAGCTTCCACAGACATGGAGCAGTCCTAATATAAATAATTATTAAACCTCATTAATCAATCATCATCTAATCTACCCAATGTTGAAGTATTTTTATCACAAGTATGTAAACTAAGTGAGTGGGAAGTAGCATGAACTCCCTAAATTTACTAGAAATTATGTGGGCCAAGATCAGCTGAGATTTCTATAAGCAGGTAGAGTGATTGTGTTTTGGTTGAAGGATATAGAAAAGAAGTTTGGAAATGTCAATTGGTTTGATTGGAAGATGCATACAATAGTGAATGAGTTTGATCCTGAGATATGATCCATCAATACTTTGTCCAATGTTTGAATCTCCAGTTTGACCAATGAGATGCAGTAGGTGGGATTTTCCCATGATTCATTGACTTAAAAAGCTTAGTGAAGATCTAGTGTGAAGTTTGAGTGAAATCTAATAATCAATAAAATAGGCCACTACCCTCAAAGACATGCAAACATGATCTGGCAACAATTTACCTGAGTCATTTTGCAGTACATAAAAAATATCCACTCAAAGGCCTCCCTGGAGGCGCAGTGGTTGAGAGTCCGCCTGCCGATGCAGGGGACACGGGTTCGTGCCCCGGTCCGGGAAGATCCCACATGCCGCGGAGCGGCTGGGCCCGTGAGCCGTGGCCGCTGAGCCTGCGCATCCGGAGCCTCTGCTCCACAACGGGAGAGGCCCGCATACCGCAAAAAAAAAAAAAAAAAATCCACTCAAGCCCAAGCCTGGCTCCACTCCCAGTAACAGTAAGCTGGTATATATCAGACAGGATGACTCTGGGACAAATTCAAACAATGACTTTCCATCCAGACCCAAAATCATCTACTTTGCTACATGCACACACACCACACACAATAT
This sequence comes from Monodon monoceros, assembly GCF_005190385.1. Taxonomy (NCBI): domain Eukaryota; kingdom Metazoa; phylum Chordata; class Mammalia; order Artiodactyla; family Monodontidae; genus Monodon; species Monodon monoceros. Next base: position 28,186,998 of record NW_021703780.1, read on the forward strand.
TTTTGCTCTAATAAATATCTCTGTGACCAGGCAGTAAAGAGGCTGGTCATTTTCTATTTCAGCACCTTCATTCACACATAATGGAAGTGGGATATGTCAAAGAAAAATTGCCACAGAAAAGTAAGCACACAAGGGAAACTTTATTCAAGACTACTGCAATAGGAAAAAGACATTGAACTCAACCCCCTGAAACATAAAGCACTAGGGAGAGCTGGTGGAAAATTACCAGAGGCTGGTTAGTAGGGAGGCTGATCAATGTGATGAGGCCATCTGTGTTTGCTTATTGTTCCGTATGGAAGTTAGGCTCCTACCCTCTCACAGAGACTGGGAGAAAGGGACCCTGTCTTTCTTGAGAATCACATTTCAAAGGGATGGCTCCCAAGTCCTTTAAAAGAAAGACATTCCTGGGTTGTAAACCTGGTAAGAAGCTGGGAGAAGATTTACACCAACATACAGTCCCCTGATGCTGTATTAGGAAAAACTCTTGCCCAGCAGAGGCAGTGTAATTATACAGGTTGGGTGAATTCCTTAAAGATAGAGCCGTGCCAAGTATACTTAACGGGACTGCCTGATCTATACCCCTGCTGTGTAGTCACATATTTTTTCTTCACTGCTCTGAGGTTATAACAAGCTACAGTGGGTAGAAACAGAAAGAAAACAGCAGAGTACTGAGTATATACACACATTGATGGCAGAAATATTCTGAATTATAAATTCAGGAGATGAAAACATGGACCTAAAACAAGATTTAACTGCCACAGTTAATGCCAGTGAATATTTCTAGGGGAATCTAGAGTCCAGCCTAAACTAAAATTCAGTAACACTGCAGTCAACTAACATTTACAGTCAGTTCTGTTATAATACCGGAGTCGAAAACCCAAATGTATTCCAACGTGATTGATATATTAAGAAACAATTTGAGGACAAAGTAGATTTGCTTTTGCTTATGTGTGATTTCATCCATGGGAAACACCGGGGGTATGCAGAAAACTGCACCTAGCTGAACTGATCCACGCAAGACTACACAAAATGTACACCCTTCAAACATCTACCAGCTACAACAGCTCGTTGCCTGCGTTATGTGTTATGAATCACACTCATCCACATCTGGGATTACAACTTTCCCTCCGATTTCAAACAACCCTTCTTCCATTAGTTCAGTAACAAAAGCTGCAGCCCTTTTGATGTCTACTTCCACACGAGAATTTAAGGTTTTTTTCCCCCAAGGAAAAATGCCATATCTGCTGTACCACATATGTATTTCTTAACCATTTAATATGTGTAAAACTGTGCAGTTGTTTGAATTAGGCTCCTATCTTTTTATTCTAATGTGTCATTGACTAAAGTTTTGAGCGTTGTGCCCCAGTCCCAATTTTCCTCTGAGCTCTGTGGCTTTTATTGTGTTAATTTGTATAAAGTCATGATTTTTTAGCAACACATATGTCACCTTAGAGCAGTTTATAAAGTCACTTGACAATGGATACGAGACTAGGTCACAAGTGAGCTGGATTTTAAGCCATTTTTTTCCCTCCAGATCTCTGTTTAGTCTCCTATGTGTGCAGTATCTGTAAACTAATGTTAATTACTATGAAGTAATTAAAAGCAATAATAATGACAATGCAACGTTTTTCATGCATTAGAAATTAGAATATCTTTCCAAAACCTCACTTACATGCTATAGTTTGCATTTTCAAAGAAAATTGTCTTGTTTGCTAGGAAGTGATTTTCAATGGGTATGTCTTTGCATATAGAGCAAGCAATTATATCATTAAATATGACTTCCTGGAACTCATTTAATTTACCTCAGGGAATTATAATAAAAGCATTTGGCAATTGTATTTGTTTATTTTTAAAGTGTCAGGAAAATTAAACTTTGCTTTGATTGAATAATATTTTCAAAAGCAATAATTTCTGGAAGACAATGATCTCAATAACATTTAGAAATTTTTGTTTGTGCTGATAATCTTAGCCAAAGTCTCTGAAATAAGGTAGTTTACAAAGTGGCTGCTCTGAGATAAAACAAAGAAATGACATTTTGGCCTGGTATGACTGTTTACTGAACTATTAAATGGTGATACCTTGGGCTTAGAGAAGCACGAATAAGTAGATGCTGACGTGTGATGTGCTAAAATATTAGAAATCTACATGCGAATTCTTAAATACATTAGAAATTGTTTTATTTTTTTAAATTCTAGTTTTAATGGAATTGCACCATCTCTCTGACAATACCTAGACAGAGCTGAAGGTATTAAGAGAACTATCACGTTGCTGCCCTGTGGTGCTAAATTGAAGACTGTATATGGTACCCATTTCTATAATAATATTTTAATTTTCATGGATTTTTTTTCATTATCTCAGTTGTTTACTTGTTTTTTTTATAATAGCTTAGAAATGTAAAAATTCAATAATATAAAAGCCCTGTGCTAGGTTCTTGGGTTATGAAAAAATTGGTGCGTGCAAGAAAAGTGAGGTTATTAAGGCTAAAACTAGTCTTTAACTCATGGGGTTGTTATAAGGATTAAATGAATTAATCGTAAAGTATAAGAAGAGCTTTTGGAATATAGGAAGAACCATGTATATGCTTAATGAATTAATTCATTATGATTATATGTATATCTCCATAACAAGCACCTAAATATTTAAAAACAACAGTGCTATGGGGAAATATATATGAACAAATAATTATATTTATAAAGTTTAATATTACTTATTACAATTTATCTAGCTGAAAAACAAGCCACATAATATTTGAATAACACATTTAATAAACTTTATCAAATTTACATATAGGGAAACATATACCTCCCGCTAAAGAACCTTCCTACTCTTTTCAAGTACACATGGACTCTCTCAAAAGTTAGCTTTGTAACAGGACTTTATCTATTATATTAGAAGGTACATGCTATTGACATGACTTATCACTGGTGATGTGGACCTTGATCACCTGGTTAAGGTGGTGTTTGTCAGGTTTCTCCACTGTAAAGTTACTATTTTTTTCCCTCTTCTTACTTCATATACTCTGGAAGCAAATCACTAAGTCTAGCCCACACTCAACACTTTGACCCTCCTCTCTGTCTCTCTAGCAGCAGGAAATAGATCTCTCATGTGAAAGGTACCCTCCATGTACCAGGAGGTAGAAAGACATCCTTATCACCAAAAATAGGGAATTCAGGGTGGGGAAGCCCATACAAACAAAGCTTGTTACTTCCTTACTAATTCACTCCCCAAACCCAAACTTAAATTCCTTACTAATTAAGGATCCAAAGCCTAAGTTTCTTTGCCCTGTCAATTCCTCTCAAATGTATTGCTTCTTGGTCTAAGAAAGTATAAAATTTGCCTGCTTTCACCACCTCTTGGGTCTCATTTCTATAAGACCTCTGTGCACAGCAATTAAAATTTGCTTCTTTTTCTCCTGTTAATCTGTCTTGTATCAATTTTATTATTAGTCCAGCTGCAAAAACTCAAGCGAGGTAGAGGGGGAAATTTCCCCATTCCCAACAATACCAAGGGTCTGGTTGATACTTAGATGTCAATGCTCCCAGGCCTTCTTGACAGACAGAGCTAGAAAATGCATGTGTGCTTACTAACCCATTTTTATACACATTTCCACAATTATGTCTGTATCAACATCTGGATCATTCACCAATCATTCAACACACACCTTCCATTTATTCTTTTGGACGTCCCCAGGACACATGAAAAGTAGACTCAGAATTGTTAGTGTGTACTCCCTACGCCACGCCCATGAATTAGAAATTTACCAACTAGAGTTTATGTATAGTTCCATTCTGTCTTTTGCACGATAGTGTCCTGTTAAAATACCATTTTCCAAATTTACTTTTGACCTGCATCGCTTGTGTCGTGTGACATCCCTGGGCATAACTCAAATTACCCTGATGCAAACAAAGCTAAACAAGAGCTTTCAAAAGTGTGATTTACTGTGTTATGGTGTTTTCCAAAAAATTGTCTATTCTTAAAGGGATTAAAACTTAATGGCATTTTCTGTCTTGTTAATTTTACAGGGTTTGAACCTGTCAGTTTTTAATCAAGCCAAGACCATAGCTGAGTGTTTCTCCATTCATCCAAGCACAGTGCAGTCAAGAATGATTTCAGTTAAAAGCAGGCATAGTTTAAGGTGAGTGGCAGAAAATAATTCTCTCGGGGTGAGCTGGACAAATAAGGAGGCACCCTCTCCCAAATCAGCTTTTTACATCACTTTGTTGCAGGTCTCTAAATGCTGAAATACTAACAAGAGCAACTGATCTCATTAGCAAAGATCTTATTTTAACCTATAAATTCTCCTGGAAACAAGCACAAAAGGCCTCAAAAGGACACAACAGGCCAAGGACTAATGAGGTGTTCTTTGTTTTTTTTGGGGGGGGGAGGGGTCTACAGGATTTTTGAAATACCTAAAAATTTTAAATTAATTGAAGCAAATGTTTATATCTTGGTTGTGTAGCTATTTTAATGCTGCTCTTTAAATAGATGTTAACTGACTTAAAATACATTCTGAAACTTAGCAAAAACAACAAAAAAAGTCAGTGTTAAAACTGGAGTGTTGTTGACTGATAAAAAAAAAATATTACCAGGAATGAGAGAAAGAAAATGAGGAGAGGGAGGTGGGGTTCGCCAAAACAAACTTTGCCAATTTCAAATTTTGCTTGGGGTTACCCCTTCCTGCCAGGAAAGGAGGGAATATTTATATTTTTTCCCTATACCTTCCTTTTTCCTAAAGTATATTGCCTCCCATATCAAAGACCCTGAACCTAAGATACTAATATTAAAGCTTAGCTACCATGTGATTTAAATGGGTATTTCATAACTTGCTAAAAAGCTTAAGAACCATGCTTAACACGGTCTTGAAACTACAAGGACTTCAAAACCCCAAAATAAAATTAAAATAAGCTTTAGAAAAGGAGTAAGTTACTATTATGAAGCAAAACATGTGCATTGTAAGAATATTAACAAATTGTGAGAAAATGCCATTAAAATATTTAAATAAGTTTAAATCATGACTCATCTCACACAAATATAAAAACACACATTCAAAGACTGTATTTAATTCATTAAATAATCAGTGGACATGTAAAATATAATGACCAGTTCAAATGAGAATTCAAAGAATTCTGATTGTAGGCAGTAAGGAAATGAATTTACAAAGATGTAAAACCACAGGGAAATAATCAGTTGTATCTCCTCCAGAGACAATTTATATTTCAACGGACAAGAATCATTTTCTCTATTATCAGTTTGCTATAATGAACAGCATTATAAAGCAGTCAAAGACAATGAAAGGCAGAGATAACCAGGAAGGGGGTGCTAAACAGGTGTCGAATGACAAAACTAAAACAATTTAGTATCAAATTTGATACAGTGCATGGATTGGGGAAGTACAATGCCTCACAAGCAGTGAAGCACTCTTCCTGAGGGATGTGGGGTAATAGTGAGTTTTTTAGAGAGCAGAAGAGGCAATTCATAAAGAGGGCATGATTGGCTAGGAGATCAGGGGTTTCCTTATAAGGCTAGCAGGTCCGATTTTCAAGAGTAAGGTAAGCTGGCTAAACCTAGTTGGAGATTGTGACATGTGTCTGTTACGATTCCTTAATAGGTATTTCCTGTAAGTATGTGATGACTTAGGTTTAGATTTGTGATGTGAGCTGAGCCACTGGGGTAGCCTCCATTATGTGGGCCCCAGTAGACAAAGTAAGTTTATTACAGGACACCCCGTAATCTTTGTGAAAATTGGTGAAGGGAAACTTCACTCAGAGTGGAGTTGGGAGGCCAGAAAAGGAAAATATAATTAAATATTATTAAAGGCTGAGTAACAAAAACAGAAAACACATCAACCAGCTCTCCCCATGTAGAATCTTATTTCCTAGAAAACCAATACTAATACCCTTTTCTTAAAAAACCAAACATCCTCTTAACATGTGATCTACCTTTTGTATAACTCGGTATTTACTCAAAGAAGTTAAAAACTTATGTCCACACAAAAACCTAGGCATGGATATTTATAGCAGCTTTGTTCATAATTGTCAAAACCTGAAGGCAACCAAGACGTTCTTCAGTAGGTGAATGGATAAACTATGATACATCAGACAATAGAATAATTAAACTCAGCTGAAAAGTAAGGAACTATCAAACCACCAAAAGGCATGGAGGAACCTTAAATGCATATTACAAAGTGAAAGAAACCAATCTGAAAATACTACGTACTGCATGATTGCAATCATATGACATTCTGAAAAAGGCAGAAATATGGAAACTAAAAAGATTAGTGGTTGCCAGGGGTTACTGGGGAGCGTGGGATGACTAGGTAGAGCACAGAGGAGTTTTAGGGCGTGAAAACGTTACCTACCCTTTCTAGTCGGTCCCCGACAAAGGTTCTCCTGCGGGGTGTTGTTCACGTCGATAGGAGGAGACCGAGTCGGGTTCAGAAGCAAAGGAAAGCCTTGTTCTTTGATCAAAGAACGGAGAAGTGCGAGCTCGTGCTCTAGAACACACGGTCCGCCAGAAAAGCCACGGCCGGGGCTTCGGGGCTGCTTTACTATACGGTTCTGCGCAACGAGAAGACGGCAGAGTTCTCGCGAGGCCAGGGCAGCTGAGCTGCTCGCGGCTCCAATTGGCAGTGCCGGGTGCAGTCTCTGCGCACGGCCCACTGCTGCCATCTTGGATTGGGGTGTTGTGAGCAGCGCTTCTGCGCATAGCCCACGGAGCTGAGGCGTCAGTGCAGCCACTTCACGCCAGGAACTCTGGTCTGAAGGGCCTGGTGCGAGGCCACTGCTTGCAGTTCCCTGTGAGCGAGTGAAACCGGACTCAGCACAGAGAAAAAGAAAACAAAAAGGTTAGACTTTATTTTATTACTCAGAGTCTTGTTTCTGTTTCCCAGGAATGGTTAATGGGCCTTGCCGTTGACAAAAATACTCTGTATGATGTTATAATGGTAGATACGTGTTTACTTTGGCTGATAATGATTATCAATGTAGGTTCGCCAGTTATGGCAAATGTACCTTAATGGGAAGGGATGCCGGTAATGGGGGAGGCTGTGCGTGTGGATGCAGTGTGTAGGAAATTTCTGTACCTTCCTTTCATTTTGCTGTGAACCTAAAGCTGCTCAAAAATAGTCTTTTCAAAAATCAACACTGATTCCCTCCCCCTAAAAAACCACAACCAACAAACCAATGTCTCTAACCGCTTTTGCCAGCCACTATGTTTGTAAATAATTTACTTCCACTATTATGTCTTTTAAAATATTTAAGTACATTGACCTGTAATGCTAATGAAAATATGGTTTTCTAACATCACCTATGCCCCTTGCCCTGATGTCAACTTGTCTTTAATACTTTATGTATGATTCCCCTTACTGTTTTCGTGGGTTCACTCCTCATTCAACAGGTTTTAAATTAAGTACCACTTCTACGGAGAGGCCTCACTAACACGTGCATTTCATCTTCCCTGTAATACGTTCTCACTTCTTTCTAACTTTACTTTCTCGCTCTTGCAAGTTACAACTGGCATAGTGTTGTTTGTTTACAACAACTGCTAAAGTTGTTGTGTTGTTATTGTCGTTGTTGTCATCTGTCTCCCGCACATATTCTAAGTTGCGGGAGAGCAAGGCCCATTCCAATTATGCATGACTCCTTAGTAAGAGGAAATCAGATGAATGAGAATCAGCTGTCTGATGGAAGGTACAGACATGTAAAATCGCTGTAAATTGTATATTTCAGTAGTTCTGAATTCCACAAGATGTTTTTTCAGAGCCCAGTCATCATTAGCAGTAAAGCAAATGGAAAGCATTTGCAGTGAAACTAAACGTTATCTACATTGTTGTGGTAAGCATCTACAAAAAAAGCTTTATTAAGCACCTGCTGTGGTTTAGGTACCTTAATAGGCAGCTGAGATCCTGAAGTCCTACTGATGAATGAAATGACATGAAGGAAACCTAAGGAACATACGTAGCCCATTAACACACATAACCCATTAACCACCAACACAAGGCAGCCTTTGACAAGGACCAAGTGAGAGAGGCAAGTAATAAATGTTCTTTGAGTTGAGGGTAGAGAGACATCACTCTGAGACGGACGAAAAAGATGCGTTTTGCAGTAAACTGTGTTTAAGTTGGAGCCTTTACAATACAATGTAGGAGAGTGGGGAGAGGAGAAAGGGCATCTTAGAATCTATACGGCATGTTCAGTCCTCCTTCTGGAGGTTCCATCCAGCCTTATTGCATCGCAAGACTTTAGTCTACTTGTATGATTTGTCCTTCCAGCTAAGCCCTCTGCCTCCTTAAGCCTGTAAAGATGATGAAACTGTTACTCTACTTAAGTTATAACGGATAATCTGTATCAAAAAATAGCTCATGCTTAATGTGAGCATTCCCAGTGGGGCTATTTCAGTCTCAAATTATATTTGCTCCAAGAAAAGCACACAATGAATCACAATGAAGCTGGGGGAAAAAAACGCATCAAAGGGTAAAAATAGCACTGCCTTCCAAGTATACACAATTAAGGAGAATTCTGGGGTTGCGGATGACTTGTATAGAACATGTGGGCACAATTTAGTCCATCTTTATTAGCTCTACATTGCAAATCAACATTTCCAAAAAGAAGTTTTAAATCATTCCCTTTGGTGCTGCAATATTAGGGTCACTGAGGCCAGGATCTCCTCACTTCAATTATGGACAATCCTTTGTCCCTTGGTTTTCAGTTCTGGGCACAGAAAATTGCTGAAGGCAGAAGGCAGGCTTTGCTGTTTCCTCTTGCCTCAGGGGCCAGGAAAAGTAATTTAATTCAATTAAAAGTTGTACTTATCCATAATATATGCTACAAATTTCTGACTTGCAACAAAACAGGTTAATTTAAAACTCTTCTTGATGTCCCAAATGTCCTGTGAGGTTACAGTCTTTTCTACTGTCCATCCAGTTGCCCAAGCAGAGCATTCAGAATTATTTCTTATTCAGCCCTCTTATTTCCTCCCTGAATTGCCCAAATACAAATGGTCACCAGGTGCTGACAATTCTTCCCCCTCAGTATCTCTGGCCTCTGCCCCTTTCTCTCAGATCATCCCTAGATTATTGTAATAATAGTTGTAATTAACTGCTTCTAGCCAGTTTCTCTCCATCATGTCTCCTAAAATCCTCACTCTATTCAGTTGTCAGATGGAGCTTCTAACATTCCTTTGTCCCTCCTCCTTCCTCACTGTACCCACAAGGTCCTGTTGGGAGTCAAGGTTACTAACGTTGTTTCGCAGTGCCCCAAACATGTATGTTAATTATATGAACAAAGAGAAAATGTTTTCTTCAAAACTACAGTTGTTTATCGAATTTTTATCCAAACCTCTTCCTTTTGAATTCCAGCCAAATAAACATCTAAACAAAAGGAAACAAAAAGACATCAATCCTTAATGGTAGAGATAACTACAAAAACGCATTTGATAGTCTTCCCTACTTTTTAATGCCTGTGAAATGAAAGGAAAATGTCAAAATAATCAATTCTATCTGTGCTTAAGTTAGGAAAGTTTTAAATCTCAAACTATAACTCCAAATAAAAGGAGCCAGAAAAAGTATAATTTAAAAAAATTTATTTCAACCAAATTGAAAGTTGATAACAGAAATAAAACACCTTTGAAGCTCCTGGGCCCAGTGAAGATTTTTCAGAATAAAATGGGAGAAAATTATTTGTACTTCAGTAGTATCAAATAAAAGCATAGGTTGGTGGATATGAGTAAGTTGTGTGGAAGACATGGATCCAATCTGCTTCCTTGCTGAAAATTAGCATGGGTCAGCACTCACAGGGAAAAAGTAAGTTCTGTGGCCAAAGAACATTGTTTTTCTGGTATCCAAAAAAAGATGACTGAGATGCAGAGGCAAGTATATTTTAAAAGGAGTACATACCATAGATAACTGTGCAGGCACAAATATAAATTGAAACACCAGACAAAAATTACCGAGCTATTAGGAATGACCTTAACTCACCTTCTCACCTGAATATGGAGAAATAAATCTAATCATCAAAAGCATCTCGCACAGTACAAGGTGAGCCCTGATCTGAAAGAGACTGTCCCAAGCAGATTAGGAATTTCATTAAAAAATCCTAAATGGAAAACCTCCAAGCAAACAAAAGAGGAGGAGAAAAGTTTAACATAACTTTTTTTCTCAGTGATTAGTAGACCAAGAAGAAGAAAAAGGTTTATTGCAAGTAATGCTATTAATAAAGTTGACCTAATAGAGTAATTCTTTAAATCTACATTGCACCTGAATTACAGAAGGATTTCATTTAAAAAACAGAGGCCAAGTCCAACAAGACCTATGTCATTAGAATTAATGAGAGTGTGACTTGCGTATTTTGATGCTCATCCTGAGATTTGCCAAACTAATAAATATACATCCAAATATATATTATACCAAAAGAATGCACTTTATAATCAAACGTCCATGATACAAAAATCAACCTAAATAAATTAAACCTAAATAAAATCAGTGAAAATAGTGGACCTATTATTTGCCCAGAAAGCAATATAATCCTAGAAATAAATAACAAAAGTATCACATCAAATTTAAAACAAACAAAAAAATCTCTTCTGAATAATTCTGGGACCAATGATGAAATCAATGCCAGAATCTAAATTTTTAAATTTCATTGAGATACAATTCTAATGCCATACAATTCACTGATTTAAAGCATACAATGTGTTCTTTTTCATTATATTTACAGGGTTATGCAACCATTACCACTAATTTTAAAATATATTCATCTCCCCTAAGAGAAATGCATAACCATTATCCTTCACGTTCCTTTTTTCCCAGAATCCACCACACCACTCCTTGCCCTCAGCCACTGAAAACAACTAATATACTTTATGTCTCTATAGCCTTTAAATTACAGACATCTTATATAAATTGAATCATATAGTTTCTTGAACTATTTTCTTTACCTTAGAATAATATTTCAGAGGTTCATCCATGTTGTAGGATTTATCATTACTTAATTTCTTTTTTATTGCTGAATAATATTCTTTGGTTTATCCATTTTGTTTATCCATTCATCAGTTGATAGACGTTTGAGCTATTTCTATTTTTCTTTATTAAGAATAATGCTGCTATAATAATTCATGTACAAGATTTTGTGTGGACATATGCATTTAGTTCTCTTGTGTATATACCTAAGAGTGGAATTGCTGAGTCATATAATAACTTTATTTTTAACCTTTTAAGGGAACACCCAAATTGTTCTGTAAAGTAGCTACAACATAGTAAATTCCAAGCAGCAATGTATGAAGGTTCTGATTTCTTAACATCCTTGCCAAGTCTTTTTATTGTCTCACTTTTTTATTATAGGCATCCTAATGGGTGTGAAGTTTTATTTTACTGTGGTTCTTATTTACATTTCCCAAATGTTAATATTATTGTGCTTATTAGCCATTTGTGGATCTTCTTTGAAGAAATGTCTATACTGATCCTTTGCCCCTTTTTAAATTGAGCTATTTTTCATTTTATTGTTAAGTTGAAAAAATTCTTTATATATTGTGGATACAAATCCCACAAGATGTATGATTTGCGAACATTTTCTCCTAATCTGTGATTTATCTTTTTACTTTCTTAATGATATCATTTGTAGCACATAAGTTTTCAATTTGGATCATTTCCTAATTATCTATTTATTTTTCTTTTGTTGTTTGTCCTTTTGGTGTCACATGTAAGAAACTACTGCCTAACCCGAAAGTCACAAAGATCACTCCCATGTTATTTCCTTAGAGCTTTATATCTTTAGCTCTTACATTTATGTCTCTGATCCTTTTAGAGTTAATTTTTCACATGCTGTGAAGTCAAACTTCATTACTTTCTGTGTGGATATCAGTTGTCCCAACACCATTTGCTGAAAAGACTATTCTTCCCCCATTGAATAGTCTTGGCACCCTTGTTAAAAACCATTTGCCCATAAATGTAAGGGTTTATTTCCAAAACTCTAAATTTTCTTCCATTGATCTATATGTTATATACTGTCATATTTGTATAGCAGTGTTACAGTATTTAGTTTACTGTAGTTTTGTAATAACTTTGCAATCATGAAGTAAGACTCTTCCAAATTTATTTTTCTTTGTCAAGATTGTTTTAGCTCTTCTGGGCTCCTTGCACTTTCATATGAATTTTAGAATTAGTTTATCAGTTTTTGCAAAATGCCAGCAGGAATACGGTTAGAGATTGTGTTGAACCTATAGATTGAATTTTGGGACTATTGTCATTTTAACAATATTGATTCTTCCAGTCCATGAATGTGAAATTTCTTGCCATTTATTTAGATCTTTAATTTTGTAACATTATTTTGTAGTTTTCAGAGTACAAGTCATGTACTTCTTTTGTTGAAGTATTCTATTCCTTTTGATGGTATTGTAAATGAGATTGTTTACTTAATTTTCTAATTTTTAATTGCTAGTTTTTTATGCATATTAATCTTGTATTCTGAAGCCCTACTGAAGTCTCTTATTAGTTCTAATAAAAGTTGTATTTGTTTTGTGGACTCCTTTCTATATGTAAGATCATGTCATCTGCATATGAAGATAGTTTTGTTTCTTCCATTCCAATCTGAATGCCTTTTGTTTCTTTTTCTTGCCTAATTGCTCTGGCTGGAACCTCCAGTACAGTGTTAAATAGAAGTGTTCAGAGTAAATGTCTTTGCCTTGTTCCTGATTATTAGAAAAGTATTTGGCCTTTCACCTTTAAATCTGATGTTTACTGTGGGGTTTTCATAGATGCCCTTTATCAGGTTGAGGAAGTCCCCTGCTATTCCTAGTTTGTCCAGTGTTTTTATCATAAAAAGATGGTAAATTTTGTTAAATATCAAGTCTGTTGAGATGATCATATGATATTAATCAATTTTCACATGTGAAATCAAGCTTGCATTCCCTAGATAAATTTCTATTTGGTTCTTCTTAATAGTTTTTTATTTCTTTATTGATATTTTGTATTTGGTGAGATATTGTCATATCTTCCTTTAATTCTTCAAGCATGGTTTTCTTACCTCTTTGCACATAATTATAGTAGTTGCTTTGGAGTTTCTGTCTGCTGAGCTCACCATCTGGGCCCTTTCAAAAGCAGTTTCTATTGTCTGATTTTGTTGTTGTTATCATAACCTGTTTGTTTCTTCCTTCCTTCCTTCCTTTCTTTCTTTCCTTTCTTTTCTTTCTTTCCTTCCTTCTTTCTTTCTTTCTTTCTTTTTTTCATTTTCTTTGCATGCTTCATAAGGTTTTGCTGATAACTGGATATTTCAGATATATATTGTAGCAACTCTCAGTATGCTCCCCATCTTTCTGGGGATTTTTGTGGCTAATGATTTCCTGATCATTTGTTTCTTTCTTTCTTTCTTTGGTGAGTAGACTGAACAACTTCTGCAGGCGCTTCCCACAGTGTGCCGAATCAGATGTACCTGCACAAATGTTCCCACTTTGGTTTCTGTCTTTTAGCTTGGCTACCTGGAAGTCTCTCCTGGGTCTACATAAATCACCCCGTCTGTCTGCAGTGTTTCTTCACTGCACTTTTATCTTTGTTGGTCAATTACCTCTTTTGATTATCCATGTTTTAAAATGTCACATGCATTGGGAGGTCAACTTGGTGCTTTGTGGCTGCCTGGAGGGGTGGGAGGGGGAGGGTGGGAGGGAAGGAGATGCAAGAGGGGGGAGATGTGGGAATGTGTGTGTATGTGTAACTGATTCACTTTGTTGTAGAGCAGAAGCTAACACACCATTGTGAGGCAATTATACTCCAATAAAGATGTAAAAAAAAAAAAAGTCACATGCATTTATCACTGGGAGATAAGGAGGCAACACAAGTATACCTGTGCACCCTTTGTGTATAAACTGAATAACAGATATGCTGTGATCAATTACTGGGAGACTTTGACAGAAGTGATATGATTGGTCACTGGTCATAATGCACATCTGTTATTTATTTAGTGATTGATGGATTGATGATGCAGCAGCAAAGTACGTACTTCATGGAATTTCTCCTAGTTAATATATCATGGTAACTGAAATTTGAACCTTTTTATCAGAAAATTGGTATTATTTAACTAAACTGTGGTAACTGAAATTTGTGCATATCAGAACTATGGAAAGGGAATATATATACATATATATGTAATTCCACATATTAGCTAAATTTTCTAATTTAATAACCAGCCATTATTGATGATTATTTCCACTAAAGGACTTCTGAAGTATTTTCATTATTTTTCAGTGCAGAAATAGCTTGCACCTCCGCCCCAAATATGCACATATACACACACACAAAGCAGAAGGAAGTCATTAAAGATAAAATATATCTAAAATTATAAAAAATTGACAGCTATCAGTATTCCAACTTAAAATCTTTGAGAGAGCCCTTACCTATTTCATCCAGAAAATGAAAGCTAACGCTATTCCACCCTCCACCAAATAATGTTACTTTCTAATAAAACTGATTGCATTTTTTCACAAGTACAAGTCAGATTTAAAATGTAATCTAAAAGGAATATAATTGGTAGAGAGTGCCTAAAGATTCACTGCTAGATCTTATTGAAGCCAGAGTATACGGGCAGAGAATCTGTTACCTTGCTTTTTAAGGACCTTTGAGTTAATGAAACGTAATAACTTTGTAAAGTGCTTTCTAGCTTAGATTTGGTTTCTGAGCTGCTTAGGTTAAGAATGATCACTTTAGGCAAGGCCATAAATAAAATTACTTTATAAAGACCAAATATCAACTGAACAAAGTTTACTGCTTGTCTTGCTTCACTTGCCTTCAGATGGCCGATCAGAGTCAGCTTTTCACATTTTTTTGGCAATCCCAGTCTCTTACATCACCAATTACTTGATAATTGCAACTAAAAACAAATGTGCTGATCTCTATATACCATGAAGAATCTCTGCGATATTTGTCAGAATTTGAATTTTATATGCATTCTACATCTTAGATTTTTGTCCTTTTGAAGTCAAGTCTGTTGTTGCAGCACCCCGGGGACCTACCCAAAATTCCTGTAATAGGCAAAATTCCTGTAATAGGCAAAATTCAAATTTCATCATCCTAATGGAAACCACCCACATGGCACTGGCAATCTATCTTCCTGAAAAACCACTGAAGAAAGCTACTGTGCTTATAAATTCCAATTGTGGCAAAAGATGACACAAGATTTTCTTATCAGCCTGTTCCAGTGTCTTATAGTCATAAAATAAGCTCCCTTCTTAAATGATCTTCTAAAATTACTAAACAAAATAAAACTCCTGGGGCTTCCCTGGTGGCGCAGTGGTTGAGAGTCCACCTGCCGATGCAGGGGACACGGGCTCGTGCCCTGGTCCGGGAAGATCCCACATGCCGCGGAGCGACTGGGCCCGTGAGCCATGGCCGCTGGGCCTGTGCGTCCAGAGCCTCTGCTCCACAACGGGAGAGGCCACAACAGTGAGAGACCTGTGTACCGGAAAAAAAAAAAAAAACCAAAAAAAACAAAAACCAATTAAAAGACAGAGATTGGTAGAGTGGACTAAAAAACCCCACAACTCAAATATATTTTGTTTATAAAATGCAAGCCATAAATCCCCAAGGGCCTTTATCCAGCTTTAATAATTCCCTAAGCCACTGTGACATCAATTTTTTTTTCTCCTTTTGAGTTCCCTTTTACTTCTGGCATCTGACGTTTTTCTTTCAAGCTAGGTTTATATGTTATCTATTAGGAATTTATTTCTATGGATTTTAATATGTTGTATTTTACCACACTGCTAGATCTTGAATTCAGTTTTAATAGAGACTGCAAAGGGTTTTTATGATGTCCTAAAAATGTGGGAATTAATAGGACATCAACCTATTATGGCTCTGAAAAAATTCTGCATTTTATGGATACACAACACATTTCTCAAAGGGCTTTTCTCTCATCAACATTAAACCTTCATTCTTTTTTAATGTAATGCCATAAAGATTTCCAATTGACCAAGAAAATCTATTTTCCCTTTCTTTAATAATAAAACTCCTAAGTATTAGCTGGCTACATGGATGTCCAGCTGGAAGCTATTTTTCTCCCTCTCCTTTGACATTTGCTACAGCGGTTTATTAAGTACTGGCCAATGGTAAGTGAGCAGGTGTGATGTATGCCATTTCTATATCAAGACTGTGAAAAAGAATGAATGTTCATGTGATCCTCCAGTCCATTTTTCTGCTTTTTACCAACTGGGAGATAATGAAATCTGGAGCCACTAGCATCATTGGACCTAGAGATGGAAGCCATATGTTAAAAATGTCAGAGATGTCTTTTATATCATGGAATTTTGGAATGTTAGGTGAGAGAAATAAACTTCTATCTTGTTCAGGGCTTTATATATAGGGGTTCCTTTGTTTTAATAACTTAGACTTGTACAGCTTCAGGAACAGAGTAAGCTAGGGCTCAGGAACACTTAGTGAAAAAATGGAAATGAAGATCCAAGGAAGAGTAGATTGTGAAAATTAAGTTGGTCATGGAGACTGATCTCCAAGAGGCAGTCAGACAAACCAATCTTTACTTCCAATCGAAAGACATAGTTTGGGGTGTGTGTGTGTGTATGTGTGTGTGTGTATGTGTATAATTCTTTGGGTTTTGACGTATACAGTGTGTAGTCAACATCAAAATCAAGATAAAAAACAATCGCATCACTCCCCAAAATTCAACATTTCTCCCCAATCCTAGCTTCTGGCAAACACTAGTTTGTTTTTTGTTCCCATAATTTAGGCAGCTATATGATTATTATTATTACTATTTTACTCCTTATAAATTGTGTTTCTCAACTAATACCATGACCTAGAGGAAAGATCCTACTTCCATGCAAGGAAAAAGCCTTTCTGGCAGGAAAGAACATGCTAACTCTAGGGAGAGATTGGCATGGAGTGCATTGCGTGAGTGAACCTGAAGAAGCACTGTTAGGTTGAGCAGAAGCTCCCCCCACCTGCCCACCTTTCCCTATCCAACTCCCTTACCCCTCCACACACAGCAGACAAGCCCTGACATCACCCACCAGACTCCTTATAGGTAACAATGCTTACAGAATACACCATCGAAGAGACCCTCAAAGGCACACCCACATGAGCTAACCCTTCCATGGAGGTGTTCATATCTCCTAAACAAGGAAGTAAACAGGTTTGAGGACAATAGAATAAAAAACAAAGGATGTTTGATTATTCCAGCTGTCTGGTTGGGTGTGCTCTCTTTCCTTGTGCAAACTGTGCTTCTAATGAGATGAAGGAATCTGTCATTTAAGTTTAACCTGAAATGTCCTCTTTGGAAGTCTAGATTGGCTTTTCCCGGAAACCGTTTCAGCAGAGAGTGAGAGCCAACAGAGGGGGCTTTCCTGAGGGTTACTAGAAAGGGATCTGAGAGGAAGGAACATACTCCTTCTCTTCTCTCTCCGTTCAATTCCTGGGACAGAAGCCATCAACTAGAGCTCCTGAAACTGACTTTATTCCAACCCCAGTCTCTTCAGGATCTGATGATAACACAAGGGCTCCATTTACTGAGAGGCAAGGTTACTTCTGGGAGGTGAGTTTTGTTGCCAAAGGATTCTGTAAATAAAGTTTTATCAGAATACCACCACACTTTTCCATTCCTTTACAAGCTTTTGCACTACAGCAGTAGAACTGAGTAGTAACAACAGAGATAGTATAGCCTACAAAGTCTAAAATATTTGCTATCTATCCTTTTGTAGAAAAAGTTAACACCTGGTATAGGTAGAGAAAGATTCGCCACCCATCCCTAGCAGGAATGAGGCTTCTTATCAAGCATTCCAGGTGTCAGTAGAAAAATTAAGTGCTAAGTAGCAAACTGCCACAGAACTCCACTTAACTTTCCCTGTAATGCCAAGACCACTGGAAAATAAGTTATCCAACAGTTGAATCTCATTGTCTAACCATTTTGCTTATTAAGATATTAACCTGAGATAGCCCAACATCTTGTTAACAGAAGACAAAAAAAAAGTCAATCAACCTGTATTGCAGCTAGACATAACACGAAAAAATTCTTGACTGCTGTCCAATTTGTGCATAAGTCTACAATAATTATTCCAGATTTTCCTCAATTATGTAACTTAGATTATCTTTATTTCTCCCATACTGGCTAAAAGTTGTGTGGGATTTGAGTTGGAAATCAACCTATGGGAAGAGGACAAGAGTAACTTGAAATGGTCTGGGGAAAGTAAAAGCTAACACTTCTATAAATGTTCTTCACATCTTGGACTATTCCTAACCTTGTGCATAATGTTCACATCTCCTTTCAAATTTTATTCATAGAGCTGCCAAACGTAACACAGGTTTTCTTATTTAAATGTAACCCTCTTCATCAAAACCCATCTTCATCACCTTTTTCCCTCTACCCACTTCTACCTGTCATTTGCATAAGCATTTATCCTTTGACTCATTATTACCTTGGAGTACATCCTAATGTCACAAAGAAAATACACATTCAACAATCACTGTTAATTACAATATTAACATATGGATATATATCTATATATATTGAAGGATAGAATAAATAATTATTCATATTAATGTTGTTAGAAGTTAAGTTTTTCAATATAAGAAAAAATTAAAATATAAAATCATACAAGTAAAAAGGCTGTAATGTTAAATTTGAATTAAATTTTATAATCTCTTGATTTACTTTTCTTTTTTAAAAGGAGTACATGTTTCCCAGCTCTGTACGCTACAAAGGTCAAGAAAAAAACCCAGTAAAGTGAGGCCAGTGAGCAGCACTGATTCCTAGATTACAGCCTCTGAGCTCCATCATTTCCCCCTAAAATGCACCAGCTCTTTGGAGAAAAGGCTAATTCAGACCTGGGGAAAGAAATGTATAAGAGTAACCTGGGACATCTTGACAAACCAGAAAGCAAGGAAATTATGAAAGACATTGTGAAGACATCTCCAAACCATATTGTTAGGTGAAACAGGCAAATCACAGAAATGTAAAAGTATACAGGAGCTAACAGGAAGAACCTGTCAATGGCCAAAAATGGAACAATATCAAAAAGAATAATGAGAGAAATGGGTTAAAATACATAAAAATCATAATAATATTTTTAAAAATTACTTATTGGTCACTCTTGGAGGTTGCTGTGATACTAATTATTCTCAAATTTGGCAAATAAATACAAAAGATCATGCACTTACCTTCCTTTCCTTGGGGACTGTAACTAAATAGTTGATAAGAGAATGTTCCTTTTTTTATAGAGGAATTATAGCTAATAAGAGCAGAAGTAATGATGGAATCAGAAAAATCACCATTTCAAAAATTCTAATGAAATTGTACACATAGGCAATGATTATCAATGTCTGCTAAAGCCACTGAAAGAAAGATTTCTGGGGAATTTTAAATGAACTTATCAGGTTTACAACACCAGAACCCATGTATCATTTTCCATATTATTAAAAGTAACATTTATTCTGGTGTAATGCAATAATAAATATATAGCTTCACCTATGAATTATTCTAGCTCCTCCCTCAAAAAAAAAATAGGCCGGAATTTATTCAAGCTTCTATATCTATCAAGTTTATAGGAAATAAATGGATAGCGGAACTCTTTAAACAATACCATGAGGCTGCCATCAGCAAAATACACAGTGAGGTGAATTTTATATGATAATTTTTTTTCAATAAAGAATGAACATTTTAAAGGGGAGAGGGGAACTATCGATATTATGAATTAAGGAATATATGATCCATATTCAGTATATGGACTTGCTTACATTCTCATATTACTAGAAAATGAATTATGAAGACATTTTTGAGAGCAATAGGGAATATTGATCATAGATCAGCTATCAGGTGAATATAAAGAATTATTCTGAATTGTACTGGTTTTAAAATATATGGTTATATTATTAAGCATCCTTTATTAGGAGCACTAAGGCATTTGTGAGTGGAAAGATACGATGTTTGGAATTTTCATTTAAATACTACAGTAAACAAAAAATGGAGAGGTGATAACTGAACCAAGAATGGCAAAATTTTGATAATTGTTGTAACTGGCTAAGTACAGGGAGGTTCACAATAGTACATGTAGTATTCACTTTACTCTTTAGTGTTTCCATATTTAAAGAACTTAAAAGGGGAGAAAGTAAATTACAGCCTATGTGACCTGGAAATACAGCTGGGAAAAAGAAAATTTAAAAACTTTACCCACTTTCCAGTTTTTGTACAGTTTTGGAAACTCGTATATTCAGTACTGCTCCAAGTGCAGTGAATATAGCTATATTGTCAAGAGTTTAATTGAAATAGTTAAATTGAAGTAATTCAATAGTTTAATTGAAAGATTCGCATGTTTTAAAGGAGTGCTATTACCACAGGGATATAGAGGCCTGTGTTCCAATGTGTTTTATCCACACATAAAAATGAGCCAGGGCTTCCCTGGTGGTGCAGTGGTTGAGAGTCCGCCTGCTGATGCAGGGGACACGGGTTCGTGGCCCGGTCTGGGAAGATCCCACATGCCGCGGAGCGGCTAGGCCCGTGAGCCATGGCCGCTGAGCTTGCGCGTCTGGAGCCTGTGCTCCGCAACGGGAGAGGCCACAACAGTGAGAGGCCCGCGTACCACAAAAAAAAAAAAAAAAAAAAAAAAAGAGCCAGCTCAGTGGTACTGAAACTTTTAATCCTAGGAGCCTTTTCACTCTTAAAAATGTAGAAGACTCCAAAGAGTTTTTTGAATGTTTGTTATTTTTATGCTTATTCTATGTTAAAAATCAAATCTAAGAAAGTTTTACAACATTTATTTGAAAATAAAAATGACAAATCCATTACATTTTAACATAAAGGACCGATTTTTATGAAAAATGAGTGTATTTTTTAAAAAATTGGTGAAAAGAGTGGCATTGATTTACTTTTTTCACTTTAGTTTTTTAAAGTTTTCCTGCTGTCTGGCTTAATTGAAAGTGGCTGGATGCTTGTATTGTCTGCTGCGTTCAATCTGTTGCAATATATTGCTCTGTTTAAAATAGATAAAAATTTGGCTTCACACAGATATATAGCTGCAGAAGGGAAGATAATTTTAATAGCTTTTTGAGATAATTGTGGCCATTCTTCTTTGCTACCACACCAAAAATACACAGGCCGCAGTTTCGTAAAGATTATTTGCAATGTAAAATCAATTAACTTTTCATATTCAGTTACATTAAAATCCATTGGTCTCTCTTGCACTTTGAATGTTCTTTAATTGATTCTTAACTCCATCATCACTCAATTATAAAATATTGGTTCATTACACAAATCGTCTAAATGTTGACACATCTCATTCCACAGAATTAAGATCACATTTGTTAATATCACCACCAGTCTCATAGTAATAGATTGAAGTATTCCAAAATTCTAATTTCTACTTGAAATCACAAGTTTTATCACTGGCAACAAATACTGTCATTTGTTTTCCTTGGAATGACAGACTTCCTTGTTTATTTTCAAGAAAATGTCTGCCAAGTACCCAAGTGTGAATAACTAGAGTTTGTGTGTCAGATTTTCTTTTAAGTAAAATAGTGTTTCATGAAAAAAGCTCACTCAACTCAGAATTCAAAGAATCTCACAAGTGCTTTTGTTAGAGACAACTGTCATACGTGGGTTGGCATCAGAAGTGATTTATGCTCACTTCTCATTTCACCAAATGGAATATTAAAAATAACATCTACTCAAGGGTTGAAGTTTAATAAAAATTTTAATATTTCATTAAGGGCATTCTTAAGAGTAACTGATGCTTTTATTACTGTGAATAGTACACTTCAGTGTCTCTGCCTCGATTCTTTCTAAAGTGCCAGTGGTCCTATGCACCATCAGTGCAAAAGTCAGCACAGTGAAGAGGTAAATAATGTTTATGAAGATACTTTTGACCTGGTGGTTTCCTAAAATAGTCTCAGAGTCCTCCAGGGGGTCTTCAGGCCATGCTTTGGGAACCACTGGTCAATCTTGAACATATTTTTTCAATTCCCTCACATATATGATACAAATGTTAACAATTTTAATATAGGTAATTAATAGAAATGAGTAGGTAGGATTCAGAGGCTGGCAGTAGTCTAAGGCTTACTTAGTCATTAACTGTCTCAGTCAGGCTGATAAGTTCTCATGAACTAGTTTCTGGAGGAAATATGCAACCTATCCAAAATTGTTTGTTTATATCGTTTTGATTTCCTCAAAAGAAAATATACAGAATACTGAATTTTCCTTTCCAGGCATTTGGAAACTTTAAAGAATTAAAATTCTTTAATAGAATTTAAAAATTATTTTATAGATAATTATATAGTCACACGCAGCTGTAAGAAATAATACAGAGAGTGATCATGTGCACATTTTACCTAGTTTCTGCCAATGGTAACATTTTGCAAAACTATAGTGCAATATTACAACCAGAGTATTGACATTGATAGTCAAGATACAGAACATTTCCATCACCACAAGATTATACATGTTGCCCTTTTATGGCCACATTGATTTCCATCTCCCTTCTTAATTCCTGGCCACCACTAATCTGTTCTTCATTTCTGTAAGTTTGTCCTTTCTAGAATTTTATATAAATAGAATCATACAGTATGTAAACTTTTGGAACTGGTTTTTCCATTCAGTATAATTCTCTGGAGATTCATCCAGGTTGTTGCATGTGTCAATAGTTTATTCTTTTTTATTATTAAATAGTAATCCACAATTTAAATATACCAGTTTAATTCAACAGTTGAAAGATATTTTGGTTGTTTCCAGTTTCAGACTATTAAGAAAAAAAGCTGCTACAAACATTCATGTGCAGGTTTTTGGTCTTCATTTCTCTGAGATAAGTGCCCAGCACTGCAATTGCTGGGTAGTATGGGTGTTGCATATTCAGTTTTTTAAGAAACTGCCAAACTGATTTTCAGAATGGCTTTACTCTTTACATTCCTACCAGCAGCATATAGATGATTCTGCTTCTCCGCGTCTTCTCCGGTGACTGGTGTTAATCATATCACATTGTGGTTTTAATTTACAAATTGAAACATTTTAAGTTTACAAATATTAGATCATTTGATATAGTCCCATAGGTCCCTAAGGTGCAGTTCCTTTTTCTGGTTTTTTTTCTCTTTGTTGTTAAAATTGGACAGTTTCTATTGTTTTGTCTTATAATTTACTGATTCTTTCTTCTGTCCCTTCCATTCTGCTGTGGAGCCCATCTACTGTACTTTTTATTTCCAGTTGTTCTCTTCATTTTGTTCCCTTTGATATCTCCTATTCCTTACTGAGAATTTCTACTTTTTGATTATTTTTTTTCATTTCTCTAAATCATTTTCATAAGTACCCGTCGAACCATTTTTATCATGGCTGCTTTCAAATCGTCGTCAGATGGTTCCAACATCTCTGTTATCTTGGTGCTGGCGTCAATTGATTGGCTTTTTTCATAGAGTTTGAGATCTTCCTGTTTCTTGGTATGACTAGTGATTTTGCATGATAACTGGGCATTTTGGGGTTGTATTATGAGGCATTAGATTGTATTTAAACCATCTATTTTAGCTGGTTTATAGGGCTACTGCCTCTTTACTACCTGGTGGAGGTAGAAGATTAGGTTCCCTTTTGGCTTCCACTGAAATATGAGGGGAGGGGCTCCTTGTTACTGCTAAGAGGGGGTGGGATTTGTAGCAATCTAGGTGGTCTCCTCCAGCACCACAGTGTGATGGCCTCATCATTTCTGGGCAGTGGTGAAAATCCTGATTCTTCAGTGGACCTCTAGCTTCACACCAGCCGGGAGGTAAAAGGACATCTTGTTACTGCCAGATGGGAGTGAAAGTTTGATAATGAGTCACTGATAAAGAAATTTTAAAAAGAATTTATGAATAAGGTTATGCATTTTTATCGAACACTGAAAATGGATTAGACACAGAATCTCTTCTTTGCAGCTTAGATAGAATGCAGGTAACTGTACATGTGGCTGGAGGAAACAGAAAAATAGAGGACATATTTGAGAGTATTACCCAAAGGACTGTCTGCAAGCTAATATTTTAAGTCAGTTGGGGGGATATTTGGACCCTAAAAGTTAAAACGCTGGACCATGCTATCTGGAAACCATGATAGTATGCCAATCCAACATCAGTCATTAATTCTTTATAATGAAATAATATGTCAAGAAAACAAGGGACAAATATCTCCTGATATAGAACAAGGAAGGAAAGTGCCAAGTGCAATGCACCACCTGAGAGTTTCTGCACATCCTGGGGACTTGATCATAATGCCAGACAACAACTGAAAAGAGAGGACAGGGTCGAAAGGGAGAGAAGGCATAGGAGATGCTCAAAAGAGAATGATGAGGCACTGCTGCATGGTTTTGTAACAACAGGCATTGGTGTGACTTTGGACAAAGCCCTGTACTACTTTTCAGCTTTTCTGAGCACCATTTCCTTCATCTGCTAAATGAGGAGCATGACTGGCTAATTTAAAATCCCCAGCAGAACCATGTGCCTGGTTTCACAGTCTTCTACCAGACCTGAATAGAATAAGCTTGATACGTTTAAATAACAAATGGATAGTTATTATTTATGACAGGAAAAGAAGGAATAGGAAATTCCATTAGACTTGATTCTAGTTTAAAATTGATTATCACATTAATGCCTTGATGAAAGGCATTTCCATTCAAAATTGTCTCCTTGAGTAAAATGTAAAATTAAGCATTCTTTAAAAAGTAAAATTCTAATACGCAGTCAAGATGACAGTCACTCCCTTGATTAAATGTATACACTGAGGATAATTCATGAATCTGCTTATTCTTCCCTAGCAAGTCAGGCCTAAACTGAAGTAATACATCTGCAGCAAAAGCTTGGTGAAAAAACTTGACAAAGGGCTTCCCTTCTAAAGAAAACTAAATGCAGGAGAAACTCTATAAACCTCTGTCTGGAGAAGCTCCTTTCCATTTGAAGCACCTGTATCCCTACAGTAGGGCCACAAGAGCTCCTTTAGAGTTTCTTGGACAAGTATAAAGACAAAAAGATAGTTTAACTTTTGAATTACTGAAAATATCATAAAATAAATGAGGAAAACAAAGAGCAGAAAAAACTTTACACAACAACCTTCAAATAAGGTATTAGCACCCAATTGTTAATAATGTTGAGTTTGATTTTTGAAGTCTGAAATTATTTTTACACACTGCCCTTACAAAGAGCTTTCTTAATTGTCTCTTTCTCTATAAGTTGAAATTTTAAGAAGTAGAAAGGGTAATGTCTAAGATATATAGCTAAGCTTGAGTCAGTTCAGAAAAGCATTGTCATTATAATTACTTGGCTAGCATTTGAAAAGTGCTTTCATATACATTAAATAATTTTCTGGCCCCCTCCAGAAAATAAACACTAATTCTAAACATTTCACAGCTAAGGAAACCGAGGACTAGATAATTCGTTTGACTTGCTTATGTTTAAGAACTAGTAAGTGATGAAACTAGGATTCAAACCTAGGACCCAGGTAGCATGGAAAGTAAATGGAGACTGGAAGGAAAAAAAAAAGAGATGAGATATAAAGCCATTTGGTGCCTTTGGCCAGTTATACTCTTCCTATTGCATACTTCTGATCCTATTATCATACTCTTTGGGACAGGTTAAGTTTTAGTCTTAGATATAATCTTCAGGGACTACTGGAAAGTCCTGGTGCCTCCCCACCTGCAGCTGCAAAGGTGAATTCTATGTTTGTTGAATTGCAGTTACTTCCTTTTCTTAGGTTTAAGATTTTTATCCCAGTTTGAATGCATATATTTTTGAGAGGTCCAACATTCACAGTTTTATCAGGTTTTACTTCAAGGTGGCATAGAGGGGAGCCCTGAGGATGGGATTTGATGAGGATAGGAAGAGAGAGAATGAGATTACTGAGAGCACAAAGTAGGAATCAGTGGAGGGGTATCCATTCACTAAGAGAAAAATGACAAGATATAGAACAGGGATGCCATGACCCCTGAGTATTACCTGCATCAAAACCACGCCTAGAATTTTTCAATTAACTTCCTTTTGGTTCTCAGTGTAGAAAAAAGGAATATGAGAAAAAGCAGAAGAAGGTATGAGAATTTCAGGGCTGCAGCATTTTAGGTTTTTTGCTTGTTTGTTTTGTTTACCATAAAGAGTATAATAGTGCCAAAAGATGGAGGAACTTTCCCTGCAATGAGTCACTAATTTTGTTTAAGTGTTTAAAAGTAGGAAAGAAAGATACCTTTCTGCCTGGGATAGATACTGGTCTCAGTAATTGCTAACTGTTTGAAATAACTACTTGTCAGGCACACCACTGAATACCTTAAGTACATTAACATATGCCACGATTTTGACAACACTGTGAAGTAGGTTATCCATAATCACCATTTTGTACATGAGGAAACTTTAACTGAACAAGTGGGGTCCTTGCCATGGTCATTGAATTATTAGATGACAGAGTCATAATTTAAACCCAGATCTTTAAAACCCCACAGTCTTAGGGAATTACCACTGCATTTAGCACTTCCTTTAGGGGCCAGGGGTAATCCATCCTGTCCACAATAATTACAGCTCACATAAAGCGAGTGTTCATTATATGCCAAGCACTGTACCAGGCACTGTTCATGCATTTCTTTTCATTATTGCCACAATTTTATGAGTTAAGAAATATAACTATGCCATTTTACTGATGAGGAAATGGAGGCAGAGAAAGTGAAGAACTTGTCCAAATGATGGAAGATAAATTCTAATCAAAGCAGCTTAATTCCAAAACCTGTGCTCCTACTGATGGAATCGGTATGTTGGTTCAACAGAGGTGTCTAAAAAGGGTGCTGTTAGGAAGATATTCTTTCTGGAAAACCTGCATGCAGTTGAGAAGATTCCAATTTTTAATGCTATTTATGTAGACTATCAAAACAGTGACACCCTTAAAAACTGGTAAGAAGGAAAATTTGACCACATTCACTTAGAGAGAACTTTTCAGAAATTTAGGTTACACCAGTAGGGGCTGCTTCTGTGAAGTGCTCTCCCCACTTGACATTTTGCTGAGCTGCTTGTATTTTTATAATTAGAAATAAAATCTTAATTTTAAGAATCAATTTTTCACCTGGGCCTGGGAATTTTAAAATTGACTAACCCTTTTGAAAATTGCAGGTAGCTCTCTTCTAGGGTTAAAAATCTTAGGAAGCTTTTATAGTACTCCTTTCAGGGGTTTCTCTCAAGTGGATTCCCTGAGGGAACTCTTCCCTCTGCCCTTCTCCTTCCTACCAAGTCTCTTCTTTGTTCCTTGTTCAATAGCCAGATGTCAAGTGATCATTTATTCTGCCAGGCTGTCCTGCCCTAAATCACTCTGATAAACCTCTCCTCACTCCTGTTCTCTATAATTTTACTCATCTTTGCTATAATTTTTCCAAGGGCAGGGATGTGAAGTCTCTTCAACTGTGATGCTGTTCATCAGGAAGTTGTTACTGGTGTCCTTATCAAGAGGGATCCATTTATTAGGTAATTGTGACACCATTTCAGTCCAAATATAGAAAGGAAACCTTTCTCAGCACACTAGAGTATGTTTATTATCAACAAGTCGATCAGTTACCCAAATGTAAGCTAGTTTTAATTCTAGTTCCTAAATTGATTCACACACTTATGTAAATTTGTAACAGCTTTTAACAAAAAAAAAAGCAAAAATAAAAGACTTTACAAAAGGATCAATGATTTTAAAAAATTGGTTAGTTACTTTTTTTTCTTTTGCTAAAACAATAGCTTAGCATTGCCATGGGTGCTGTTCTAATGAAGTTTGAATTTATGACTCCCTAAAATATGGTATTAAAGCAAAATACACAAGAAATTAAAGGTGAGATTCTAGTAGTTTTGTCCTCTTTGTTGTATTAAAGTAAGTATTTTTACCTCTTCTGTTTACCATAGATATGATTACTTCATTATGAGCCAAAACAGAAAGGCAGTTACTCTAAAAGTATTGAAGAGTATGATCATACCTATTGGTTGGAAACTATGAAAATGTTTTCTGTCTATTTGCCAAATGTGTGGAATAAAACTCTTGAGTGGGGTTAACCTATCACTTGCAAATAATGGAAAGTGAATGGGTATTGGGGCTATTATAAAATTGGAGATAAATTATGTAACTTCTTTGAGTCAGTTTCCTTATCTTTAAAATAAGAATAATTAGACTTACCTTGAAGTGTGGTTGTGACAGTAAGTTACAATATATGTAAGACATCTGATACATCATAGAGGGTCTTGAATCAGTTCTCATTGGTCCTCTTCTAGGCTGAAGCATTGTCTAATGCATGTTCCAATGCTTATCAGTATAAAAGGCAGGAAAGTCATTGCAATAACTAACTTTAAAGATAAACCATATACTCTAAAATGATTTTAAGGATTATTTCTCTCAGTTCCCAGCCTTATCTACTTTGAATAAGTGGAGGGTACAAGGTCATTGGACACCTCAAATACAACTCAGAGTTGCTGCATTTTGTTGGTTTAGAAACGAATTGTCTTCCCAAAGGCCCTGGAATTTTACAAGCAGTGTCATTGAGCTTCTAGTTGAAAGTCATTTGGAAAAATTCAATTTGATATTTAAAGAGAAGTCATTAAATGCAAATATTAATGACTCTCATGAAACCACTGATTTCACTTTAGAGGCACTCATTGAAGTCCAACCAATTGGAAACTGAAAGGAGGGCATCATAACTGACAAGGTGTCATCTACATTAGTAAACCTTTCAACTGGAATTTAAAAAACCAAAAATGGACATTTATTTCATCAAGCAACTCTTGAGTTGTTTTTTTTTTTAAGTACTCTTCTGCTTAAATTCAGTTGAAGATGTGTCCTGAAGGTACATTTTTATGGTGGGAAAACTACCCTGATTTACAGTGATTTACATGGATAGTCCATAAGCAGACACTTGGAAAGCTAAATTATCTTTGATTGTAATTTGGGAAGAGATATTAATCTATCTATCTTTGGGTTTTCTTACCTTAAAATTGTGAACATCTGTGTAACTTAATTTTTTATCCCCAAAATGAAGAAATGAAAATAATTTTTAGGCAAACAGAAAGCAACATAATACAGGCATAAATTTAAGCCATTCTGTTATTGGGGTTTTTCTTTCATTTCCCTTAGCATATTATCCAACTGATATTCTAATACATGTAGTGACTTCTTTAGCACTGTTGCCATATAGAGCAGCAGTTTATCTCAGCCGCTCCTATCTTTTTTCCCCTCCAAATTTTGCTACTCACATCTCCCAGCTCTGATGTTATCATTGGAAAAATGCACTTCCAGTCACTGCAGAGGTTCCTTTATTTGCTATTATGGTTTATTCCTAAACAAGAATGAAAATAGTTGTTATTTCCAGACCCCAGTTGTTATTCTCTCCAGATCCAGGGACTCTTCCTTCTGTCATGATATTGTTTACCAGGTAACTCTTTTTGGGAGATATTTGTTTTTCTGTTATTACTGTTGTCTTGAAGAGTGAGTCCATTCATAGCTGTGCTGCTTTTATGAAGATTCCATGATAAAGAGAAATATTTAGCATGGTAGTTAGCCATTCAGTATTTGAAGAAAAGAAAATACTGGGAGATGTGTTCTTAAAAAGGATATTGGGGGCTTCCCTTGTGGCACAGTGGTTAAGAATCTGCCTGCCAATGCAGGGGACACGGTTTCGAGCCCTGGTCTGGGAGATCCCACATGCCGCAGAGCCTGTGAGCCACAGCTACTGAGCCTGCATTCTAGAGCCAGGGAGCCACAACTACTGAACCCATGAGCCACAGCTACTGAGGCCGTGTGCCACAACTACTGAAGCCTGTGCGCCTAGAGCCCGTGCTGTGCAACAAGAGAAGCCACGCAATGAGAAACCTGCACACCGCAACGAAGAGTAACCCCCACTCACTGCAACTAGAGAAAGCCGGCGTGCAGCAATGAAGACCCAGCACAGCCAAAAATAAATAAATTAAATTTTTTAAAAAAAGGATATTGAAACAAGGGTATCCCCCTACCTTTGCCTTCTTAGATAGGTCTGGGGAGAAAAATAGCTAATTTATCCAAAACAGCACTGATTTTGTGGACAAATTTCTCATAGTTGATAAGAGAGAACAAAATAGATACACAAGTAAAATTCCATTTTGAGGATGATTTTAATGGTACAGTGTGTCTCTATATCAGGAGGTAACATGCACTTAAGTTCCTGGTATATATTACTCTGCTGTATAAGGCAGAAAATAATTTTTGAAAGGAAAAATTGCTCTTCCAGTTGAAAGAGCTCATAAACAATGAGTGCAGTAGTTTACACCTAGCACTGAGATCATGGCTTCTAATACCATTCTTCAGTAAAGGGAACTAGGGCTTCTTAGAGAAATGACTGATCCTAGGGCTCGGGCAGTGAGTCCACAAAAGGAACCCAGTGCATATTGTAGTTCCAGAAAGTCAGAAAGTGCTAAAAAAAATCTAGAAGGTAATGAGATGTCTTTAAAGTAAGTAAAGAACGATCAGTTAGGGACTTCCCTGGTGATCTGGTGGCTAAGACTCCACACCACTAATGCAGGGGGCCCGGGTTCAACCCCTGATGAGGGAGCTGGATCCCACATGCATGCTGAAACTAAGAGTTCACATGCCACAACTAAAGATCATGCACAGGGCAACGAAGATCCCAAGTGCCACAACTAAGATCCAGCACAGCCTAAATAAATAAATATTTAAAAAAGAACTATCATTTATATCTCCATAATACCTCTTCCATCTCCTTCCTATAGTGCACCTATTGCTATGACTACAGTAATGGACACATGACTCATATCAAGTCCATTCTATACCTTATTGGTTTGGTTATGACTCATTTGCCTGAGTTAGAAAGCTCATTTCAAACTGACTTTAGCATAAATTGGAATTTCTAGGTTCATATAAATTAAGGGGAGAAATCTCATGTGTGTGCTATTGACTCCAAAATTAATCAGAAGGGATCTAATAACTCTGCCTTTAACAAGATCTTTTAGAGATATGTTAAGTCAGAGCCCTAAAATTTTAAAAATATATATTTATAAAAGCAAACTGTTAACTTTTAGAATGGTAGCCTCGGGGGCTCTACAGACGTGTTTTCCAGTAAAAAAAAAAACTACAACCAGTGAGAATTATTTTAAAAACAGCAAAAATAATAATCATTTAAAGTCTCTGGAAATTTTCCTAGCAGCATACAGGATATGGAAATTTGGATTCAAGAAAATATCTACTTAGTAAGAACAGAGGCTGTAACACCTGAAATGTGCCTTGCTCCCTCTTCCACCCTCTCCAGCTCAGCAGGATGGAAGCTCCACTCCCGATGTATCTGGCCAAGAAAATGGGCCGTTCCTTCCCCTCATATCCTCGTCAAGGGGTATGACGTCTCACTGATAGGAACAGGCCACCAGAATTTCTCATCCTCTCCAGCCCCAACTTGCATTGCAGAGGCTAAATCCCTGGTGATTACAGCCAGGGGATTAGGTGGTCCTTTTCTCCATCCAGCCCCCATTCATGGGGTAGAAGCTCTTTCCCAGACACAGTAAGACAGGAATACTGGGGCCCGAATAACCATTAACCCAGCTCATTCAAGGCACAGACTCCAATCCAAGAAGTCAGTCAATCCAAGAAGGCCAGAGGCTTCTGCCACCCCTCAGTGCCCTGCTCATATAAAGGGGTGTTACTCTTGCCTCCAGCTCTGGAAAAGTGGCTCAGAGATTTTTTTTTCTACTGAAGAAGTAGCCCATAAGAACAGAGATCTCTAAATTTCCCCCAAACTCTGTTTGAAACAGTGTAGGAAGTTCAAATCTACTTTCTTGAATATAACGAATATTTTAGTGATGAGCAATTAAGAGGATTCTGATAGCACTATGAAAGGAACAGGCTAAGCCGTAAGTCAGTCACCTTGTTGACGAGAGAGAACCAGGGAAAGAGACAACTAAGAAGATCCCTCCTAAGGTCAGAACTAAGATAGGCCTCAGAACTACCCCTGCAAAGGGAGCTGAATTTAAGTTGGATTTGACGATGGAGCAATTTATACCCCTAGGATTCAGCTGAAAAATTAGTGGATACTACCACGTGGGTGTGATATCAAGAGAGGCAGAAAGCTTAACAGAAAGGTCAGAAAGGAGACAAAGAGAGCCCTGCTGATTTAACTGTGATTTTAAGTGTTTTTTATGCACATAAATCTGTAGTTTTAAGTCTATCTGCTGCTAAGAAATCTTGGTATTAGTGACTTAAATTTTTGATAGATTTCACAGCATCTAATGATGATTCCACAAATGTAAGATTATAACTCTGTGTGGGGAATATGATTCAGAGAGAAATGATAGAAGTGTATATTTATGCAAATACTGTTAGTAATGAGCACCAAGGCAAAAAAGAACATTATTAGTGGAGAAATACACTAAAAAATAAATGTATCCTGTAAGTCTTTCATGGGGCAACAACAGCTGTTTTAAGAAAATAAAAAGCTTATAAAAGCATGAGAGGAATGTATCCATATACATTTGGCTTGCTCTTAGAAAGAAATTGGTATTCAAGGAACATATTAATATCACAGATACTTCTCTACTATATAATAGTAGCAACTACTTCTACATAATATTGAAGACAGGTGTATATAGGGAATGAAAAGAAAATTGTATCAAGTGATATTATTAGTGTTTTTCTTGTTCCAGTAAATCCTTATAATGTTACTAAGGCTGTTTCCATAGAGCTCAAGAAAATGACATTGAAAATCTGTTATGTGTAACTCATAAATAGGAAATAATATAAGAGATAGAATTTGAGATAGTGACAGGCAATATAGCCCAAGTCCAGAGGTGGTGGTAGGAAATGATATAAAGCTAGTGGCATTAGAAACAAGATTTCTTTCAGTAATTTGCTGTCTTTGATTCTAAAAGAGGAAGCTGCATCCAGTAGTGTTTTGCACAGTATATATATTTTTTGTATGTTAAATGCTGATAGCTCTCAGTGTGTGCTCTCCCTATGACACTCATCTCATTCTTGGCCTTATAGTAACCTCATTACTTGTTATATTCTCTGTTAATAATATGAGAGGACATTTACTGAAGAGCTACTGTGTGCCAGAGACTTGTGGAATGTTTCTAACATGTGTTATTTATGATCCTTAAAACAACTCTGAGACATATCAACATCCTCATTTGTAAAGACAAGTCAAGAAAACTAAGGTACCAAAAAGTTGAGTCACTAGTCCAAGGTCTCATAGTGAGTCTCAGAGGTGGAATTTAAACTTAAATACATGTAATTCAAAGCCCATATTCTTTCCATTTTTGATGCCCTCCTGAGGATAGGGACTTTGTCTTTCTCGAAGTAGAGCTGTGTCCACAGTATCTGGAACAACCTCAGTGAACTTACGTTTAAGTGAAGTGAGTTAGGTGAGATATGATAGTGTCATGTAAATAGGACTGGAGTAGGAGTCAAGAACTTTGGATTCTAATCATGGCTCAATCACAGATTAACAGTAAAGTGTTCTTGAGTGAACAACTTCACCTCCCCATGCTTTCATGCTTTGTTTCCTCAACAATAAAATGGTGATTCAATGATCATTTTAGTGAGACCTCAGATTTGAGTGCAGGTGTGAAGATCACCTTCATTGTTAAAGCATCCCTGCCCTCAGCCAGATACAATTCTATGTTTAATCAATACTTTTAACCCTCACTTGGTACAAGCATCCCACTTCTGTGTTATACCTATTCATAGAATGGTAGCCACAGAGAATTTCCTCTAACAATGTTAAGAGGAGGTCAAAGTTTTTCAGTCCAAAATTTGGAACCCAAACAAGACTAATAATTCATTTCTTAGCAATAGTAGCTTCCCAATAATTCCCTTGAAAGCTAAAAAGAAACAGAGCGCATTAGTGTATTTAAAACATCCTCCTGTTGCTTACTTTTCTTTTGGGGGGTTTATGTTAACACTTCCTCAACTATATATTTTTAGGCTTGACAGTAATATTAAATTAGCTGGTGTTTTTATGGGATGTCACAAACACATTTTCTTTGTTGTAGATATCTTACAATCAGTAAGTGGCTTGTTGGAGTTGTCATTTCCTCTGACACTGAGCTGCTTTTTGGGTTTCTGATACCATTTCTTCTAGCTCATCGTTTATCAGTCTGGACTGGATGTTCCTTCCTTTGAACGCATAGCATGGAAGGCATGAGTGGAAACCACAGTAACTCACAAAAGAATATAGTAGTCCCCCACCTTATCTGCAGTTTGGCTTTCTGAAGTTTCAGTGACCCATGGTCAACCATGGTCTGAAAATAATAAATGGAAAATTCCAGAAATACACAGTTCATAAGTTTTAAATTGTGTGCCATTCCAAGTAGTGTGACAAAATCTCATGCCATCCTGCTCCCCAGCTATCAGCAGCATCTTCTCCTGACATCCAGCCATCCACTTTGTCATGGCTTGATGATCCAGGATCACCCAAAGCAGATGATCCTCCTTCTGCTGTATAGAAGGTCAGCAGTAGCCTAACGCTATGTCACAATGCATACGCCATTCACCTCACTTCATCTCATCACATAGGCAGTTTATCATCTCACATCATCACTAGAAGATGTGTGAGTACAATAAGATATCTTGGGAGAGAAAGAGAGAGATAACATTTATATAACTTTTATTACAGTATATTGTTGTAATTGTTTTATTATTGTTAATGTCTTATTATGTCTAATTCATAAATTAAACTTTATCATGGGTACGTATGTATAGCAAAAAAAAACATAGCATGTATAGAGTTTGGTACATCTGCTGTTTCAAGCATCCACTGGGGGCCTTGGAACATATCCCCCATGGATGAAGGAGAAGACCTACTGTATTGCTTTTCTAAGTGCTCCAACAACTGAAGCTGTGCTTCTTTTAGAACCTCCTGGAGAATTTGCCTAAGAGGAGCATCTCTTTGCCAGCATTTCTCATTCCTGCTCTGACTTGGACTCCACTTATAATTACATGGTGACTTTAAATTCCATTTTAGGTGGTATAACTAGACAGGATTTACTAAATATGTTTACTAAAATACGCTTTTTTTCCATAAGGTTTTCTGCTTTTCCACATCCTAAGCCTTCACATGTTTGGATGTAATATGAAAGTTGGAAATATATGAACTGAAAAATAAAACCATTAACTTTTGAGATTCAACCAAATCAGAGAGATATTTTTCCTTATACTGAATAGAAATTTCATGTTAATTTCTAGGCATATGCCAACAACTCTGGCCCAACTATGCTGAAGTTAAATGGCTTCAGGTTTTAGGACTTGAAACAATCTCCAAATGATATTTGGAAGGTAAAGAGGGATCACGGCTTCCTTGCACGAGTGGAATTTTTCATTGCTTCTACCTGCTCTCCCTTTGTAATGATCCAAGGTGATGTTTAGCCACTGAGAATTTTGACAGGACCCTGTTGCCAGAACCAGGAAATTGGGGCTATTTGGCAACTAGGGACTACAGTTGTGTTGGCCATTGATTCCCTGTCCTTCGTGGAGCATTCTAGTTTTAATTCCCTATTTCCAAAATTGCATCTTTCACGCTGCTGTGATCATATAATATTTGTGTTGCTATTGTTTAAATTACTATAGTTTCACTCCAGAGGATTTGCTACCTTCACACTGGGGAGTGAATTCTCTCAAGAAAAGCAAACTAAAATTAAATCCCATTAACAGTGGGCCATTTAGGCTTTCTTGACAATCCACCTCCCCCCCGCACCCTCCTGCCAACACCCAGTGCCATGAGATTCTAGGGAGAAGAATAAATGAGAAAAGCAGGTCTGAGTGAGACAGTCTGTTTTGACCTGGACAGTTTATGCTTCCCCTGCCTAGATTCCAAGTAAATAAGTTTGAACAACTGAACCATCTAAACCAAACTCAGACGTAGATCAATTGTGAAACAGGGGTCAGCTCCCTGTAGGGTCTCTAGTGTGAAGGATCCATTCTGTGGCTCCTCCATTTCTCTCAGAGGCAGGAAATGCTGACTTGAGGACTGACAGCCTTGGCGGTGTCAATGGAGAAGACCCACAACCACCCAGTGCATGGAAGTTCACAAGGAAACTAGCAGAGAAGGCCCTAATCAAGACCAATCTGCCACGTCTCCAAAGTTACTTCAGTACAAATCAGCCTTCTTTCTCTATAATTGAGAGACTATAATTTTCAATCAACATTATTATTAGCTGCTTCAGTACTAATTCTATCTGGCTCCAGTCTTCTCCTGGATACTAGAGTAAAGGTTGCTGGCTTCCAGTGTCAAAGAATTGTATAAACTCTGCCTTCAAACAATTATGGCTTCACAGATATGTATAGGTTACTTGGTGAATACCCTGTTCCTCTCTTATTTTATAAGTGATGACTCTGAGGTCCAGCTGGTTAGGTGAATTTCTCAAAGTCACAAAGTTTGTTGGTGAGAAAAAAGGACCACAATGCACATTTCCTAAACGTCATGCTTCTATTCCCTCAGGTTTCCTGGGGTATCTATAATATTGAATTTGTGCTTATTCTATTCTACATTGCTTCTTTGTGAGCTTACCTTACCTTCTTCACGCAACAGCTTATCTACACAGTTTAGTGTGGCCACCAAATTCTACAAAATCGGAGAAATATTTGTGACTTGTTCAAAGTAGCAACTTATTCCAATAGACAAATATATTTTTCTGCTGTGGCGTTATCAGCATGAGCCATTGGTAGGGATTCATTTTTTTTTTAATTTTAATTTTTTATTGGAGTATAATTGCTTTACAATGGTGTGTTAGTTTCTGCTTTATAATAAAGTGAAACAGCTATACATATACATATATCCCCATATCCCCTCCCTCTTGGTGTATCCCTCCCACTGTCCTTATCCCACTCCTCTAGGTGGTCACAAAGCACCATGCTGATCTCCCTGTGCTATGAGGCTGCTTCCCACTAGCAATCTGTTTTACATTTGGTAGTGTATATACGTCCATGCCACTCTCTCACGTCATCCCAGCTTACCCTTCCCCCTCCCTATGTCTTCAAGTCCATTCTCTATGCTGCGTCTTTATTCCTGTCCTGCCCCTAGGTTCTTCAGAACCATTTTTTTTTCTTTTTTTAGATTCCATATATATGTGTTAGCATGCGGTATTTGTTTTTCTCTTTCTGACTTCTTTCACTCTGTATGACAGACTCTAGGTCCATCCACCTCACTACCAATAACTCAATTTCGTTTCTTTTTATGGCTGAATAATATTCCATTGTATATATGTGCCACATCTTCTTTATCCATTCATCTTGGTAGGGATTCTTTCAAATGCAGGGCCTGCCTAGCAAAGCAGAAGATGATGTTTCCTATGATACATACAACCAGGACAGACCCTGTCAGCACTCAGGTGGAGGCAGTACATGATAGTGGGTTTCCAAACACAGAATACAAACGAGTCACAAGTATTCTATACGTAGCAGGATAGGATTGCAAATGTGGTTCTACAAACCAATGAGGTAAAGGATATTGGTCTCATTTTCTGAGATACTTCTGCTCTTTGCTTGAGAGGTTTTCTTCTAAGTGACATTTCCATTCAACTTATTAGCTTATTTACTCAAATATATATCAAGCTTCTGTATGTTCTGAATACATCTCTGCATCTAGCACAAAATTTGGAATAGCTAATCTTATTAAATGCTAAATTTTAATGAAAATCCAAGTGATAGTAGGGTGCAAAAAGCAAAATGAATTAAAAGACAAAGTAGAACTAGCGATGCTAGAAGAGTGTAGTCATCAGTATGGGAGCTAGAGGAAAAACGGAATGCCTCTTTTTGGGGGGATCAGTTCACACAGGAAGAGAGATTTGAGGATTAAGAAAATTCCAGCTCAAGGAGAAGAAAACTGTAAAAAAATGTTTTATCTACCTCAAGTCCATATAAATATATGTATGTGGACATGATTTTGCCTCTAAATTGTCTTTTTTAAAAAATAGAAGTGGGCTTCCCTGGTGGCGCAGTGGTTGAGAGTCCGCCTGCCGATGCAGGGGACACGGGTTTGTGCCCCGGTTCGGGAAGATCCCACATGCCGCGGAGCGGCTGGGCCCGTGAGACATGGCCGCTGAGCCTGTGCATCCGGAGCCTGTGCTCCGCAACGGGAGAGGCCACAACAGTGAGAGGCCTGCGTACTGCAAAAAATAAATAAATTAAAAAAAAATAGAATTAATGACTAGACTTTGCAGGTAAACAGATACAACTGAACAACTGCAAGATGACACATTTGGAAGTTAAAAAGAGGAAAAGATTATTTTTTCCATGGGATGCCATGTTTCAGAATTATGAACCATAATATAGATTCAAAATGTTGGCTAGGGAACCAGCACAAAAGATAAGCATATTTAATCACAATGAAAAATTGGGTTGTTTTTGTTTTTTGATTTTTTTAAAAGTTTATGTCACTAGGTTAGGGCAGATGAGTGTTTTTTCCTTTTATTATCTTAACTGTCAAGCTACTATCTTTGTGTTTGGCTGCATTTCACAAAATAATATGGGAAACCCTTGGTTCCCATTACATAATTACATTTGTGGAAGGGAAGGGATTACATTCCATTAAATTGTTCTGAGACTGATAGGAGTGAGCAATAACATAACCAAGGGGAGTTTGCATTCCTTTGTCCTCTGGCTTCTAGACATTTTCTGTCTCAAAAGAATTGGTGCTGCTTTAGGGAGAAATATCACATTTTTCTTTTGATAATCTTCTTTGTCATAAGTTTTCGATATATTTAATAAGTATTTACTGAGGGCCAGCTAAGTGCCAGGCACTGTTCTAAGTGCTGAGAAAGTAAACGGGAAAAAAATGAGAATATTTTACCACAGATAGTTTCTTAAATATTTAGTAATTCTGCATGAAATCCCCTGCTTTGAAAGTAATTACTAGAAGATCAAAAATAACAGCTAAAAGAGGTTGCTGCTAAGGACTGAAAACAGAAGTGGGAGGGATGGAGCAAGAGACAGTTGCCTTTCATCATAAGCTCTTTTGTATCATTTTATTTTTGTTTTTTTAATATACCATTTTTATGTACTCTTTGATATAAATTAAAACTAAGTGACTGACTCCTTGGAAAAAAGAGCTTAGGTGTGCTTACAGCCTCAGAACGAGGATGTAAAAGATATTTGCAAGAGAGACTTTACAAAAACTGGACAAAGGAGGAATTAAAGATATTACCTAAAACTTACCAATTTAATAAAATCACAAAGCATAACAATTCATGCAATGCTATAAAACTAAAAAAGGGCTTAGTGTTGAATTGGTAAAGCTGATTTAACCAATAAAATTATCTCTAATAATCTTTCTTATAATATTTGAAATCATCTTATCACTCTGTTGAATTTAACTGAACAAATATTTATTGAAGCCCTACTATGTCCCTAGCACTGCACTGGGGCTGAAATTGTACTGTTAAACAAGGCAGATGTAATTCTTCTCCTCATGGCATGTATAGTTTATTAGCAAAACTCTGATCCAGAGAGATTAATTTCATCCTGCCAACACCCAAATATCAGATTTATTACACAGCAGAAAGCAGATAATGATTGTCTTACGTCTTGAATGATCTAGAAGCACCAACATTTTTCTAAGTTCAAGTGTCAGTTCAGGTCTCTTTAACATGTACTGTTAAAATTTGCTTTTGTTTTGCAACAAAAATCTATAATTTCCCAATCAACCACAAATGTGTAATATGATTCAATATGCAAAATATATATGCCCTTTGTCAAACAGCAGACAGAAAGAATGCTTATACTGTAGTCTACAAATCTGGTGACCTTTATTATCCCAGGATAAAATATTTGGTCGTACAGTTGCCTGCTATGGTTACAGTGACAGACGCATCACTCAGGCTTGTTGGAAGAAATAGCACGGAGCTGCTTGTAGCTGTTATCAGCAGCCTGCTATATGAGAAAACAAAACTCTGAGTAAAGCCAGCCAGGCTACCATCAGAGATGGAAGAGAATACAGTTTGAATAAGGGAGGTATTCTCTGCCTGAAACCTATAATCTGAGTTGACTAAGCATCTGTGAATTTTGAGCCTCATGAGCAGTAGAGTCAATAGTTTCTGCAGAGCAGTAGCCTGAGCGTAACTAAAACTGTGGGCCCTCAGCCTTTTTCTGGTACTTTCCATAAAAACCCACTGCTGGACATAGAAGTCAGCCTGGGGGCGAGGACCGAATAAAGGACACTGTTTTCTTACATGCTGCCCACTATTAAATTGAGGGGCACAGACAAAGCATAGTGACCAATAAGTGAAAGAAAGATACTTCAAGTTTATAAACCATGTCTTCAGAAGAGAAATCATTTCTCAAGGTAAGATTTGGAAAGCAGCCTATTTCTAAACGCCTTGTGACTTAAGCTGTAAAGGGTTGTCAGAACACTTTGGTTCATCAGACTGTAATATGCAAAATGGTCATGGCAGTCTCCTAGTGCATGTTAGACCAACAGAATTAAGCAATTAATCTTTAAAAGTCCTTCAAATGGCATATTTTTCTAAAAAGAAAGAATAATATCATCTGCTACATTTATGGTAAAAAGTTGGCATAAGTTAAGAGGTGAAATGCTTTCAGAACCAACACTAGCATTCTTCTAGCTTGTTTTCATTTAATGGTTTAGCAGTTCCATGGGTTAGATATTACTTCCCAGTTAAGTATATTTATCAACCATTTTCATTCCCCTAAAGATTAAAAATTAATACCTTTGTTCACTGGGCAGTGATTATACACATCTTTCTACATTTATGCTAACTTCATTGCTTATTTCTCAGTTATAAGAAAATATTTTCCCATAAAGTTTTTATTTTTTTCTCTAACATCTAATCACTAAAGAAATTTAATAGGTAAAGAAATCATAATCATAAGACACTTTATGGCCAATAAAAACATAACCTCCATGGTCTGTAGTTTTGTTTTGTTTTTATTTTTAGTTCAATCCATGTACAGTGACTTCCTTTCCTCTCTAACAAATTACATTATCAATCTTTTTAAAAATTTTATTCAACCCTACAGGTCTCTCTGTAATAGCTTCTACTATAGGTAGGATTGATAGAGGACAAAATCTACTGACTTTAAAGTTTACAAATTTAAAGCCAACTAGTCAAATAAAGCCAAGTGGCTGATCTGAATAGATCAGTGATTCTAAAACTTTTTTTATTGTCCCCTGTGAAGGAGATGTTTTAAGTATTTTTTCCTATTTCCTCCCAATGAATTAATAACACAGAGAGATTGTATGTCTATTAATATATTTGGGGCTTTTTGGAGGGACACAAACCATTGCAATAGCTAAGACTTTTCTGTCCCTCGGGAACGAATTTTTGCCCCCATGGAATAGATGAAAAGAGTCCTCAGATATTTCCACCACAGTACTGTACAAGAAATATAATAATTTATTAGATATCTGGTAGTGTAGGTCAAAGTATTTACCTGTGAAGCAAATTATCTTTCAAGTTTTATTTAAAACTTCTTATGTAGTTTCCATCCCAAGTCACAATCGGCCATGATTTCTTTGGCTTACAGTACATTTCTCCAAAACCTTTCACTAAAGTAGACCCACTCTGAAAGTGCGCCACGCATACGCTGCAGTGTTGTGTACCTCTGCCATATTTCAACACATCTTCCTTTTCCATTGATATTCCAGTTCAAAATAGTATCGGAAGGCTTGTGTTTTCTTTTTTTTTTTTTAACATCTTTATTGGAGTATAATTGCTTTACAATGGTGTGTTAGTTTCTGCTTTATAACAAAAAGTGAATCAGTTATACATATACATATGTTCCCATATCTCTTGCGTCTCCCTCCCCCCCACCCTCCCTATGCCACCCCTCTAGGTGGTCACAAACCACCGAGCTGATCTCCCTGTGCTATGCAGCTGCTTCCCACTAGCTATCTATTTTACGTTTGGTAGTGTACATATGTCCACGCCACTCTCTCACTTTGTCACAGCTTACCATTACCCTTCCCCATAGCCTCAAGGCCATTCTCTAGTAGGTCTGTGTCTTTATTCCTGTTGTCTTACCCCTAGGTTCTTCATGACCTTTTTTTTTTTTTTTTAGATTCCATATATATGAGTTAGCATATGGTATTTGTTTTTCTCTTTCTGACTTACTTCACTCTGTATGACAATCTCTACGTCCATCCACCTCACTAGCAATAACTCAATTTCGTTTCTTTTTATGGCCGAGTAATATTCCATTGTATATGTGTGCCATATCTTCTTTATCCATTCAGCTGTTGATGGACACTTAGGTTGCTTCCATGTCCTGGCTATTGTAAATAGAGCTGCAGTGAACATATTGGTACCTGACTCTTTTTGAATAATGGTTTTCTCAGGGTATATGCCCAGTAGTGGGATTGCTGGGTTGTATGGTAATTCTATTTTTAGTTTTTAAGGAACCTCCATACTGTTCTCCATAGCGGCTGTATCAATTTACATTCCCACCAACAGTGCAAGAGTGTTCCCTTTTATCCACACCCTCTCCAGCATTTATTGTTTCTAGATTTTTTGATGATGGCCATTCTGACTGGTGTGAGATATCTCATTGTAGTTTTGATTTGCATTTCTCTAATGATTAATGATGTTGAGCATTCTTTCATGTACTTGTTGGCAGTCTGTATATCTTCTTTGGAGAAATGTCTATTTAGATCTGCCCATTTTTGGATTGGGTTGTTTATTCTTTTGTTATTGAGCTGCATGAGCTGCTTCTAGGTTTTGGAGATTAATCCTTTGTCAGTTGCTTCATTTGCAAATATTTTCTCCCATTCTGAGGGTTGTCTTTTGGTCTTGTTGATGGTTTCCTTTGCTGTGCAAAAGGTTTGAAGTTTCATTAGGTCCCATTTGTTTATTTTTGTTTTTATTTCCATTTCTCTAGGAGGTGGGTCAAAAAGGATCTTGCTATGATTTATGTAATACAGTGTTCTGCCTATGTTTTCCTGTAAGAGTTTGATAGTGTCTGGCCTTACATTTAGGTCTTTAATCCATTTTGAGTTTATTTTTGTGTATGGTGTTAGGAACTGTTCTAATTTCATACTTTTACATGCACCTGTCCAGTTTTCCCAGCACCACTTTTTGAAGAGGCTATCTTTTCTCCACTGTATATTCTTGCCTCCTTTATCAAAGATAAGGTGACCATGTGTGCGTGGGTTTATCTCTGTGCTTTCTATCCTGTTCCATTGATCTATATTTCTGTTTTTGTGCCAGTACCATACTGCCTTGATTACTGTAGCTTTGTAGTATAGTCTGAAGTCAGGGAGCCTGATTCCTCCAGCTCCATTTTTCATTCTCAAGATTGCCCTGGCTATTCGGGGTCTTTTGTGTTTCCACACAAATTGTGAAACTTTTTGTTCTAGTTCTGTGAAAAATGCCAGTAGTAGTTTGATAGGGATTGCATTGAATCTGTAGATTGCTTTGGGTAGTA
Organism: Monodon monoceros; assembly: GCF_005190385.1. Lineage (NCBI taxonomy): Eukaryota > Metazoa > Chordata > Mammalia > Artiodactyla > Monodontidae > Monodon > Monodon monoceros. Next base: position 28,230,335 of record NW_021703780.1, read on the forward strand.
GAGTCATTTTCACAATGTTGATTCTTCCAAACCAAGAACAAGGTATATCTTTCCATCTATTTGTATCATATTTAATTTCTTTCATCATTGTCTTATAATTTTCTACATATAGGTCTTTTGTCTCCTTAGGTAGTTTATGCCTAGATATTTTATTATTTTTGTTGCAGTGGTAAATGGGAGTGTTTTCTTAATTTCACTTTCAGATTTTTCATCATTAGTGTATAGGAATGCCAGAGCTTTCTGTGCATTAATTTTGTTTCCTGCTACTTTACCAAATTCATTGATTAGCTCTAGTAGTTTTCTGGTAGCATCTTTAGGATTCTCTATGTATAGTATCATGTCATCTACAAACAGTGACAGCTTTACTTCTTCTTTTCAGATTTCTATTCCTTTTATTTCTTTTTCTTCTCTGATTGCTGTGGCCAAAACTTCCAAAACTATGTTGAATAATATTGGTGGGAATGGGCAACCTTGTCTTGTTCCTGAGTTAGTGGAAATGGTTTCAGTTTTTAACCATTGAGGACGATGTTGGCTGTGGGTTTGTCATATGGCCTTTATTATGTTGAGGAAAGTTCCCTCTATGCCTGCCTTCTGCAGGGTTTTTATCATAAATGGGTGTTGAATTTTGTCAAAAGCTTTCTCTGCATCTATTGAGGTGATCATATGGTTTATCTCCTTCAATTTGTTAATATGGTGTATCACGTTGATTGATTTGTGTATATTGAAGAATCCTTGCATTCCTGGAATAAACCCCACTTGACCATGGTGTATGATCCTTTTAATGTGCTGTTGGATTCTGTTTGCTAGTATTTTGTTGAGGATTTTTGCATCTATGTTCAACAGTGGTATTGGCCTGTAGTTTTCTTTCTTGTGACATCTTTGGTTTTGGTATCAGGGTGATGGTGGCCTCGTTGAAAGAGTTTGGAGTGTTCCTCCCTCTGTTATATTTTGGAAGAGTTTGAGGATAGGTGTTAGCTCTTCTATAAATGTTTGATAGAATTTGCCTGTGAAGCCATCTGGTCCTGGGCTTTTGTTTCTTGGAAGATTTTTAATAACAGTTTAAATTTCAGTGTTTGTGATTGGTCTGTTCATACTGCCTATTTCTTCCAGGTTCAGTCTTGGAACGTTGTGCCTTTCTAAGAATTTGTCCATTTCTTCCAGGTTGTCCATTTTATTGGCATAGAGTTGCTTGTAGTAATCTCTCATGATCCTTTGTATTTCTGCAGTGTTAGTTGTTACTTCTTTTTCATTTCTAATTCTGTAGATTTGAGTCTTCTCCCTTTTTTTCTTGATGAGTCTGGCTAATGGTTAATCAATTTTGTTTATCTTCTCAAAGAACCAGCTTTTAGTTTTATTGATCTTTGCTATCATTTCCTTCATTTCTTTTTCATTTATTTCTGATCTGATCTTTATGATTTCTTTCCTTCTGTTAACTTTTGGGTTTTTTTGTTCTTCTTTCTCTAATTGCTTTAGGTGCAAGGTTTGGTTGTTTATTTGAGATGTTTTCTGTTTCTTAAGGTAGGATTGTATTGCTGTAAACTTCCTTCTTAGAACTGCTTTTGCTGCATCCCATAGGTTTTGGGTCGTCATGTTTTCATTATCATTTGTTTCAAGGTATTTTTTGATTTCCTCTTTGATTTGTTCAGTGATCTCTTGGTTATTAAGTAGTGTATTGTTTAGCCTCCATGTGTTTGTAATTTTTACAGATCTTTTCCTGTAATTGATATCTAGTCTTATAGCGTTGTGGTCGGAAAAGATACTTGATACGATTTCAATTTTCTTAAATTTACCAAGGTTTGATTTGTGACCCAAGATATCATCTATTCTGGAGAATGTTCCATGAGCACTTGAGAAAAATGTGTATTCTGTTGTTTTTGGATGGAATGTCCTATAAATATCAATTAAGTCCATCTAGTTGAATGTATCCTTTAAAGCTTGTGTTTTCTTATTTATTTTCATTTTGGATGATCTGTCCATTTGTGAAAGTGGGGTGTTAAAGTCCCCTACTATTATTGTGTTACTGTCGATTTCCCCTTTTATGTCTGTTAGTATTTGCCTTATGTATTGAGGTACTCCTATGTTGCGTGCATAAATATTTACAATTGTTATATCTTCTTCTTGGATCGATCCCTTGATCATTATGTAGTGTCCTTCTTTGTATCTTGTAATAGTCTTAATTTTAAAGTCTATTTTGTGTGATATGAGAATAGCTACTCCAGCTTTCTTTTGATTTCCATTTGCATGGAATATCTTTTTCCATCCCCTCACTTTCAGTCTGTATGTATCCCTAGGCCTGAATTGGGTCTCTTTTAGACAGCTTATATATGGGTCTTGTTTTTGTATCCATTCAGCCAGTCTGTGTCTTTTGGTGGGAGTATTTAGTACATTTACATTTAAGGTAATTATCGATATGTATGTTCCTATTCCCATTTTCTTAATTGTCTTGGGTTTGTTATTGTAGGTCTTTTCCTTCTTTTGTGTTTCTTGCGTAGAGAAGTTCCTTTAGCATTTGTTGTAAAGCTGGCTTGGTGTTGCTGAACTCTCTCAGCTTTTGCTGTCTGTAAAAGTTTTAATTTCTCCATCAAATCTGAATGAGAGAGATCCTTGCTGGGTAGAGTAATCTTGGTTGCAGGTTTTTCTCCTTCATCACTTTAAATATGTCCTGCCAGTCCCTTCTGGCTTGCAGAGTTTCTGCTGAAAGGTCAGCTGTTAACCTTATGGGGATTCCCTTGTGTGTTATTTGTTGTTTTTCCCTTGCTGCTTTTAATATGTTTTCTTTGTATTTAATTTTTGATAGTTTGATTAATATGTGTCTTGGCATGTTCCTCCTTGGATTTATCCTGTATGGGACTCTCTGTGCTTCCTGGACTTGATTAACTATTTCCTTTCCCATATTAAGGAAGTTTTCAAGCATAGTCTCTTCAGATATTTTCTCAGTCCATTTCTTTTTCTCTTCCTCTTCTGGGACCCCTATAATTTGAATGTTGGTGTGTTTAATGTTGTCCCAGAGGTCTCTGAGACTGTCCTCAATTCTTTTCATTCTTTTTTCTTTCTTCTGCTCTGCAGTAGTTATTTCCACTATTTTATCTTCCAGGTCACTTATCCGTTCTTCTGCCTCAGTTATTCTGCTATTGATCCCTTCTAGAGTATTTTTCATTTCATTTATTGTGTTGTTCTTCATTGCTTGTTTCCTCTTTAGTTCTTCTGGGTCCTTGTTAAATGTTTTTTGCATTTTCTCTATTCTATTTCCAAGATTTTGGATCATGTTTAGTATCATTATTCTGAATTCTTTTTCAGGTAGACTGCCTATTTCTTCTTCATTTGTTAGGCCTGGTGGGTTTTTACCTTGTTCCTTCATCTGCCGTGTGTTTTTCTGTCTTCTCATTTTGCTTTACTTACTGTGTTTGGGGTCTCCTTTTCGCAGGCTGCAGGTTCATAGTTCCCGTTGTTTTTGGTGTCTGTCCCCAGTGGCTAAGGTTGGTTCAGTGGGTTTTGTAGGCTTCCTGGTGGAGGGGACTAGTGCCTGTCTTCTGGTGGATGAGCCTGGATCTTGTCTTTCTGTTGGGCAGGTCCACGTCTGGTGGTGTTTTGGGGTGTCTGTGGCCTTATTATGATTTTTGGCAGCCTCTCTGCTAATGGATGGGTCTGTGTTCCTGTCTTGCTACTTGTTTGGCATAGGGTGTCCAGCACTGTAGCTTGCTGGTCATTGAGTGGAGCTGGGTCTTTGTGTTGAGATGGAGATCTCTGGGAGATTTTCACCGTTTGATATTATGTGGAGCTGGGAGGTCTCTTGTGGACTAGTGTCCTGAAGTTGGCTCTTCCACCTCAGAGGCACAGCCCTGATGCCTGACCAAGAGCCTTTCATCCACACGGCTCAGAATAAAAGGGAGAAAAAATAGAAAGAGAGAGGATAAAATAAAATAAAATAAAGTTATTTAAATAAAAAATTATTATGAAAAAACTTTAAAAAATAAAAGAATAAAAGAATGGACGGACGGAATCCTAGGACAAGTGGTGAAAGCAAAGCTATATGTCAAAATCTCACACAGAAACATACACATACACACTCACAAAAAGAGGAAAAGGGGAAAAAATAATATATCTTGTTCCCAATGTCCACCTCCTCAATTTGGGATCATTCCTTGTCTATTCAGGTATTCCACAGATGCAGGGTATATCAAGTTGATTGTGGAGCTTTAATCCGCTGCTCCTGAGGCTGCTGGGAGAGATTTCCCTTTCTCTTCTTTGTTCGCACAGCTCCCAGTGGTTCAGCTTTGGATTTGGCCCCGCCTCTGCGTGTAGGTCGCCTGAGGGCGTGTGTTCTTTGCCCAGACAGGACAGGGTTAAAGGAGCAGCTGATTCGGGGTCTCTGGCTCACTCAGACCCGGGGGAGGGAGGGGCATGGAGTTCGGGGCGAGCCTGCGGCAACAGAGGCTGGGCTGATGTTGCCCCAGCCTGATCCTCGCCGTGCGTCCTCTCGGGGAAGTTGTCCCTGGATCACTGGACCCTGGCAGTGGCGGGCTGCACAGGCTCCCAGTTGTGGAGGTTTGGATAGTGACCTGTCCTTGCACACAGGCTTCTTGGTGGCAGCAGACGCAGCTTAGCATCTCATGCCGTCTCTGGGGTCCGTGCTGATAGCCGCGGCTCACGCCCATCTCTGGGGCTTCTTTAAGCAGCGTTTTTAATCCCCTCTCCTCGCGCACCAGGAAACAAAGAGGGAAGAGAAAGTCTCTTGCCTCTTCGGCAGGTCCAGACTTTTTCCCGGACTCCCTCCCAGCTAGCTGTGTTGCACTAACCCCCTTCAGGCTGTGTTCACGCCGCCAACCCCAGTCCTCTCCCTGACATCCGACGGAAGCCCGAGCCTCAGCTCCCAGCCTCCGCCCACCCCGGCGGGTGAGCAGACAAGTCTCTAGGGCTGGTGAGTGCTATTCGGCACTGATCCTCTGTGCGGCAGTCTCTCTGCTTTGCCCTCCGCACCCCTGTTGCTGCACTCTCCTCCGCGGCTCTGAAGCTTCCCCCTCTGCCACCCGCAGTCTCTGCCCGCGAAGGGGCTTCCTAGTGTGTGGAAACCTTTCCTCCTTCACAGCTCCCTCCCACTGGTGCAGGTCCTGTCCCTATTCTTTTGTTTCTGCTTTTTCTTTTTTCTTTTGCCCTACCCAGGTACGTGGGGAGTTTCTTGCCTTTTGGGAGGTCTGAGGTCTTCTGCCAGTGTTCAGTAGGTGTTCTACAGGAGCAGTTCCACATGTATATGTATTTCTGATGTATCTGTGGTGAGGAAGGTGATCTCTGCGTCTTACTCTTCTGCCATCTTCTCTTTCTGTCGGCTTGTGTATTCTTGAACACTGCCTGTGGATGGCTAAAATGACTTGTGCTGATACAGTGCAACTCAACAGATAATAAAAAAGGTGACTCTTGTATCATCATCTGTTTTTAAGCTCCTAGCCCCTGCTTCCTGTCCCTTTTCCCCCTAATTCCTGACCTTCCTCTTCAAAGAAGAAGAAAAAAAAGAGTTTCTCTTCACAAAATATTGGGGCTCCCAGTGGACAAGGTTTCAATAGAAGCATGAAACCAGAATGCATTTGCAGGGATAGAGAGCCATTGGTGTCTCTGAATGTACATCTGCCTACGAGATCTCTGTCTCTCTACCCAAACTGTCTTCATTTAAAGATGTTATTACAATAATAGAATGTATGATGGCCTCACAGTATGTTGGAAAGAATTCACAGGAGGTCTCAACCCTTACTGCTGGAAATCTAATCTTAGGTTTGCCATATTACAACACTGATCTCTTAAATGTCGTTAAGTTAATAAAAAGTGAAATGCTGTGCATTATACTATATTAGAGAGATTGCCTTTTAAAGTCATACCAGTAATACATGCTTACTGAAGAGAAATTAGGGGGGAAAAGCAGAGGGATTGCAATAATAACAATACTATAAAAATCATATCATCTTTTATCCTACTACCTAGAGATAAGTGATGTGAAGTAACCCCCTTCCAAGTGGATAATATTCTTTCAGATAGTTTAAATTTTTAATTTTTAGATTTTTATTTGAATTATACTTTATATCCACTTGTTATGGACTGAATCTCCCCCAAAATTCACACGTTGGAGCCCTGATTCCCTGATGTCACTGATACGGAGATAGAACCTTGAAAGAAGTAACTAAGGTTAAATAAGGGTGGGGTCCTAATTTAATAGAATTGTCCCTATAAGAAAAGGAAGAGACACAAGGAACATATAGGCACAATGAAAAGGCCATATGAACACAGCAAGAAGGAAGCATCTGCAAGCCAGGAAGGTTACATTGGAAACCAATGCTGCTGCCACCTTGATCATGGACTTCCAGCCTCCAGAGCTATGAGGAAATAAATTTCTGTTGTTTAAGCCACCCAGTCTGTGATATTCTGTTGTGGGAGCCTGAGCAGACTAATACACTCTTAAATAATGTTCTTTGGATTTCATTTATTCTTATACAACAAACATATTTTCTTTTAATAAATATCCCTCTACCATTGCTTTAAATAGTGTGAACCCCTATTAATTTCTAATAAGGAAGAAAAGATATGCCTGTAACATTCTAGAATTATAAGAAAACCAGATTAAATTGAAGATTAGGTTTTATTTATTTATTATGACTGGTTTTCAATTTTATCATCATTAACTGTTGGCTTCTAGTTAACATACTGTACACACCTGTGTATACTCTATTAATTACTTAACTTGCTTTCTCATCATCTCTGCTTGGGTTATAGCTATAAAGAACACATCTGATCTTCTGCACAGTTGTCTTACTCATAACTCCTTCTTCAAAACACCTGGATGGATATTTTGTCTGCTTTAGCTCTTATAATTAATTGTGAGTTCAAGAGCCAAATCTGATATGTACTGGGGAAGAGTAGGCTAGAACTTCCAGTGAAGCTGGGTATGAAAAGATACACTTAACTCCATGTTGGCACTGCTCCCCATGTGTAAGATTTTTTTACTTGAGATCTTATGTCCAGGTGATGTCCATGGCTAATTATTTGGGCCCAGAAAATGGAACCTGTTTTGAAACTTGCACTCAATTTTCATACAAAATTTATCTTTAAGGATCGGTGTTAAGGAGTTCCCAATTTTGTTGCATAAATCTGTAAACATGTAGGCAAATACTTAGGAAGGAGTTGAGTTTCCAGTAGTTGTTACAGAATTATTTCGATGTAAGATTCTCCCTGGGCTCTTAGAACTAGCATAATCCAGATTCCAACTGCTAAAATATACATCTGCTGCTGGACAAGACGCAGAATAAAATAGGTCATGGCAACTTTCCTGGCCTTTGAGGTGACAAGAGTCCTTACACAGTGAATTCTGCATGTAGTCAGAGGTAAAGTAAGGACACAGAGAGACTCACTCTTTATCTCACTTTTTATTCTAAGCATCACAATCTGCAACTTTCAAAATGAACGTTGTTCTTATGAACTCTATTTGTGTTGTTGGTATTCATAAAATAGAATGTGAAATCTTGATTCATCATTATGCAAGCAACCTCTCAAATAAGTCTGCATACTGTTTACATTTTCTTTAAAGAAATTAAATGAATTTAAAGTCAACATCTATACATTGTTGTCTTTCTCACCCTCATAGGCTTACACATGTATATACCAACATCATTATTATTAAGTGGGTACAAATTTTAGAGATCAAATTCACTTAACATAGGTTAATTTCCATAGGACTTTTGCAGTCTTTACATCAACTGTACCCTGTGGAGAGGATGTCAGTCTTATCAGTGCTGTGAATGGCAAGTCTATGCTTTATGGGCTTATCTTGATGTTTAAAATAGCTTTGAATGGAATAGGATCCAATTTTTAATAGCACCCCCTTAAAAGGCCCAAGGTCTATAAAATTTTCAGTAAGATTCATTATTTAAAGTTCTTGACCCTTACTGGTTTCAAAGATGACATTCACTCTCTCTCCAAAAAGTACCCCAAATTTTTATTCTGTTATTTACATAAGATTCTCAAAGAAGTGAATTACTTCACAATAAGCTGAGAATTATGGACTTATATTCCAGTTGAGTAGACTAAAATTGTACTGTGGGGATGGTGAAAAAATTCCATTCCTCAGATCCTACCATCCTTAGCTTTTCTCTTAATACATCCTAATTCACCCCTCTCCTGCTCATATTCACCTTCCATTTGTGCAGCTAAGCCTAGTTGCATGATTCTTCTCATGTTTTAACAATAAGACACACACACACACACACACACACACACACACACACACACTGACATGTTAAATTTCGGAGGGATTGTTGACTCTGAATAGTACCAGTGGCTTAGGGAGGGCATGCCACAAGAGAAGTTAAAGTAAAATGGCTGGGTTATATTTAAGGATTTTTGGCAGATACTTAGGTGGAGTGGTTTTTCCCCCTTCTCACTGTCTTTGGTTTTTAGCACTTTTATCATGATGTGCCTAGGTGTGATTTTCTTAGAAACTCTCCAGCTTGTGGTTTAATAAATATAGATTGATGTTTTTCACTGAACTCAGGAAATTTTCAGTTGCATCCAGATGGGTATGTGCCCCTGGGGAAATAATGGTTACAGTTGATCAGTCTCAATCATCACTCCCTCTAAGAATATTCAATTCTTGCCTTTCATTTTCTTAGGGTCCCTGCTTCTGGAAGTTTTTGTCTGTTAAGCACCTTGAGACTGCAGGAATTTCCCCTCTCATTTTAAGGGAATATCACTCCCACCAAATACAGCTTGGGAATGCTGCAAGTATCCATAAGAGGAAACCAGCCAAGTGTTGAGCCTCCTTGAATCCCAGGGTTTTTTCACTTCAGCCTGGTGTGACTGCCACTGGGCCCTCCATTTTCTCTGTTCCCCAGCAATGATCCTTTGCTCCCGCAAGCCCAGACTCTCAATCTTTAGCCCACAACCAATACTGGCAAATGCCTTCAGAGAAAAAGCAGCTACAGATTCTGAGTTGAATTATGAAAGGTCTCCCCTCTTTGGTATCTCAGTACTTCTAGTTCTCCCTGCTTTTGCAACTCCTGATGATGTTTGTAATTTATTTTGGCTTCATAGGTTTTTTTTAAATTTACTGTTTCAGAAAAGTATTGAAATGCTGTGAACTAGTCTATCCTACTCCAAAACAGAAGTCTTCAAAACTACACATATTTTGGTTAACAGTATCTAAAGGTCCTTAATTGACTGTAATGCTCATTCCACACCTCAAGATTCAGTACTTTAAGAGAGTGAACATTCCCTAAACATACAAAAACACTTAGAAGGGCAAATCATATATAATTAATAACTTTGTAAATAAATTTAATTTGACCGAATGAGCTCAGCTAACATCAAAGGAATTTAAGGAAAAGGTGTTAAATAGAAGAAGAATAAGTAAGAAACAATAAATTTTAGGACAAATATTAGAGAAAAAGGGGGAAGTTCTAGTTAATCACAAAAGTAGAAGAAAAGTTTGGGCATACAAACAAAATATGAAAAATGACAGAAGTGGAAGAAATAACCAGAAGGTGGCAAAATAGGTGTGTTTCACGTCCTTTATATTCTAAAGCCTGGCTCTTAGCAGAACGTAACAAGGTCCAAAAAGAAAAAAATGTCTTAGTGTGCCCTTCTTCATTCTCAATAGAGTGGTAGCATTTCAGAATTGACCAAAAGCAGTGGTTGTTAAGGAGTGTGCTGTGGACTTCAAGAAATTATTTTTGTAGAGATGTTATAGTAGCCACCTTCCATGATGGCCCTTCAGTGATTCTTCCCCCCAAAATTCAGGCCTGTGTATAATTCCTTTCCACGTAGAGCTGATCTGAGGAAACTGTAGGATTTAGCAGAAATAAAGAAATGTGACTTTCAAAGCTAGGTCATAAAAGACATTACAACTTCCCTTTGCTCTCTCTTGAATTGATCTCTCTGGAGAAAGCCATCTGTCATGTCATGAGAACACTCAAGACAGCCCTGTTAAAGAGTCCATGTGGCAAGGAATGGAGGCCTCCTGCTGAAAACCAGTACCAAATTGCTAGCCATAAGCCAAGGAACCACCTTAAAAGCAGATCTTCCAGCCTCAGTCAAGTCTTCAGATGACTACAGCCCTGACTGACATCTTAACCCCCATGGTATGAGCAACATCAGGCCAGAACCACCCAGCCTTAAGATTTCTGACCCACACGAAAGTGAGATAATGTTTATTGTTAAGCCACTATTTTGGGGAGTAGTTTGTTAGACAGCAAAAGATAATTAAGACAGACGCCATGATATTATGTAAAAATTCAGGAGAAGAAGGTAAAGTGTAAAGCAAGTTGAAAGCACGTAATCAAGAATCCTGTGGTCCCATCTCTTGGTTTTACCGTATTTCCAACATCCCTTAATTAATGGACCTACCGTTTGTGTTATGGCAACTGAGTATTATTTAAGAGAAACCACTTGAACAAATCCATCAGAAACGACAGTCTCCTTTTCTGACCCTTACAAAATTGCTTCCTGTCCTGCTCTCTCCAGCTTTTGGAACTACATTCTACTCTTCCCGTCTCCTCTCCAAACTCAATAAACCTTATGTTATGGACCGAGTGTTTGTATCCTCCTAAAAATTCGCATTTGAAACTCTAATCCCCAATGTGATGGGATTTGGACACCTCTTTGGGAGGTGATTAGGTTTAGATGAGGTCATAAGAGCCCCCATAATGGACTTAGTCTCCTTATCAGAAGGGGGAGAGACTCCAGATTTCTCTCTCTCTCTCCACATCTATGCAAAGAGATGACCTGAGTGCACAAAGATGGTGACTGTCTACAGCGAGGAAGAGGGCTCTCACCAAGAACTGACTCTGCCAGCACCTTGATCTTGGACTTCCCTGCCTCCAGAACTGTGAGCAATAAATATCTATTGTTTAAGCCACCCAGTCTATGGTATTTTGTTATAGCAGCCCAAGCAGACTAAGACAACTTATTAATAAGAACCAACTTCATCCCCTGCAAAAGAACTGTATATTATAACAAAAGCTGTGGTACCAATGGAACTAATACACATATTATTATGAAAATAAGAAATCCAATCAAGCAAATGCAAAACGTGAAGGAAAAGTAACACTCAGGTGTCTAAGTAATCATGTTTGTAAACCATATCACTTTTCATGTTGGTTTCCCATGCATCCATTTACATTAACATGAATTTCAGGACATGATTTTGAGCACTTGCCTCTCTCCACAACTTCATGTGCTTTTTTCTAGAGGCTATGGGGAATTTTAACATCCACTCTGTGAAAGAAAGTCCACTGTCTGTGTGTGTTTACTAAATGTGTCATTGGACAAAAAGAATTAATCTTAACTACTGCCAAATTCCTGAAATGAAGACATAAAAAGTCAGAGTAATAGACAGCCACTTGATGTATTCTACAACACTGAAAGGAAGTTCACTTCTTTTAATTTTCCCCTCTGACCCAGAATTTTCTTCTCTGTTAGTTTATTATAATAGTACCACAGGGAGGTTACATACAGATGGAAAAGCCTAAAAAGGAACATGATGCATTTTACTTAAGCTGCTGAAAGCATTTCAAGAAGGGAGGACAGTTGCATAACCAGTTGTCTTAATAATCCTTAAGTGAGGTTAGGAGACAGAAGGAGGATCAAGGTGAGATCTAGAGAGTGGAATTGAGCACTCAAATGAAATGTAGTTTTTATTTTTTTTAATTATCTTAATTTCCTTCGCTGAAAGCCTTATGATGTAAGTTTGTACTAATGATATGTCCTTGAACCACACAATATCTTTGCCACAACTCTGTCGAGCACAATTTTAGAAAAATAAACACTGCATTGTAGTGTTTTATTTAGGGATGATAGGAGAGGAAAATGTAATTGATTGTACCCAGTATTCTGTACAGGAGATTTCCACCAGAGAAAATCCACCTTTTGGCTTTTCATTGAAATTTTCTTAATATTAGTGGGCTAAGTGGCAGCTGATAAAATTTTACTGATTCTAAGAAGATTCTTGTACCTCTCCAAAAAGATAACCACAAGGCATAGTTCACACTAGAGCCCCTATTCTTTTGATTTTAAAGGAGACTCTCATTCCCTATTAAAATGCAAACACCCAGGGAGAAATTAGCAAAGAAAATTGATTAATAAGTGTGCATCTCGCATGCTGAATTTGATGTTTAATCTTTCCTCCTCAATAATGAAATTTTAAAAAGTGAAATCAGAGAAAAAATAATTATCTATTATAATGCATTCTCAGGAAATGATCTTACAGATTCATTCAAATTAAGAGGTCACTAAATGGTTACTGGTTAAAAAGTTACAACTCCAATGAGTTTTTCTTGTTAACAGAAGATGACAAAGTCTTTAGCCAAAAGACAAACCAGTGACTTAATATTTCATTCACCAGTAAACTTTATGAGCAGAGACATTCTTGCAATCCCTGAAATAACATAGGCGACCACCTAACCACCTTACTATGTAGAAAGCATGAAAGAACTGGACTTCTGAAGGAAAGAAGGAAGCTGAAACCATCAAGAGAAGAGAATTTATCATTGTTTCAGCCAACAAAATTAAAAACAACAAAAAAGAAAAACAACAACCAAAGTCTCAAGATTAAAAAGCATGAGAATCAGTTCAGTGCCCCTAAGCTCTTGTTCACCTGTGTTGTATACTTAGATTTCTGAAGGCCCTTTCCCAAACCCCATACTCAGTAATTAAGTGCCCTCTCTATTAACTCCTCACCCAAAGATCCTTGGATGACCTATGACTCCCAGATCTTTATTGTCAGTCAGGATTTTTCTTCTGAGTTCAGATCGTATATCCAGTCACCTGCTCTCCACATCCAGATGAGATGTCCTGAAGGAAATTCAAGCTGAGCAAGTCCGAAGGTAAATTCATCATCTTTCCTCCAAAACTGCTTCTTACCCGGGGTTGCCCTCTCCCAGCAAATGAGAGAACAATACATCTAGTTTACAAGGTGGAACCATAGGCATCAACCTTGAAATGGATTGTTTCACTCCTCACAAAAATCTCTCTTTAATTACTTTTGATTTTCTATCTTAACTATTTCTATGCTGTCTTCTGCTTCCTATCTCCAAAGCTTCCACTATTCTGGTCCAAGCTAGTATCATCTTCTGCTGGGCTGCTGCACTAGCCTGCTAACCACTCTCCTCTCCCACTTACGCTCTCTCAACAATCCATTCTCCACAGAAAGTACAGGAAGCACTGTAGTGTGTGATTCCTCACACATCAAGACTTTTAGACATGGCCTGTCTTCGTTAGCCCTCAATGTCTTCCTCACAGCCACTTTGTTTAGACAATTCCAGTTTATCCTTCAGATCTCAAATCAAACAGCCTTTCTCTAGATAAGTCTAACTTCTCAGATTAGATGAACTCCCTAATCTGTTACCATGTCGTTATTTTTTTTAATCATAGTTCTTATCTTATTTCTCATTTATACATTTGTGAAATTATTCACTTAATATCTTTCTCCCTACCCACTTCCCATGCTACTGGTCCATGAGGGCAGGTTTCATATATGCTTTGATTATCTCATTCCTGGCACATAGCTGGTTAATTGAATTAGGCAAAAAATTTTTAAATGACTCAAAACAGAAAGTGGCAGTCTCTGGAGAAATCAAATCTTGTGTACTTCACAACATGAAGGCGTGATTCTGCTAGTAGTCATTTGATCTTCCTGAGTTGTAATGCAGATAAAGGCTAAATTAGTTGGGGAAAATAATATGAACTCAAGGGGAAGGAATTAAAAGGAAGGGCAATATGAGCAAGAATGTTTTGAACCTTCTTAAGAAGCGCATCAGCTTCCCAATAATTCAAAGTGATTACTAGATTCAATTTTGAAAATTGAGTATTATTAACTAGAAGGTTCATCCTGAACTTAAGGTCAGTTTAAGGGCCATTTTATTACTTTGAATTGGACATCCACCTGCTTGGATGTATATACATATAAAATTTTCTGTGTTATTCCTTTTGACCATCATTTTTAATTCAAGCTATAGAACTCCTAGAAGAAAATAGGGGAAAATGTTTATTACATTGGATTTGGCAGTGATTTCTTGTATATGACACCAAAAGTACAGGCAACAAAAGTAAAAATAGACAAATGGGACCATATCAAACTTAAAAACTCCACAGCATAGGAAACTATCAACAGAATTAAGTTGCAAACTATAGAATGGGAGAAAATATTTTCAAACCATATATTTGACAAGAGGTTAAATCCAGAATATTTAAAGAACTCCCACAACTCAACAACAAAAAAAAAACAAGTAATCCAACTAAAAGAGGAACAAAGGACTTGAACAAAAAATTATCCGAAGAAGATACACAAATGACCAACAAGCATGTGAAGAGATGCTCAACATCACTAATTATAAACGAAATGCCAGTCAAAACCACAATGAGCTGGGACTTCCCTGGTGGCACAGTGGTTAAGAATCCATCTGCCAGTGCAGGGGACATGGGTTCAAGCCCTGGTCCGGGAAGATCCCACATGCTGTGGAGCAACTAAGCCTGTGCACCACAGCTACCGAACCTACACTCTAGAGCCCACAAGCCACAACTACTGAAGCCTGTGCATCTAGAGCCCCTGCTCCGCAACAAGAGAAGCCACCACTCGCCGCAACTAGAGAAAGCCCACATGCAGCAACAGACCCAACACAGCCAAAAATAAAATAATAAATTTATTTAAAAAAAACACAATGAGCTATCACCTCGCACCTATGAGGATGTCCACTATCAAAAAAATAGAAAATAACAAGTGTTGGCCAGGATGTGGAGAAATTGGATCCCTTGTGCACCACTGGTGGCGATGTTGAATGGTGTAGCTACTATGGAAAACAGTATATGATCCAGCAGTCCCACCCACTTATATAAGTGGGAATGTATCCCACTTATAGGTATACATTCAAAAGAACTGAAAACAGAATTACAAAGGGATATTTGCACACCTGTGTTCATAGTAGCATTATATATATATATATATATATATAATAGCCAAGAAGTGGAAGCGACCTAAATGTTCATCAACAGATGAATGAATAAAGAAAATATGGGGTATACATACAATGAAATAGTTTTCACCTTAAAAAAAGGAGGGAGGGAATCCTGTCACATGCTACAACACGGATGGAACTTGAGGACTTTATGCTAAGTGAAATAAGCCAGTCACAAAAAGATAAATACTCCTTGATTCTGCTTACATGAGACATCTAAAATATTCAGTCCCTCACAACCACAAAGTAGAATGGTGGTTGCCAGGTGCTAGGGAGAGGGTGGAAAAGAGGAGTTGTTGTTCAATGGATATAGAGTTTCAGTTTTGCAAGATGAAAAAGTTAATAGAAATCTGGTGCAGACAATGTGCTTATAGTTATTACTGTGCTGTACACTTAAAAATGGTTACAATGGTAAATTTTATGTTATATATTTTAACTCTGGTAAAAAAAAATAAAAACAAAATCGTAGGAGCACAATGATATATGTATTATATTTACTTTAGAAGTGAGTTTATGTGATTCAGCTTAAAATGTGCATGTGAACTGGCTTCCTGCAAAGGAGTCGATGAAACAGGAATACTGATTGTTTTGCGTAGGCATCAGAGATTTATCTCATTCTTTACCAATGAATGCAGTCATCAAAAATAAAACACCAAGCCTCAAGTTTTGGCTTTTTTTTTTTTTTTTTTTTGCGGTACGCGGGCGTCTCACTGTTGTGGCCTCTCCCGTTGCGGAGCACAGGCTCCGGACGTGCAGGCTCAGCGGCCATGGCTCACGGGCCCAGCCGCTCCGCGGCACGTGGGATCTTTCCGGACCGGGGCACGAACCCGTGTCCCCCTGCATTGGCAGGTGGACTCTCGACCACTGTGCCACCAGGGAAGCCCTTGGCTTTTTTAGTTCAAGACGTCCAATAAAAATATATCCTAGCAACTTTTAGACAAGTAAAACTGGAATGTAGGTCATGGCTAGAGATCACCTATATATAGAGGTGAGAAGAAAGCTATGAGAGTGAAGATATAAACAGAAGACTTCTGAGGGCTAAGGAACCAGACTTAGGAGACATTCAAAATTTGTGGCTCTAACAAAACAAAAGCTAGAGCTAGAGAAGGAAAGTCTAAAAGGTTATAGAGGATACTCAGTCACAGACTTTTAGCCTTAGCTAAATGATCATGAGTATATTCCAAATAGCACTAAAGAAGAAATATTTTTCCCACTAAAACAGTGGTTTTGGTCTCAGTTGCTATGTTTTTTAATCTAAAATGTAGTCAATTCTCTTAAGACATCTTTCTTCTGTATTTTATAAAGCATCATTGACGTTCCACAAATACCTTACGAAAAAACCCCTAAATCCAGTTCTAAAGCACAGCTTGATGCAAGTGTTGGAGAATGGAAAAAAACCAAAAAAAAGCAATTAAAAAAATGAAAAAAACAGAAATCACACAAAACCTGAGACACGGAAAAAGGGAAATGTATTTGGAAAATTGAAGAGATATTCATACTTTAGAAAAATTGTATAAAAGAGATGATTTCCATCTAATTGCTGTATAGTCAATTCGCCAATGATGACAATTTGCATGTTTAACTGAAAAGAAAATAGCAAGCAACATCTGAATGCAAATGAACATTTTTGGCTTTTTCTTTTAATGGGCAGGTAAAACAATTACACGAAACCAAACATTAAACACAGAGAAAAGAACTATCAGCATTTAACTTAATGTTTAGCCAGTAATTTTGGTAGTTGCCCCAAATATATATATATACATACACAAATACTTTGTAAAAAGCAATGCAAAATGTCATATGTGTGAAAGAGAATGAAACCTTGTAATTTTCATTGTAGTTGTAAGTTTTCTGGCCATTTTTATTCGAGTTTAATTTTAGACAAAAATTTCCTATTCTCAACTGCTTAGTGAAGATATAACCAATTTGATATGCCCATTGTTAAAGCATTAATGTTAAGTTATAATGCCAAAGAACAAAAACAAAATGGAACCCAAGTAGGGATAAGAAACGTAACTCAAAATTACTGAGGCTGGCTTTGTAGTGAATAATTGCTAAAATGTAACTTAGAGACAGGTTAGAAACTTTTGTTACACTGTCCCCCAAGTCCTCTGATCATGTTGTTCACTACAGTTAGAAAGCTGCAATTACTCTGTCAAGTGGGAACTCAGAGAGGGAAAATAAATTTATGCAAGTTAAAATGGATAAAATGAACAGATGAAACTGAGATTGAAGGATATGTATTTGATCTCTGCTCCTTTTCAAAAGTTTACACTTTTCCAGCCCTGTTCTCACCTCCACATTCATGGGATGGACAGAGGCTGGGATCTACCCAGTCTTGTGGTGGTGACCATGCAATATGGCAGGCCAGTTGCAGTCTGGAACTTCACTCATCAAGACTGTGGAGGCATCAGCCACATCCATGGCACAACCAGGGAGGTCCAAGCCTTGTGGTTGCAGCTATCCAACATGGCATGTCCCGTGGCCTCAGCCACCTTTGCCTTTTACCTGGATTGATTACCTTCAACATCAGATATAGCTGACTTCCATAGAATTTTGCAAGAAGTAGACCTGCAGGGAATCAGTCTTGGAGAAGTAAATCCTTAACAGAAAGAAATCACAGGAGTGAAGAAGAGAGTTGGATCAATTCTGCAACTAAGAAATAAATGTCATTTGGGCAAAAATTCTATGTTTGTGAGCTGTTTATGCAATGAGAAAAGTAGGAATTTGGTAACATGCTGAGGATGACATGGCTTGTAAATGATGAATCAGGATTTAAAGCCAGCTGGCCCAACTCTAGTACCTGCTTCTTTAACTGTGGAATTGGACAGCATGTCCAAATTACATAGAAAATTCTAGGCCTCAATATTCTCTTTATTGATCATTAAGTGGTCATTACAGAATTGCCTAATAGTCCACAAAGTGTGGCTTGGTTTTGATATCAGTAATACATGATTAATAAGATTCTTCTCAAAAGGTAGTTTTCACAAGCTAATCCATGTAAAGTGCCTAGAACAGTACAAGTCACAGTGAGAGCTCGATAAACATTAGGTACTGCAATAATCAGTTATCTGCTGAGTGACCGAGGTAAAGGAGGAGTTGCCACAGGTAATACCATGAGAAAGTCTGCCTCTAAACAATGAACTTGGTACAGTGTCATGGTTCTTCATCTCTAAAGACTATTTGGTAGGAAAAATAAATTGTAGAAAGTGGATTTCACAAGACTCAGAACACTGACTTATTTACCATTTTAGAATTTAAAATGTTATTAGAGAAACAACATTTTAATGAGATAGAACCAACTAAGCAAGGAAAAAATGAGATAGAAGTTTTTTTCATTTGAAATAGATTTCTTGCCCTGAAATAGGGGATGGTGATGTAGGCAGTAAAAATGAGGAAGATCTCTAGATGCTCAAATGTTCAATGGGGACTGACATTTCCAGACAGAGCTTTGGGAAATGACAGTGACTGCCAGGCTTCTGCCTCTCTATCCATGACACTAGTAGAAGCAGGAGGCTTGAAAGATCTGACTTGAACCACTTTCTCTACATCACGTCAGCTGCTTGACTTTGGATAAGTTGTTTAAAGTCCCAAGGCTCAGTTTCTTCATTTATAATATGGAAGTGGTAATGCATACACACATTAAAGGATTGTAATTAAAAATACTGTAGGTAGAGTGCCTACAATATACAAGGACTCTAATAAAATAGTAGTTATTGTTATAGACAAGCTGAGGTTTTAGTTCTGGTTCTGCTATGAAATAGGTACATGACCTAGGAAGAGGCACATCACTTCTCTAGGAGTCAGTTTATTTATATAACAGATGAAGCCTGTCATCCACCACATAAAGTCTTTCTACCCATAAGGACTCAGGGGATGAGAACTGTGGTGAAACAGCTGCTATGCCACTCAGAATTTAAGAGGCATTTATATATTCTTCAAGAACTCAGAAATATACATTCTAGCCCTGAACTACCTGTTCCTAATTTTATCCCATTATATGGTAATATGTGTCCATTAATGCATATTATTTGCACATGCATAAACTGGTGTACACTTATCAGTGTATTGTGAATATTGGACAGACTGATAAGCAAGAATAACTGGGACATTCAATACTTAAAGATAGTTCCTTGGGAATTTTACTCTGAATGACAATGATATGTTAACATATATCAATTAAGACTGGTGATATATGGAAATTTTGAGTAAATCTCAATCTGTACTCAGGAAAGTAAGATGTGAAGTTGATGCACATGTATGTAGGTCAAAAGTATTAGTGGCTCTTCTATTTGTAATTTAATGAAAGGAGATAAATAAAAGAATAATTAGATTTGTGAATGATAAATAGGATCCAAATTTAGTTCACCTTGTCTGCTTCAAACACTAGTTCAAGTTTGTTGTTTAGTATTTCTTTACACATAAATGTTCAGGAAATTTCTACCACATATTTTCATTTGTGTAGGGTCTTATGATTTAAGCTAATGGATGAAAGCTTAGACAACGTGCAGTGTTCTGACCCACTTCTGTGAAAATCGGTCTTTGGGATATTTTATTTACATTCAATAGCTGACTAAAACTTCAATAAGGAAGTTTGCATTTTAATGGTTAGTTCAGAAATCATTTCAAAATTGGGCTGTTGATAATAGCCATCCCAAGTGAGTGCAATGATTCAATCAGCAATAATGTCAAAAGCAATTACATTTTGAAATGCTGGGTGCTAGTTTGTACATAGATTTGTCATAATACGCTGTTGAACATCTATTAAGTTTGTATTCAGGTTATATTCCTGTTATTTACATATGTATTCTGTCCAGTATCACAAGGTGATTAAGCATCTCCTCTACCTAAGGATGTGTTCTGGTCTTATTCTTTTTTATTCCCCACAGCATCCATTGCTGACTTAAAGAATCAACCTGTCACTTACCCAACACCTAGCAACAGTGTAAGCGTTTGGGAGGGAAAAAAAATCCCAAAATTTTACCAGGATGATCCAATATAATGGTATGGATTTGTCTTCTAAGTCTTGAATTCTTAAAAGAATTGTTAACCTATTCCATGTGTCAGTAAGAAACACAGTGAAACCATATTCTAAAGATGAATAGCCCTTTTACTTTTTAAAAGCCTTAAGAATTTGCAATGGCAAACTATTCTTTAATTCAACTTAAAAAAGCAGTTATATATAGAGAAACATGTATACATTGATATAAAGCCATGGAGTTTTTGAGTGTACTTAAAGGATCCCTATATAGAAGTTTTAAGAATCTTCAAGAATCCCGGTTGGTGGCTGGAGTTCTGTTTTTAGAAAATGATAGTGATGCTGGCACTCTGCCACTGCCAGGTTCCCACACTGAGGACAGGATTAAGGGAAAGGCTGAGGAGAGAAACAAGTACATAGAAAAGTTGAGAATCACAGAAGACTTAGGCAGGTATTTAGAGAGAGTAGTGCTTCATAGTATGGACTTCCAAATCAGAGACCAGTCTTATAATCAGGGTCTGATACTTATGAGATCTGTAATATCAAAAGATTTGTTTACATTCTATGAAATTTAGTTAGCTTATCAGTAATATAAAATTATTACCTTTCTCATAAGAGTATTATTAGATATGATAATATATGATATTAGGTGTATTTACTTGGTACATTTTTTAGTTTTGAGAGTTTTTTGGTTTTTTTGTTTTTGAGATACAAAATAAGAAGGGAACATTGGTGTTAGTAATTCTGGAGAGATTTTCTCCAGTGAGCATGCTTTCAAGGAAGCCTTTCATCTTTTCAATTCTGATCTTTATTATGTATATGCCAGGGAAGAGAAAGGTGTGAAACCTCTCTGCCCTACATTCAGTCCATTTCAAGATTTAGATCAGAGGCTGAATAAAGACCCAGAATGCCCAAATATATGGATGATGTAATGCTCACATAAATAACAAATTCACTGGTTGGCAGAATGAACAGGCCAGACAAATGGACATTTAAAAAAAAAAAAGATGAAATGTAATAGGATTGAGGTAAATGTCCATGTTTGGTTCTCACCCCCTTGACAAGAATTACATACATGCAAGATAGAGGATATAAATTCATGTGAAAATACTTGAGTGTAAAAATTGACCACAAGTTATCTCTGTGTAGCCATCTCCACCCATTACCACATTAATGGTGCCCGAGACTCTCTAATCATCTTAGAATTGTTGCCCTTCTGTACTATGCCTTGAGGACAATTTTTTCTGCCATACCTACCCACTCCTACTTCTATCTTTTAAATTAGGATGAGTGAATAATTTAAGTATATAAGAAGCCGGTTTAGATGCTTTTCTCCTCTCCTAAAATATCACCTAAGATGGAGGAGCAAGGACTGGGAGAAGTAAGTACCAGATAGAGAAAACTGTTTTTGAATTCATATATGAATGTATATACACACATAGATTTAGGGTCTTTCCTATGTCAGCTGTGTGCTTTGGTTAAGTTATGTAACTTCTCCGAACCTCAGTGTCCTCCTCTGTAAAATGGAGGTGATAATACTCACCCCCCACAGTATTTTCATGAGTATCATAATGATATATTTCAAGTTTTCAGTAGGCACTTTACTGCACTTACCTCCATTCACACCCTTCCACAGAAGGCAGGTGCTGAGATTATAAAATGATTCACTTTTAATTCCACTTCTTTCAGTGATTTAATATTTTATTTAAGGTCATTATTTTTGAAAGTATAGATATACATTGTCCTTATCAAGTGAGGAAATACCTTGAGGTTAGCCCACTTTGAAATCTTGGGTCTCAATTTAAATGCTATATTAAGACAATAAATAATGAGTGTATGGAGAAGATTGACTGAGATAGTGAAAGATAAGGACCCCAGATATAAATACAGTGGTCGAAGAATAGGATAGATTGGTAAAATGAAAATGCAGGATGGAGCTGGACACAAAGGCTGTCTTTAAATACTTGAGCAGATGTCATACAGAAGAGCAAGTCTATTGCTGCAGAGGGCTTAGAAGTAGGAACTGAGAATGAGAGTTACCAAGGGACTGCTTTGGGTTTACTATAATTTGGAGCTGACAAAGCAGAGGGATTAGAAAACCATTTGTCAGATATACTGTAGAGATGTCCCTGCATTGAGTAAAACTAAATGAGCTGGAGGTGATGGTATTAATTGCATGTATATAATATGTGAACATACAGGTATGAAAATAATTCATTTCCAGTTATGACTGTGTGAGTCTGTTATTCTCTGATGGATGACATAGAGCCTGTTGAGACTTGTAAAAAGAGTAACTGAAGGCAATGATGGAATCTCTTTGGATAACTTGAAATATATACTTGTAAGTAATATGGCTACTGCCTCAAGTACCCTCACCTCTAAAACAGGAGGACGTTATCCCTCTCTCAAAGTGTCTCCAAGTCATGTTCAAGAATAACCAATAGCATGCCTCACTTGCATTCAAACTTAGATACCACCACATGTCTGTCCTGTTCTTACTTTCCTGGTTTGACTCCCCCGTTACACATCTACTGACCAAACCAGAGTGGTTTCACAGCACTCACTGACAGTCATGGGAACACCTTGTCCAGCCATGTACGTTACATCTGGAAGTTCCTGATGCTGGCTTCCATGGCCCTCTGTTCCACACAGAAACAGCACCAGCATCCACATCTCTGAGCCATTCTTTGTCTTTTGGGTCCTGAAGCAGCTCCACTCATGCCCAGAATCTTCAAAGTCCCAACCTTATGATATTGGCCTTCGGCTCTGTCACTCTATCCCTACTCTGCCAGTTCAAAACCAAGCCAAGGGACCAATTTGGAATAGGCTCCACATCTCCTCCATCCTTCTTCTTCATCCTTTAAATCTTCCTTTTTAATCCCCTGCTCCTGCACTACCCAACCAAGACCATTTCTGTTTCTGGTTCTCAGTCAGTAAACAAAAGCATCAATTCATACAATCAAAAAGATTTAATTGGGTGTAGGTTTGTGTTGGCAATAGGAGATAGGATGTCAGTGGTCATATATAGAAGGAGGGAAATTATTATTTATTTTAGCACCAGCTAGCCCAAATGCCTTGTTCCATATTTTTCTCAAGGGAAAAGCAGATTTTAAACTCTTTTAAGATAACTTCAAATACACTAACATAGTTCCACAATGAGTTTTCTTTCATGCACTATAGAAATAGGCCATTAAATTTACATGTCTGAGGGACCTTTTTGGCAGTTGCTTTCCTTAAACACAATTAGTATGGTCAGCCCATGAAACTGCAAGAAAAAAGAGTACAAAGTAAATGATCCAACTTTGTTTCAGTGTGTGTAGTAGAGAGGAATAAAGACATCTCTTTTAACAGCTATACCTATATTTTAATCTGACTTTATAATATGGAACAGCAAATTACATTAACCTTTTTTTAAAGTCCTTATCTGCTTGGTCTCCAGATGTGGGAGTATTCTGGTCTAAAATAGAGACTGATTTAAAAGTCTCCTTTGAGGGAAAAACTAGAGATAATATAGCTAATATTCCTGTAACAAAGAAATATTATACCCCAGAAGTAAGAATTACATAGTTTTCAATATGAGCTCTGTGTCTAATTAGCATTGTAATTTGGGAAAACTTATTTTGCCTTTCTGAGCTTCAATTTGGTATTCTATAAATTGAGGGTATTAGATGTCTAACATTCCCTCCAGTTCTAAAAAAAAGTCTATTATTCTAAACCACAAAGGATTTGGGGGAACCTATACACAGAAACATTTTTGTTTCTACGTTTCTTTTGTAGAGAAGGAAGGATACTTCTTTTTTTCTCTCACCTTCTTACTCTCATGAAGTTACTTAAACTGAGTAAAATATTTATTATGTAGGCCAGATGTTTTCAGTGTCTAGAGTATTGCTTTGACAACTGCATGATAAAATAAATTCTGTTACCACAATTTTAAAAAGTAGAGCCTTTTCTTTCTGCCTGGTTTATCAAAGTAAGTTTGTAGTGGCTATTTCAAAAACAAGATTTCTAAAGAAACTAAGAGGGATTCAGTTTTAATAAACAGAACCTCTACTTAAATATTCCACTGACAAGCTGTACGAGTTTGCTAAGGACCTTAACTGCTACTATGTCTATCTGCATGCATGAATTATGACTAAATTTCCTGTCTTACAGCCTTGCTTTGAAGATCAGCTGAAATACTTATTTAGCCAACCTTTAAATAGTGTTCACTTTTAAACCTTATGAAACAGTGTTTAAAATAGTATTAGTTATAAAGCAGATAGTATCGTACCCAAACCTTAAAGAGTGTTCTTTGCGGGGGCATTATTTGAAATGTTTTATAAACATCAACTCATTTTATTTCCAAAACAAATCTGGGGCTATTATAATCCACATTTTATATATGAGAAAAATGAGGCCCAGAGAGGTTAAGCAACTTACTCAGACTTTCACAGCTTGTAAATATCTGAGCTGGGATTTTAACACAGTCTCTTTGGATCTGGAACCCATTTCTGTAATCCCTATGCTATACTGTTGCTCACTTTGAAAACTCCAACACTTTGCACAAAGGTTGGGCACTATTGTTTTTATGACTACTACTACTACTATTATTACTGTTTTGTTGTTGTTAATTTTGCCTTACTTGTTCTTCTCAAACTGGGAGAGTTGTACAATGAAGGTTTATAATGCTGTGTCAGGAGTCTATTCCAAGCCTCAGCATAAGCCGTAAGCAATTTATTAGACGATCTAAGGGAGAAAGATTAAGTAATTAAACTGGTAAATTATTTAAAGCATTGCTCTTATATTAAAGTAATCACAAATGTTTTAGGTAATAAAGCAAAATTCACAAAATTTTCATGACAAAATATTTCAAATAACTTTCAGGTGTAAAGCAGAGAGCTATATTAGAGCTATATTCCATTCTATATTAGTTAATTTCCTTCTAGATTTTGTATTGCTATAGAGGATCTCTGGAAATTGTACCAGGATCACCAGGACCAAGACACCCATGTCACAGCTGATGGATCATAGTTGTGTCCTCAAAGGGAACTGCTCTCAGCTGGTTGCCTAGAACCACCTCACCCAAGGTTTTGCCCACACCTCTGTAGCCATGGCCAATGACTGACTGATGTGGGAATACAAAAGCTAAGCCCCTGAATCTAAATTTCGGAAAATGTTGAAGGGCCATCCCAGCCCCACAGCTCCCAGTAGGGGCCAAGGGCTCAGTTGCAGCCCCATAGTGGACTAGCTTCTACCTCTGCCCTATTCTGTCTTCCACACTTCCTTAAAAGCTTATCTCCTGGGCATACCTCCTCCAAACCTTTGGCATGTCACCCTGTGTCTCATCCAGGGAACCCAGTCTAAGACAATGCTTTTTGGATTTTTCACCTCTTGTGGTGTGGACTTAACAGATTAGTTGATCATGGGAAGAAAAAAAAAGAAAGAAAGAAAGAAAACATCCAAAACATTTAAAGGCAGAATTTAATGATAATGAAACCATCAAGCTTTCAAGTAGTGTCAAGATGGGTGAGGAAAGCTGCTTGTTAATTTCCTGCTTGTTAATTGGGAATCTGGAGAGAGACTGTGATTGCCATTTTTGCCCTTGTGCTTCATCACCTCCCATCATAACTGACAATGTAAACCAGTTTCCCGTTTCAGATCAAGGCCCAGAACAGAAGCATGTCTGTAAAGGCACATTTGGGAAAGGTCACGAGATATTGGAATGATGGTGATCACTTCTCTCCTTTGCCTCCTATTTACAGAATGAAATGAAATGAGAATATTTCATAAATGTGAATTAATTGTGACAACTTGGAAAAACACTTCTTCTAACAGCCCTCATCTGAAAAAAAAAGTTTACAATACTAGTTTAGAAGTTAGGGATTTGGATTTCTGAGCATATGAAGATATGAAATAAATTGTTAATTTATGTTCAGCTCCCTAGAACAGCCTTCAACTTCCCAGGGCTGTGGAATTTAATGACATGAGGTTCCCAGTACCTTGTTAGGGTCGAGATGGGGTTGCATGTTGTAGGTTTAAACCGGCTCCCAAGTATGATCAGGATCATAAAGACTCCTATTTCTTGACGACCAAGGGATTAGCACTGGGTAGGACCAAGCAGGCAAGCAGAAGGATGTTTTTGAAAAGCTCTGGTCACACTGTCTGAAGGGTTGTCAAAAAGTGTTAGAGCTGAAACAAGTCCATTACCAAGTCCAAATTCATCATCGAGTTACCATGTTTATGGAAGGATACGCTATGTCTGATATACAGTCAGAACCCAAGAAGACACTAAATGCCACAAAGGGACAGGGAAATTTTCTGAGTTTATTCTGAAGGGTGGTTGCTTCAAAGGTGACGGGAGGCTCCTTTCTGAGAGGGGTCGGCTCTCCACCTTGGTCCAGCCTCTCGTGTATAAGAGCCAGGACCTCGCTGAGCCAGCCATCTCTGCCTTGATACAAGATGAGTTCCTAAGAGGAGACTGGGCTGATGAGATGGGGGTTGCCATCATCCTGTTGGGAGAAGAAAGAAATATGAAAGGTCTCTCTACAGCTGTCCCTGCACCTGTCATGATTCGCTCACACTCTGTAATCACAGAAGGAACTTCGGATTTTTATTTTCTAATTTTTCTCTCTTCAGCAGCAGTGTTCACACATGATCTTACAGTTGGAATTAGAGCACTTCCAGAGGTGAGAAGGCATTGCTTCATACTGTGTACCTTTAATTAATTTATTCATTCTCTCTCAACAAACAATGATCACCTAGATGGTTAAAGATGCTATGAGATATAAAGGCAAACTAGCATTTCATCATTTAAGAAGTTTACATAATCACATCAATAGTAAGATACACACTAAAATAATTAAATTTCAGTTAAAGGCGATAAGTATCTGTTACAGGCTGAATTATGTTCTTCCCAAATTCATATGTTGAAGCCCTGACCCCCAATACTTCATAATGTGCCTGTATTTGGAGACAGGGTCTTAAAAGTGGTAAAACAAAGTCAGTAGTGTGGGCCCTAATCCAATATGACTGGTGTCCTTATAAGAAGAGATTAGGACACAGCTACACACAGAGGAAAGACCATGTGAAGACATCAGAAGGACTGTGTCTACAAGTCAAGGAGGGAGTTCCTCAGAAGAAAATAACCCTGCTGACACCTTGATCTTGGACTTCTAGCCTCCAGAATGGTCAGAAAATAAAGTTTTGCTGTTTAAGCCAGTCTGTGGTATTTTGTTATGGAAATGCTAGCAAACTAACACAGATTCTCTGGAAAAAAAAAAAAACTGACAGAATTAGAAATTAAAAGATCACTTTACACACACACGCACGCACACAACCCTCCTTAAGACTGAGTGCTTAGAATCTATGTCTCATTTTAAAACATTTGGATATGGTTTATCTCCATGAAACCTCTCCTGTTCAGAAAGGTTATCAGTTGTATTCTTGATCACATTTGTAAATTCTTTTATTATACTAGAATATAATCTTTTGGTATCTGAAAACTGAATACCATTTAAAGGGTCTAGGTGTTGCCCTCTTATCTTCTCTCATGAGTTTCAATTCCACCTGACACCCTTTCTTTACAGCTCCTTGTTAAATAATAGTTGAGTATGTATGTTGTTTCTGTCAAGTTAACAAAAGTGTACATCTTCCTAAACAGTTTCTTCTCTTGTTCAGTTTTTCTTGTCTGCTCTTAACTAATTATATATATATATATATATATATATATATGTATGTATGTATGTATAATTGTCTTAAGTTTTTTTCATAGGTCTCTACACAGTCTGGGCTTTGGGCTATCCTGGCCATTTTGCTGCAGATCTGACTGTTCCATTTAAGGCAGTTCGTTCACACTATCCATTTAGTGATCCTAATGACCTCTCTATGTAATTTCTCCCTATTTTTTTTTAACCCGTTCTTTTAAATACTGACCTCAGAGAGCTCTGTGTATAGTCAAACTGTTCTCTTTTCTTTTTCTCTTCCATAGAATTACCAAAATTTTGTCAAAATTCCATTCTAGAAAATGCTATCGGGCTTCCCTGGTGGCGCGGTGGTTGAGAGTCCACCTGCTGATGCAGGGGACACGGGTTCGTGCCCCAGTCCGGGAAGATCCCACATGCCGCGGAGCGGCTGGGCCTGTGAGCCATGGCCGCTGAGCCTGCGCGTCCGGAGCCTGTGCTCCGCAGCGGGAGAGGCCACAACAGTGAGAGTCCCGCATACCGCACAAAAAAAAAAAAAAGAAAGAAAATCCTATCATTTTTGTATCAAATTTTATTTAAAATTATTTACATAATATAAAATGAACATGGGTTCCCTGTAAAATTGTTTTTCAGTAATACAGAAGTTTAGAGAACAAAAAGGTAAAATTTCCCCATGACCAAACCAATTTTAATTCCATTCCCAGAGGTAGTTGTCATTCATACATTGATGTTTCAATATCCTTTTCTAGGCATTTGCTGGAGGAGGTCATGGAGAGGACATGACCACTGGTTGACCTGTGAGCTGGACCCAGGCAATGGGAGGCACCTCAACTCCCTCCCCTGTCCTTGGGATGCACATTCTACCCACTGTTCCTACAATGGGAGCCGTTTTCAAGGACGCAGCCATGAGAGAGCAATGTGTTGTTGAGACCATCTGGACAGTACACACGACTGAACCAAGGTAAGGCCTCTACATAAACTTTCAAGATCCTGGCGGGGATTGTGGCACCAAAGGTAAGCCTCCTACATAAGTTCTCTTGCTTATTAAACCTGCCAACTACCACTCCCGAGTGGCTGCCTCTTCCTTCAGTCTCTCCAGGCCCTCATGTATGGGCCTTAGTTTCAGATTTCACCTGGAGAACTCCTGAGGTTTTGAACCAGCAGAATTTAAATTTGTCAGGAGATATATTATCTGGATGTCTAAACACCAGAACTTTCTAAAGTTTTATAGCCTGTTCTTTGATCATCAGTTTATAAACCAAAGTGTCATCATAATTAAAGTTATTAGAGTGCATGATGTTGTTGTGCTGTAGTGCATGCTGATTGGTGGTAGTCCTATGAATAGCCAGTTGGTGTTGCCATGGAATCCTTGTTCTTTGTGATACAGCCTGAATGTGTGGGACTTAAGGCAGGGTTACATTAATGCCCCAGTATCGCTGCTGGAATGCCAAGTTTTCTAAGATTATCAGTCGTTTACATATTTTGACATTTAAAGTTCTTTATAAGCCATTGAACTGTCCAAATGTATATTATATATTTTAATCTTTTTCCATTATAGTGCACTGTGGATTTGAAATGTCTAAGTGTTGGAAATAGCATTATACCAAAACGTGGCAAATCTTAATTATGGATAAATGGATGTGGATAAATACATCTGTGGGTATTGGGCTTTTTAAAACCTAACATACCCATTGTGGAATTGTTTTTATGTCAGTACATCTAATACCCCCTCACTCTATTTAATAGCTGCATGGTATTACATAGCTTGTGTAGTAGTTGTGTTCCTAAGAAGAAAACGTGCATGGGCAGGACTAAAAGAACCAGCAAGGGATGGTGAAGCACCCAGGTGTCAGCAACAGAAGAAAACAGTTACCACCTCGAGGACTGAGGAACAGGGAGAGAATGAGATTTGGTCCTCGAATGAGTGAGGACTGTGGGCCTGGGTGCTTGCCCATACGTATCCAGTGGGAGGTCTGGCCATAGGTAGAAGGATGCTGTCACAACCAATCACAGTATGGCAGGGAAGTAGCAAAGGAGAAATATCAGAAATACCTTCTCACTCTCCCATCCTGTTGGTGCCTCCATGGGTTGATCCAAACCAACAGAAGGCCAAAGCAGAAGGGAAATGCAAGTCATCTTCCTAGGAATCAGAGAAGGACAGAGCATGGGTATAGAGGGGCAATCACAGAATAAAGAGCATTGCACATATATAAGAGTCATTCTAAAAATATTCACTGAGGACCTGCTATTCACTGTTGCCCTGTTCCAGGCATTGTTCTAAGCACTTTCCATATATCGCCTCAGTAAATAAATTAATAGCATAAACTTTTAAACCATTCTTTAGTGACAGAACATTATAGATGACTCATTCCCCACCCCTTTTTTTTTTTTGCTCTTACAACAATGCCAAACAAAATTATTTTCTTGAACACACATATAAGTGATCGTGTGGAAAAGATACCTACATAGGAAACAGCTGAGTCAAAGGGAAGACCTTGTTTTTAACTTAATAGATTCAGTCAAATAATTCTACAGAAAACTGCATCAATTCACACACTCACCGGTGAGAATGCCAGTTGCCCCAGACTCTGGCAGAATCTCACTATTCTCTCATTTTCACCTAATCTTCCAAGCAGGAAACGGCACATCGCTGTGGTTTTAATATGTTTTCCCCTGATTACCTGTGTGATTGAGCATACCCTTTTATATTTATTACCATTTATTAGTAATTTATAGTTATAAACTGTATTATTTGCTCCATTTTCTATTGGATTGCTTGCCTTTTTAAAAATTGTTAACATTTTAAAAATACACTAAGTTTAGTAAACTTTTATAGTTTTTTTTCTCTTACAAATACTTTCTCCTAATCTGGTGCTTGTCTTTCACTTTATTTAAGATACCTTGCATTTTACAGGACATGTTGCTATCCATTGAGTTGCGTTTATCAATCTTTTCTTTTAGGGGCTTTGGTCTTGTAGCATATTAGGAGGTCTTTGCTATCCCAGAGGAATAAAAATATTTTCTTTTTTTTCTCCAACAACCCCATGAACTTCTAAATATAGACATTCAATTTATATGGAGTTTCTTTTTGTATATGATGAGCGGTAGAATTATAACATTAGTTTTTCCCATATGGGTATCCAATTGTAACACACTATTGAATAGCAAGTCTTTCCTCTCAAGTATTTGAAATACCATTTCTATTATAAACTACAAAGAATTCCTTAATGATATATCATATTGCAGTCCTGGGATAAATATACTTGGTTATGTTATCTTAGTCTTTTAACAAGAAAAGAATTTAATTTGCTGATTTTTAAAATTATATCTATGTTCTATGTGACATCGAACTATTATTAAGTTTTTGTGACAGGAGGTACAACAGTACCTCTTGTATTATTGGCTTGGTGTTAATAGCAGACATGTGATGAATAAGAAAGCCTTAATCTTTTTCTTTACCGTGAAACAGCTTAAGTAACAGGAATTATTAAGTGCCTTATAGGATGCTTTGACTGAACTCATAAGCTAAACAGATGTCATTTAGGCACTTCTGCTTTAAATACTTTTCCATTTTTTAAAAAATTTGTTTGTTGGTTTATTAAAGTATTTTACTTGTTCTTCAGTCATTTCTTTGGTCACTCATATTTTCCTAGAAACTGATTATTTCATCTAGCTTTTCATGTATATTGGTATAAATCTACATGTAGTATTTTCTTATTTTTAATTTCTTCAACATCTATAATTATATCTGTTTCTTTTTCCTAATGTAGATTACTAGTGAATTCTCTTTTTTCCTGTTAATTAGACTTGCTAGAGTTTAAATATTTTATTTATTAATATATATTTTAAAAATCTACGTTTTGGCTTTTTAAATCACATATACTTTTAAATTTTTTCTTCTGTTTTATAAATCCTGAATTTATCTTTGTTTATTCTCTCTCTCTAAGTACTTGGAATTGTTTTCCAAGATCTCAAATTAAAGGCTTAATCTATTCATTGTTTATTTCATTTTCTGTTAAATGCATTTAAGGCTGTAAGTGTTTCTCTGAGAACCTGTTGGGAGGGAGAAAGTGTGAGAAAATAAATTGTTATTCAGAAACTTTCCATTATTACTTATATCAGAAGATGTGACAATGGAAGTTTGGGCTGATACTCATGAACACTACAAATTACATCTCAGGGTGAGGTGGCAGACCCTCAGTGCAGAATTTTCAAAGGAAATATTCATGTTGTCCCTCACTCACATCTAGGATATTAGAGTCAAGAGTTGGATTTGGAGGAAATTGCTGAAGAGGGTATCTCTAGCCTGAACTCTGCTCTGAGTCACAATCCCTCTCTCTCCCATAAGAAAAAAGAGTGAGGAATGTGCTCTCCCTCAGCTCCACCCGCATCAACAGAAAGGGGGTTGCAGGTGACCACTCAGAGTTTAGGCTGCGTACTCTGCAGTTAGAGGGACATAGGAGTAGACAGGGGTCTGAGTCAAGACCAAGAAGCTAAATAAAGCACAACATACCGGCTGAGGAGACCTCCATGGGAGCAAAGTAGTGGCCTGAAGTTTGGTAGGAAACTGCTCTTCCAAAGTTTTGGGGAAAAGACTTACAATTTCCATGGACTAGATATTTATAGAGAGCAGCATGGCCTCTCTCCCAATTTCCTATCCATCCATCCCATAATTAGAGTAGTCAGCTAGCCAGAAGGGGAGAAGGAATAGAAGAAATACAGGAGGAAAGAGAGAAAAAGCCAATTAACCTCCTTTCCTTAGATTTTTCCCTGCAGTGGGATCTCCAGGAGAGGACTTAAATCAAGATTAGAGTTTTTGATGATTATATAAGACTAGACATTTTAATCTCTGAAATAAGACCCTGTTTGACAAGTTAAACAGGAATTATTCCTTTAGGGTAAATTGTAAGGCTGCCAGTTAACCTGAGCTGGGTAAAGGGGAAAAGTAGCGGCACTGAACAAAAACAATAGGACAGTGAGACGCAGAATAGTTTCTTTATGACTGCACCCATGAGTCATGTTTGCTCACATTAAGGTAACACTTTTTTTTAAATTTTTTTTGGCTGCGTTGGGTCTTCGTTGCTGCGCGCGGGCTTTCTTCTAGTTGCAGTGAGCAGGGTCTACTCTTCATTGTGGTAGGCGGGCTTCTCATTGCAGTGGCTTCTCTTGTTGCGGAGCACGGGCTCTAGGCGCGCGGGCTTCAGTAGTTGCCGCATGTGGGCTCAGTAGCTGTGGCTCCCTGGCTCTAGAGCGGAGGCTCAGTAGTTGTGGCGTTCGGGCTTAGTTGCTCTGCAGCATGTGGGATCTTCCTGGACCAGGGCTCAAACCCATGTCCCCTGCATTGGCAGGCGGATTCTTAACCACTGCACCACCAGGGAAGTCCCATGGTAACACTTCTTGATCTGAGAGGAATTGTCAATGTCTCCCACTTTGATTATGTCTTTATCTGCTAGTCCTTATGTTTCACTGGGCTTGCTTTGTGTATTTTAAACTGATGTGGCTGGAAGAATAAAGTCTTCTGATTGTTACAAATTCTTAGAAAAATAGACCTTGAATCATAATAAAATAGGCCTCTTTATCCAAATAAATATCTCCACATTAAATTCTATCTTTTTGTTGTATTAATATTGTCACACTAGTTTTTAAAATAAGTTTTTACTTGGTACTTTTTCTTTCCATCCTTCATTTTTAAACTGTCATTTTGTTTGGGACGTGTTTCTTGAAAATAGCATTTAATTAATGTTGTTTGATTTGTCTATTTGTTTTTATTCTGAGTTTTTCTGTTTACATTCTTTTTACCCAATCCAGTGATATCTGTCTCATAGGAAAATTTAATCCTTCATGTTTATTTTAATTACTTTTGATTTACTTATTCATTTTATTATTTTTATTTATTTCAATATCATGAGACTTAAACACAGTAAATTATTTTAGGTTAATAATTTATCATGTGAGCTTGTTACCTAAGTTGTTCTTTTCTTGAGCTTTTGATCAGGATTCTCTATTCCAAGTGATATACAATTCAAAGTAAAAAAAAGTACACGTGTGTTTATGTTTAGCTATAGGCTAAAGCAAGGAAAACAGAGTAGTGAAAGGGAAGCTGAGCTCGGTGTCCACAGGATGTCAGGGCTTAAATGGTGTCAGGCAATCTCCCCACATTTCTGTTACCAGTTGAAGCGTCCTCTCTTTGTTGGCATCATTCCCTCAGCTTTCTCCTCCCAATGTCTCCTACTTGAATAGTGATACCTATAGGCTCATGGTCTTATAACTCAGAATATTAAGTGAGTAGAAATAACATTGTTTCTTCTGCTCACTGGTATACTATTTTAAATTCTAGCAATTTCTCTCATTCCATATCTTCAGATTAAGTGAGTAGAAATAACATTGTTTCTTCTGCTTACTGGTGTGCTGCTCTAAATTATCACTCATTATTGACACAGCATTTTATTAACCCTTCTCTACCCATTTCTCTACCCCTTAGGTCTGCCTTTAAAAAGACAGAATAAACTTCCTTCCAAGATTAGTAAATGAAATTTAAAGTTTAATTTTTACAGTAATTAAAAATGCATTTTATGACTTGGAGTTAATCATAGGACTGTCTTGTATTTACATTTTTAAAAAGAGAACTACTTGGGCAAAAGTAGTTTGAAGTCACTTCAGCTTCTGGGATTTCAGTTTTTTTCAGGTTGAAAAATGAAGTGACTTGAAGTGGACGATCCCTTAACTTTTTATCTTCAGGTCTCCATCAATCTGTGTCTCTGTAATTTCTGTCTTGCAGAAATTCTGCAAGAATTAATGTTTGTGAAATAACTTAAGACTTAAGGATGCTAGTGTCAAAAACTATTTTTTTGCTAGTGTCAGAAACTATTTTTATTAAATGAAGCGTGCCAGGGAAATCGTTTCCATCTCTTCCTCAGTAAGACAAAGTGCAGGAAGGATTCAGACTGACTTAGTTTTGATCTTCTGACTACTGTTAGACCAATGGTTGTTGCTTGGGATTTAGGTACCATGACTAGAAAGAGCAAGTCTATCAACAGAAGGACAAGAGAAGGAATGACAGTGCAAAGACAGGCATCTCATTTCCATTAGGCCTCACTCAGTTGGGGTCAATCTAATTTTTTTAGTAGTTTAGACATTTTATAAACTATATTTATTATCTGAGTGACTTACATTACTATTTTGTATGTATTTAATTAGTTAATTAATCTAAGGTATTTTTCAGTATTTAAATCCAAATTTTTTAATGCAACAGAAATTTTAGCATGTTTCACATCCTCTCATGAATCCACATTGATATCATCGAGGATTAAAAGTTCCAGACTGTTTTCAATTTTATAAGCTATGTTCCAATAATTATTTATTTTAACTATGCTCTTTCTGGCCCATTTATCCTCAGTAAGAGTAATTTTGTCTGCATTTACCTTGCCGTTGAAAACCATCAACCCAGCATGTGGTTCTGAACTTCATTAAAATGGCCACTAACAGAAATTACACATGAGACATTTCCAGTGAGGTTGTTAGTAGAAAACCTACTTGTGTAGACATTTGTTTGTATAGTAATGTGCACCCAGACACTCTTTGGTATATTCAGTCTACGTCTAAAAGACTGTATTCTAAGTTCTGGATCAGAATGCCTACTTGAAAAGCTCTGCTTACTGCATAGCCTAGAAGTAAATGTCCAAGCCAGCTGCTGCCCTTTCAGGACATCCGTTCTTCTTATGGCTCAATAATATTACATTGTATATATAAACCACATTTTATTTATCTGTTGATGGACACTTGGTTTTTTCCCCGCACCTTTTGGCTATTATGAGTAATGCTCCTATGAACATGTGTGTACAGGTATCCTTTGAGTCCCTGTTTTCAATTCTTTTGAGTATTTACCTAGAAGTGGAATTGCTAGGTCATATGATAAGTCAATATTTAGCTTTTGAAGAATAAACTTTTTATAGGACCAAATATTCTGAGTATAGAATGTATGACCACTTGGAAGGATGGGGAGGAGGAATTCAAGTATTTGATAAGGATTTAACCAGATGGTTCCTGAAATGCTTTAATAACCTGAAGATCTATGATATTATACTATTATGTTAACCATTTATTCATTTCATCTATCAATAAAATAACAAAATAAAACTTGCTCTATAAAAAAATACACCAGGTTTAAGAAACAGCATAATAGTGCCTTAATCTGAAGAGTACAGGCAGTAGCAATTTGATGAGATGCACCAGATACCACCCGAGTATATAATAAAGGTGCTCTGTATCTTGAGAAATAAATCCACAAGCAACGGAACTAAAAATGGTGCTCTTGAAAACCCTGGATAATCCAGTAATATTCACCAGTAAGATAATATGATCACAATAGTGTTCAGTGGAAGAAACGTTTTAAAGGTGACAAATACACCCTTCTACTAGAATTTGAAAAATTTGGGGTTAGAAACACACCTAGAAGAAGATGCAGTGACATACTGAGTTTGAATGGTGAGCCAACATGTACTAGCTATAATAAGACTTGGGGTAGGGCATGCAAATATAGGACAAGCCTTACAAGGAGAGATGTGCAGGAACTCCATTCCAGATCCAACTCCAGAGGAGATCACCTCGTTGAAGCCTCCACTCGGTGTCAGAATCTTAGAGCACCTTGGAAACTATTCTGAATATGGGACGGATGACTGCTTAGGGGGATGATGGAGAAAAGATTCAAGTACAGAGTAAAGATTTAACCAGATGATCCTTGAGACACTTTATAAACCTGAAGGTTTATGATGCTATGCAATTATGCTTAACTATAAATTTGTTTCATCTATCAATACAATGCATCAAGATTAAGAAAAAAACGTGATAATGCAACACACTAGCCACCAGCCAAATTTACCTCAGAAGAATAGGATCTGGGCCTTTTCTGCAATTTCAGACAATTTCCCAAATTAACCCCTAACTGTAAGTCATTATTGGAGTCAGAGCTGAGAATAACTCTGTCTTTCCAGCACTTAAAAGGCCATTGGATTTAACACAAATCACAGATTGAAAATGTCATTAAAAATAACATCAATGAACAGTAAAACCCCAAAATTAAAGGCATTAGCTTGTGTTGTAGGTATTATTCTTGTCTCTATATTTGTATTCACTACATATGAAATGTATTTTTCTGAAGAATGAACTATTTTGTATTCATTTTTTTCTATGATTGTTAAAACATATTTTAAAATAGATATCAGTAAAACTGTGCTATCCTAGGACTTTGGAAGTAGAAGGAATCTTGAAGATTCCTGGTCTGAATTTTACTTTAAAGGATAATGAAACTCAGAGAAGCCAAGGGGCTTATATCAGACACGCAGGGAGGTAGTGGCAGAAGAGGCTCAGAAACTCTGTGCCCTAAACCTCATGTCATAATTATGTTTCCTTTGCTGTAAATCCATCAGTGAATTGCTTGACTTATAATGAAGAAAACATGGCTGAGAGTAAAAGGTTTGCTCTTGGGTTCTGAGATAACTGGTCAACACCGTGCTTGTGATTTGTTTTCCACATCTCCACTCCAGTGGTTCTCCTTTTCAGCTCTCATATGCCTCTCATATGTATCTTATGTTACTGTTATCCTATGGAATTGGTGCTCTGTCTACAGGGCCTGGAGCAGAAAAGAAGCACCCAGAGTTGGGTCACCTCAATGAAGCAGGAAGTGCAAACAGGCAATGCCAAATTCCAGAAGCGTAGAAATCCAAGGATGTCCAGAAGGCCTGCTTCTATTGGAGGCCCCTTACCACATGCTCAGCCACACTAATGACTGGAAGCAGGTCTCCCTTTAAGGACTGGAACTGTGCAGACTGGCGATCACTTTCCAGCGATCCTGCAATTTGGAAAGCCCTCTCCCAGCATGCATTAGAAACCTGGATCAAGTTCACATCAGCTATGCCAACCTCATTACTCTCAGGAAGGAGGCAGTTTCTCAAGTAAAAAGAAGACAAATAAGCTTCTTTGTCATACCAATCCCAGACAAAAATAGCTGAAACACTATTTAATATGAAACAAATTGCTGTAGAGGTATGCTGTAGAGGTACAGAGCTTGCTTTCATTTTAAGGAATCTGTATCTAGGTACTTAAGTCTTCAAAAAGAACAGAAGATACAATATGCTCTTTATTGAGCATTTTAAAGGATTTCATTTTTACAGTCTAATACTTAATTTTACTTCCAATATTCAGTTATATCTTAGAGTTGATGGCAATTCTTATTTCCATTATTTGACTCTTCTTTTTCCCATAGCCACTCAGATTGAATAAGGACAGCTCTAGAGTTTCCCCAAACCCAGAAGAATTTATGTCGAAAAGATCACTCTCTTTATGCATTAGATTGTATCAAACCTAATTTGGCCAAGGGAAACAGCAGTCTCATAATGATGAAATTCCTTCCATCCTTTTAGGTTTGCACTCATTTCACTGTTTTTCTTTGAAGCTAAAGCAACTCCTATGTTTGCTATTTTGTATGCTTTCATTCAAAATTTCAGTTCTTCTTGCAGAATTGCTACATGGTAATTGCTGTGGCCTTAATGATACTTGAAGGTGTCCTCAGTGGTTGCTTGCTCCTGGACTTTTCCTGATTTCTGAGAGTGTCCGTTTGGGTGATTATGGCTGGCAGCCTTAAAAAGGGCTGTATGGCCATGCTTACTGAGGCTGTAAGACCTGGCTGCTCTACTGTGACAGATATTGTACAGGAACTCAGCTACCAACCAAAGACTTAAATGATCAGCATAAGTTTTTCTCTGCTTGCCTCTGCCTTATCTTTCTGAAGTTGATGTTAAAAGACACCTGTGCCTTCTCCTTCCTGCTGAAGCACTTGGCCAGACTCACCCTATTTCACGTACATCTGGAAATGTTACTATTTGCAGATGGACTGAGCTTCTGTATTTATGATCTCTTTGATTTTTCCTACCTTCAGCAAACTTAGACTATACCATGTACCTGTGTTCACTCTTATAACAGCTTCCTACTAAAGGTCTATCTTCTTGGCTAGATTTTAAGCTCTTAGAAGGTAGGTCCTCCACTCCACTTATTCTTATATAATCTAAGGTGCTGGACACAGAGTAAGTGCTCAGTGAAAGCTTGAATTCAACAATCCAGAGACCCAATGTGGACTTTACAGAAGCAGGTTGGGTGGCAGCTTGGGATATTTCTTCCTCTGTTATTGGCCTTTTCATTGCTGATTTGTTAATTGCAAAAGGATGAAAATTATATTTGGAGTTGGCTAGATGCGAGTTTAAATTCCAAATCTATCATGTATCTATGGGATGATTTAAACTTCTTGAGTCTCATTGTCCTTGTCTTTCAAATGGGATAATGATGCCTCTTTTAAAAGGTTTTTATAAAGGCATAAAACTGTTAATTATTATATTTGTCACATATTATATGAATTTCTCCATCCTAATGAGAAAATACAATTATTTCAACCTTTAGCATGATTGTATTAATGAAAGGCTTTGAAGTCAAATCTTATAATAGTCAAACACAGTTGCAAAACTATAGAGCTAATAAAACCTTAGAAATTATGAAATCTAGTGCATTTCAAACTTATAAAGCTATGGGATTTCTGTTCAAGGAAAATACTTATAAGTGATTCAAAACTAAACATTAATTCTCTAGGATGTTCTGGTTGAAGCAAAGATCGAGATAGTTGAACCCCATCTCTTTTACCTCCCCCTTTTTCTCCCATTCAATGAGCATCAACTAAGGAATTGTCTATATTTCTAGGACTCCTCATATGCATTTTTGAAACCCAGTGGATGGTCCAACCCTGTCATTTTATAGATGAAAAAAGCTAAGAGTCAGGATAAACAACAAGGTCCTGCTGTATGGCACAGGGAACTATATTCAATATCCTGTGATAAACCATAAAGGAAAAGAATATGAAAAAGAATATATATATACAACTGAATCACTTTACCATACAGCAGAAATTGACACAACACTGTAAATCAACTATACGTTAACAAAATTTAAGAAAATTTAAAAAGCTACTAACCAATAACATTTTGTAACCTTAAAAAAAACACTAAGAGTCAGAGACATAATATTACACATTCAAGGTGACACAGCTCACTAATATCAGACCTGAGGCAAGAGCCACACTTCTTAATTTCCAATGTGGTGCTTTTTTCATTCACTAGAGGGCGGCATATGCACTTAGTATGACAAGGATAATTGGTCCCATATTGATCTTTCAGTCCAAACAAGTCCAGACAACAACAGCAATAAAAACAATATCTAATTTGTATTGAAGTTTACTGTATATCAAACACTATTTATGTATTTTAGAATCACTTTCATCTAACCATTGCAACACCCTATGATTTGAATATTGGTATTATCCCCATTTGACAATGAAGAAATTAAGTATTAGAGAGGCCAAATAACTTGCTTAAAGTTACCCAGCAAGAAACGCTCAGGGTCTAATCAACCACTGTGCCACCAGGGAAGCCCTATGTTAGTTTTATATTGACTATATACTTCCATATTTTGAAACTCTAGTGATTCCCTCATGTCTAAATTCATATAATTGGCATACAAAAAATACACATGTATAAACTGTACAGTTTGATAAGTTTTGACACATATATATTCCTATAAAACTATGCATCAAGATGGTAAACATATCCATGGTACTCAAAGGTTTCTTCATGCCCTACCCTGCCCCAATCCCCAAGCAACAACTGATTTGTTTTCTGTTCCTATAGTTTGTTTTTTCTAGAGTTTTTTATAGATAGAATCACACACTATGTGCTCTTTTGGGGGGGGTAGGGGAGTGGAAGTTTGGCTTCTTTTACTCAATAGAAATATTTTGAGACTCATCTATACTGTTATGCATATTAATAATAATTCCTAAAGTCACAGTTGCTCTAACCTGCTAGGGTTTCAAGGAGGAGATACCACATTTATCTTAAAATATTACTACTTAAAATATCATCATCTACTCACATTTACCATATTACCCTAACTCTTCCTCATTTTCTTAGGCTACCAATCACACATCTTCCATTGTATTATCTTTTGAGGTATACATTTGTAGATTTAGTCATGTTTCTCGGGAAAGAAGACTTTGAAAAGCTAGCCCCAGTTTAGAAAGGTAAAGTTATTATTTGGTTAGGTCAAATCCATATGTCTTCCAATGTTCTGTCAATGCTGTTCTTAGCTGACTGTATTACACAGCATTAAGTGAGGAGTTTGTGGCCTTCCTTGTCTTCTAATCGATCTCATATTTCTTCATTTTCTCTGAAATGTAATCCTGTTTCACCTTTCTTCATTTTATTTATCAACCCAACAGTAAGTTCTCCCAAAATGCTCCAAATACGTTCCCTCAAGTGGAATCTTCTCATTGTCAATAATCATGATTCATATCTTCATTTTCTTGCATTATTTTTTCACAAATTAGTCCTTTGGCTGCACCATAATACTGTTATTCATCCCTAGGAGTTTCTTCCATTTCTCTTTGTTTTTCAGGGAAAGAAAGAACATGATGCTTCCGATAAAATATATTCCTTTTCATCTGGAATGCCCTCTCCCTATCATCCTCATTTTTGCTAATCATTTTCTCTAGACTCACTTTGAATTCTTCCCCCTCGTCTCCCCAAATCCACCCATTTTGAAATCATATGTTTTCCATGTGCTCCCATAGCACTTCCTTTGTACTATTATGCATTTAGTACCTATAACTTTGTGGTAGGTTCTAGTATGTATAAGATATCTTTCTGCTGCCTGTGAAGTCTCAAACAGCAGCCTTGAATCCCTGAAGACGCCTTGCACCTAAGGGATAAATATTATTATCTCAGTAGCTTTTGTGTCAGTCTCCCGTCTCTGAACAGAAACAAAAAGATCCCATGATGACCTTCCCACCAACCGTCTTTATGGATTAGTAGGTCTCTTCAGGGTCAGTTTCTTTCTTCTCCCTCCAAACTCCTTCTTCCTTTAAAGTGACAAATGATTAATATGTGGAGGTGGGAAAAAGGAGCAACAAAATGGCAAGAGGCGATTGGATCTATCTAGGATTAAAGATGGGAGGAGAGGTTGTCAGATTTAATAAAGAGAGACTCATTTCTAGCAATTTGTCTCATTCCATATCTTCAGATTAAGTGAGTAGAAATAACATTGTTTCTTCTGCTTACTGGTATGCTACTTTAAATTATCACTCATTACTGACACATCATTTTATTAACCCATCTCTACCCATTTCTCTACCCTTTAGGTCTGCCTTTAAAACGATAGAATAAACTTTCTCCCTAGACTAATAAATGAAATTTAAAGTTTAATTTCTACAATAATTAAAA
Source organism: Monodon monoceros (assembly GCF_005190385.1). Classification (NCBI taxonomy): domain Eukaryota; kingdom Metazoa; phylum Chordata; class Mammalia; order Artiodactyla; family Monodontidae; genus Monodon; species Monodon monoceros. The sequence continues at coordinate 28,272,288 of NW_021703780.1, forward strand.
ATGCATTCTATGGCTTGGAGTTACTCACCTGTCTTGCATTTACATTTTTAAAAAGAGAACTGCTTGGACTAGTCGCTTCACCTTTTAGGATTTCAATTTTTTTCACGTGAAAAATGAAGTGACTTGAAGTAGATGATCTCTGAAGTTCTTTTTATCTTCAAGCCTCCATGAATCTGTGACTCTATAATGTCTGCCTTGCAGGAATTCTGCAAGAATTAATGTTTATGAAATAATTTAACACTCAAGGATGTAAGGTTTTATGCTAGTGCCAAAAACTATTTTTATTAAATGAAGCATGCCAGGGAAGTCTGTTGTGTCTGGGGATAGCTGCTGTCAGACTCCCCAGCACTGCTGTGCCCAACACAGCCTTGGAAAGGGGCAAAAGGGAACAAGAATTTCCCTAATAGATCCAGAAATTATGATGAATGCAGAGCACAAATATACCTGAAATTCAAAATGGAAGTGATAACATGTACGGTCAAACATTAATGCTTACAGAAGAGAGTCCATGAAAGGATCTTGCGTTGGTGGCCCTATTAACACTCATCCATGCACCAGAGAAGAATTGGTGATACCTCTGTGTGCCTGTTTGCATGGTGTTATCCCCAATGACTTCCCCTTTGTGCCGAACCTTTCTTTGCCTGATTCCTTCTGCCCCTACAAAGCAAACCTGTTTGATAACCCTGTTTTAGCCATTGAAGTCACTGAAGTGATTACTGAATCACTGAGTTGGAATTCAAGACAATATAAAATTATTAATTCAGTTTTTCCCATGTTTCTCATATCAATAAACTGAGCTTCAGAACAGTCTATGAACTATCAAAAAACACAATTAATGCATATTTATACTAGGGCTGAATAGCATGCTGTGACTCATAACCAATGCTTATTTCACCACAGCTTAATATCTTATAAATTAATTCTAGTCTCAGTACTGACTGATGGAAGTGTAATGGATCCCCTAACTGCATGTTGACAAAAGGTTTCAATGCTTTAACACAGAATATTGGTGAAGCAAATAATCTACCTCTTGGCAAGGGCAATGGAGGAGAAATTGTACACCAACACTAGAAGTGCTGGTACGAACTCCACCACACCGTTTAGGGATAATAAAGGAATCATGGTCAGTAGACTTAGCCCATCGGTGGATTACTATTTCATTACTGCCTAGGTTTCATTTTCCATAAATATGAAAAGGCAAGGTTAGAATTAAAACCATCAAAAACAGTCATTTTTGTTCATAGTAGATGAATATCAGCAATTTTAGGACAGGAGACAGATGTAAGGAATATATTGGAGTTAGTTGTCCAGTGAGAGCTTATCTAGGTCTTCATTTAAAATGTTTACTAATAACATGGGAATCTTATAAAATATAATTGCAATAGTCTGGAACATAGTCCAAGATTCTGCACTCGGGTGATGCTGACGCTTCCAGTCTCAGGACCTCATGATGAGTAGCAGTGATCTACAGCAATGCTCCTCAAACTTGATCCTGCATCAGAATCCCCTGGGGGGCTTAACTGAAAACAGATTCCAGGGCCCTACCCCAGAATCTCTGCAGAGATTCTGATTCAGTAGATCTGTGGTGGGGACTGAGAATTTGCACATCTAACAAGCTCCCAGGTAAGCTTGGTTGACCGACTGAGGTCCATATTTTGAGTAACACTTCTCAGTCATCTGCAGCATGTCTTACATAATTTCATTTTTATTATTGCCATCACCAGATGTTGAACAATAAAAAAAAGTAGTGCTTTTGTTTTAGGTAAAGGAGAGTAAAAGCCACAAAAATTTTAGAAGATTAAAGTGAGTAGAGGTCTTCCCCAAGATGGCAGTGTAAGAAGACCTTGTGCTCACCTTCTCCCACGGGCACACCAAAATTATAACCACTTACAGAGCAACTATCTATAAGAATAACCTGAAGATTAGCAGACAAGATTTCCACAGCTAAAGATATAAAGGAGGAGCCACAACAAGATGGATTGGAGGAGTGGAGACACAGCATAGTCAGGACCCACAACCCCAGGTTAGTGATGCTTAAACTAAAGAGATATCAAACCACAGAGGTACTCCCCAAGGAGCAAGAAGCAGGAGGTCCAAGCCCTGCATCAGGCTCCCAAGCCTGGGGGTCCTACATCAGGAAGATGAGCTCCCAGAACATCTGGCTTTGAAAACCAGTGGGACTTAGGTTTGGGAAAGCTGGAGGGCTATAGGAAACAGAGACTATGCCTCTCAAAGAACATGTGGAAAATGTCATCCGCTCCAAGTCTAAGCACAGAGGCAGTAGTTTGAAAGGCGACTGGGTCAGACCCACTTGCTAATCTTGGAGAGCTTCCCAGAGAGGCAGGAGGCAACTGGGACTCCTCCTGGGGATGGAGATGCTGGTGGCAGCCATTTTGGGGAGCTTGTTCTACCTTGATGACACTGGCACTGGTAAACATCCCACTGTTGGTGGGATGTAAATTGGTGAAAACACTCTGGAGAACAGTATGGAGCTTCCTCAGCAAATTAAGAATAGAACTACCTACCATATGATCCAGGAACTTCACTTCTGGGTATTTACCTGAAGAAAACAAAAACACTAATTCAAAAAGATATATACACCCCAATGCTCATAGCAGCATTATTTACAATAGCCAAGATATGGAAGCAACTCAAGTGTCCACCAACAGATAAATGGATAAAGATGTCATATATATATATATATATATATATATATATATATATATATATATATAATGGAATATTACTCAGCCATGAAAAAATAAAATCTTGTCATCTGCTACAACATGGATGGATTTAAAGGATATCATACTAAGTGAAATAATTTAGACAAAGAAAGACAAATGCCATATGGTCTCATGTATATTTGGAATGTAAAAACCAAACCAAGCAAACAAAACAAATTGCAAACAGACTTACAGATAAAGAGATCTATAAACAGGTGGTTGCCGGAGTAGAGAGCAGTGAAGGTTTGGGTGAAATAGGTGAAGTGGATTAACAGGTAGAAACTTGTAATTATAAAATAAATAAGCCACGGGGATATAATATACAGCATAAGTAATATGGTCAATAATATTGTAATAACTTCGTGTGGGGACAGATGGTCACTAGACTTGATGTGGTGATCATTTCATAATGTATGTAAATGTTGAATCACTAGGTAGGTCACCTAAAACTAATATAATATTTGTAGATCAACTATTTTCAATAATAAAAAGACATTAGGTTACTAAAATATGCTAAAATATAAAGATTTTGTTTCTCCATATTTTCCCTCACCTCAGTTATCCTAAATTATGGTAATTTTGCCCAGATTTACTTGCTGTTGGATACCATAAAACCAAGAGATGGTAAACTTTCATAATATTGCTTACTGCAAAAATTTTAAACAAATTTTAATAGAAAAAAATGGTTATGCTAGACACTTGTTTATATAATAAGTGTGCAGTGAAATTCTTGGTGTGAATTAAAAGCTGTGAAAAATTAACTATATTTAATACTAGGGTGCATGCTCTTTTAAAGGATGACTGAACACTATTGCAACTTTACCTCTGTCAAGAATGAAGCTAAGTCAAGACTGAAGTGGGATAGCTGATGAATATTACACATGACTTTTTAAAATTTATTTGAACATTTATGGATTCTAGCTGGCTACCAATGCTCATTCTATATTTTGATGTATGGTCTGCATTATTGAGTGGCCAGCGCCACGCATGGACAGATGACAAGGAATAGAGATTCTGCAGCTCTCGGCAGCCTGATTTTCTCATGGGATAATTATTTTTTCTCCTTCTGAGATTTTTTTGCAGCCTAATGTGGAAAAATGATATGCTTTTAAATCAGGCTGTTCTCAGCTCAAGTCCTAGCACAGATAATCATTAGCAGGATGACCGCTCTGAGCCTGCTGCAAAATGGCACTAAAAATACCTGCTTGGCAGGACTGCTGTGAGGATTAGAGACAACATAAGTTAAGCAGCCTGTAAAGTGCCCAGCTGATAGCAGTTATTCTCTGTGGAGGAGCAAGGTTTTTATAAGCTTCCCTGGGAATGACTTTCTCTTCAGTCAAATACCCAATGATCATGTAAAACAACTCTTGTTAATTTATCAATATTGACACAAAAGATAGCAGGTAAGTAGTGACTATTTATAAAATTGTGTGCATTTGTGAATGCATATTTATTTAACATTATTCATAATTAAATTTGGAATTGTAACTAACATTAAATGACCTATTTTAACTTCAAACGGACATTAGTTTTTATAATAACAGTATAGGTTCTAAATATTTATTAACTAAATCAAAGGTTACTATACCAAGAAGTATTAAAATGTATGAAATAGCTCTGAGAAACTACAGAAACATAGCGATGAAACATTAAAAGATACATCAAATTGACTCTTCAACTAAAACTTCTGTACCAAAGAAGGGAGATGGATAATATTAAAGAAAGAGAACAAATAGAAATGAAAAGAGAGGTAAAGTAATCATGTGGTGGTGCAGGATGTGAACAATTAACAATAATCAACATGGGAGGCACAGGATGGGAAACACATGAGACATAAAACTGCAATTTATAACATTGGGAATAAGAATTTGTAATGCAACTGATAAATGCATTGAATGCTGCCCAATGAAAAGATTATTCTCAACCTGCTGAATGAGGTAATATACTCTATATAAAGAGCCGGTTAAGGGAATTTAAATTTAAGAACAAAATTTGCAAAATCTTACACGAGTACAATTCAACAGTGGGGATTATGACGAGTGACAAAATTAAGCCAGTACTCTAAATGTTCACTGTCAAAAGATTCATCATATCTTATATGAATATGATTGCTGGTTGTCTTCACAATGACTGTATGGTTAACTACATTTAAAAATGTGTTAATATTTTATTACCAATCATTAGAATCTGCTAAAACAGTAAGTTCTACATAGGTATAGCTAATTGTGATTCTTCTTGGTTTTATGGAGACAGACTGATAGCCTTTATATACCCAATTTACCACTTAATTAGTGACCATAACTTCCCAGAGTCTCAGAGTCCAATATTATGGAAAGTATTAAATAAATAATATTTAGAACATCCTTGAAACTATGTCTGTCCTAGAATAAGTACATTGTAAATTGTTCAGCTGTCATTATCATCATTTGATTACTATTAATCTTCTGGGAATTTCTACCTTATCTGGCCTTGCTACTATTGACTTCACCACATTATGGCATCAGTATACATTTGTCTTCAACACAGGCAAGCTTGCATCAGAGTGATGTTTACCCATTTTTCTTTAACTCAGAGATCTGGGCAAAGCCTACACATTGGGGAAAAATTCAGGTCCCTTTGACTTTGTGAAATATGTACATTTCCACTGCACTAAAATCACAGAGCCCTTTAGTTCCTCAAACACTTAGTGATATTCTTACATGATATGTTGGACTTTGCTGGATTTTTGCTCACGGCTTTGAAATAATAAATCATCTTCAACAATTCACATTTACACAACCACCCAGACTTATGAGTGTTTATTTCATGCATTGCTTTTGTTTGATGTATTCCATAGTCATCTTTAACACAGTCAGTTGATGATCATTAAACAGAGGCCAAAAAGTCAATTGCTTTTTATGAAGAAAGGAGGCACTAGAAAGTATAAATCACTTACCTATTTTAGAACTTGGGGTTTTCATGAAATAGGTTTTCTTAAATCAAATTGACATATTTTTTTGAGCAGCTAAACTATGCTAAGTGAGGTAAATCAATTAGTGCTGACTGAAGAGGCCCACCCTTCCAAATGGGGCACACCAAAATGCTATCAGTAGAGACTTCTAAAAGATACAGAGTATTATTTTGTGTTTTATCAGAACAGCCAAATTCTGGATGCTTTCCTGTAAAAGTTCTACAAGAAAGGACAAGGAATCTATGATCCTGAGTTTCCTGTTGACAGTTTTGTAACTTAACATGTGCACACAAAATATTATTTTGGTTTTGAAGTAAATATAATTAGTGGTTATACCCTCGATTTAGTGCAGCCAGCTGGGTTGTATATTGTAAAATAACATTTATATTTTATCTAAGTTGCTCTTACATTAATATATTCTGTATATTGCCCACTTTATCTGAGATTTAACTTGTGGCTACCGCATAATGGTTTCATTTAAAATAGAGATACATAAACGTTATAACTGACCCTTGTCTTGGCTGCCTAACTCATTAATAATTGAGAGCTAAAGGAAGTGACAACTCACACAATAGCAGGCTAATTCTTTTTGGATAGTTAGGACTTTTTCATTTGCCTCATCAGCTTTCTCTTTAGAATCTATATATAGGCTTTGGAACAAAAAGCATCTGGATTTGAATCTAGGCTCTGCCATCTAGTGGTTATGAGAACTTAAGAAAGTTGTTTATCCTCTTGGAGCCTCAATTAATTCATCTAGAACCCTATAGCAATGAATACCACCCACCCAGCACTTTTGTGAGGATTAAATAAAACAGTGCATGCAAAGGCCCTGGCTCTTAGTAAGGATACCATAAATGTTAACTATTATGATTAAGATCATTAACATTATAATTGCTTTATTAATAAGAGGTATTATGATAGCACAACTTGGTTTATCAAACTTGGTATTGTATCACCTAAAAGCATAAAGGTACTGGTCTGAGTACCTCTCATAGGGCATGAAAACAAGAAGTACTAAATATGAGACTCTGGGTACTGGGACTTCTGAAAATATCAAATAGGTCAGAGGAGGGAAGCACTGAAGGTGGTCACAAGGGACAAACAGCAATCCCATTTCACAGTTTTTCCAGGCTGGGGCTAGTCCTGTCCTGAAACCAATGCTGTGTCACATCTCTACACAGATAGACAGGCCTAGGGAGGAGGTGTCTGGACAGGCGGGCAGGCGAGTGATGGGAGTAGAGTTGGGAGCAGCCTCCATGTCTTCCATTTCAAAGCTTTAAATACTGAGCTGGTCCATCTCTGCTTAAAGTCTACTTTGGTACAAACAGCTCTTTTGTATTTACAATAAAATTCTGAAAATTAAGAGAAGCAAAAGCTTAGAATATTAAGGTAAAGGTATTCCTCTTATTTACTCTTTTAGGTAATGAGAATATTGATGTAAAGGAACTCTTATTTGCACTGTTAAAAAAGAACAGGGATAACAAAAATCTAGGACAAATGTTATTTGTGCAAATGATAAAAATAAAACAAAACATAGTAACTGTAGAGAGTTGTGGTGGGAATGTTTTATTCCTTCTGCATGTGTGTTTTTCTCTGTAGACATGCTCACTTTCTTAATCTAAAGCATTCCCCACAAGTAAAATTGAAAAAGTTAAAGGGAAACAAATCCAAATGTCACTTTTCATTCATATTATTCTACTGCCATCTCCTCATAGTGACACAGAATTCTTACTTCATTAGTTCATCTGTAAGCAGACTTGCTCTGAGAAATAAGTCAATGTCCTTCCCCTTTCACCTCCATACTCCCCATTCTCCTCTACTATATTTTCACTGAAGTATATTTTTTAAAAAATAAAGGGAGAATATTTAGTGATTTAAGTTTATTTGAAATTTTTGATCTTTTAGTAAAGGATATTCTTCTGGTACAAGGGTCTGCAAACTACAGCCCTAAGGCCAAATCTTGACCTCTCTTTTTTTATGGATTACGAGTTAAGGGCAGGCTTTTCCTTTTAAATTATTGAAGTAAAATAAAAATCAAAAGAAAAATAATTATTTGTGGCAGATGAAAACTATATAAAATTCAGATGTTATTGTCCACAATTAAATTTTTATTAGAACTCAACCACACCCATTCATTTACACATTGCCTACGGCTGTTTCCATGCTCCAACCGTGTAGTTGAGCAGCTGTGACACAGACCATATGGTGCACTCTCAATGCTTTGCACCGTTGCTTGGTTCACTACAAAATCACAGTGACAGTTCTAATTCTACAACATTTCTGGTGTCATGCATATCACTGTACCACAACATTTATTTTATTACCATTGCATATCATGTCAAAATAAGAAAAGAAGAAAAGAGTGGACTTTGAGTACTGCAATCTAATGGTACAGTGGATTATGGATTATTTCATTATCAAATTAGATAAAAAATGTCTTTTTTATTAAGCAATGATACTATAGCAGTGCCAAATAAATGTTGATATTTTCAGACTATGCACTCATATCACATCTCCAACTCATGGGAAAACAACAATCAGATAAAGTAGAAAAATCTAAATGGAGTAACTAATCACAAAAATTTCTTCACAAGAATAAAAACAAAAACAAAAATGAGGTTGCAGTGAAATTTCTCAGAAGGTCATTTATTAGCCAAGCAAGAAATCCATTTACCAACGTTGACTTAGCAATTGAAGAAATGTAATGAGAGAAAGTAATTAAGACTATCAACTTTTTGACAAGAACAGTTTCTCAAAGAGTTGAAAACATTGAGAGTGACATTTATAGTCAATTAAAAACAAGGCAAATGATCTTGAGTGGCTTTCCTTACCAACGCTAGTCGGTTGTTGCTCATCAGAGAAGTCAGTGATGAGTTTGAAATGACTGAAGAATTACCCTCCATGACTAATCTGTGTGAAATAAACATAGGTGAGAATATTTTCAAGGAAGCTGAGAAAAACTAATTCAGTACAACCTGAAGTGGAATCTGATAAGATGTGTTATCATTGATGGTGGTAAAAACCTGTGTGGAACACAAAAGGGCTTATTTTTCTTCTAATTCATATAACTTGTGAAGAATCCAAGTGTTTAAAGCTTAAGGTTATTCCCTATATTATTCATTAGCAGGCACTTAGCGTAAAATATTTGACTCTATCTGGTGTTATTGAACCAGTGATGTCAACAGTGAACTTCAATCACTCTTGAGAACTTAAGCATTGTCAGCTGGATGATTTTGAACTCAGGACCAAGAATACAATTTTTCTGAATGAGGAGAACTTCTCTTAACCACTGTTATCAAATCCTGAGCAGCTTTGAAATTAGCTTTTGCTGCTAACTTGATGTTTCTTAATGAACATGAAGAAAGGCAGGAGAATGCTTATATGTGAAATGTATGCTTCAGTATGGTCATTTGCACAGCAACTGATGTTGTTGAATCACAAGTAATATCAAACTTATTTTTATGTCTTATGCTGTCAAAAGTTAAAACAACAAGCTAGATCTCCATTCTTAGACAGATTGGTCGTGGGCTAAATTACAGTTCTGAGCTAAAACTACAGACTGCATCCACAGCTGCTAAAATTACAGCGGCCTTTGTCTGACCTTGATGAAAGTGCAAGGGAAATTTCCATATTTTGAGATCAATTTAACTGTGCAACTGAGGAGCTTCCACCAAATGTTCATTGAAAGTGGTTAATTTGCAATGCAATGGCATGTTAAAAGGCAAACATTAAGAAGAGAAGCTAATAGAATCCACAAATTCCTTCCAAGAGATGAATATGTTCAATTAAAAATCATATGTATGGACTTGAGGACATGGGGAGGGGGAAGGGTAAGCTGGGACGAAGTGAGAGAGTGGCATGGACTTATATATACTACCAAATGTAAAATAGATAGCTAGTGGGAAGCAGCTGCACAGCACAGGGAGATCAGCTCAGTGCTTTGTGACCACCCAGAGCGGTGGGATAGGGAGGGTGGGAGGAGAGACACAAGAAGGAAGAGTTATGGGTATATATGTATATGTATGGCTGATTCACTTTCTTATAAAGCAGAAACTAACACACCATTGCAGAGCAATTATACTCCAATGAAGATGTTTAAAAAAAAAAAAGAAGTAAAAGGAATCCAAAAAAATAAAAACCCTATGTTTGTGGGACTTCCCTTGTAGTCCAGGGGGTAAGGCTCCATGCTCCCAATGCAAGGGGCCCGAGTTCAACCCCTGGTCAGGGAACTAGATCCCGTGTGCCGCGACTAAGACCCAGCACAGCCTTAATTAATTAATTAATTTTAAAAAATCATATGTTTGTGGATTGTTAACAGTACCTACCTGTGTGAAAATACATTTCATAGATGATATATACAAAATCTCATTTCAGATCAACATTGACAGATGGACATTTGCAACCAATTTTGATGACAGAGCACACAAAAGTTGAAACCCCAATGTTGTGAGTTTTCGGTCACTGCTGTAACTAATTACCACAACTTAGTGGCTTAAAAATAATACCCATTTTTTATCTTACAGTTTTGTAAGTCAGAAGTCTGAGTTACAGCATGGCTCTTCTTAAAGTCTCACAAAGCCAACATCATGGTGTCAGCAAAACTGTGTTCCTTTCTGGAGGCTCCGGGAATGATTCTACTTCTAAGTTCCTTCAGGTTGTTGGATGAATTCAGTTCCTTATGGTTGTAGAACTGAGGCCCTCATTTCCTTGCTGACTGTTGGCCAGGGGCCAATCTTTGCTCCTAGATACTCCCCATGATCTTTCTCATGCTTTCCATGTGGCCCCTCGACCATCTGTGGGTCAAGTCCTTCTCATGCTTCTAATCTCTATGACTTCTTCCACTGCATCTCTCTGTCTTCAGCCTGAGAGCATTCTCTCTGCTTTTAAGAGCTCATTTGATTAAATTAAACCTACATGAATAAACCAAGCTAATCTCCCTATTTTAATACTCATAATCTCAATTATATCTACAACTTCCCTTTTGCTATATAACATATGTAAAGGATCCAAGGACTAGGATGTGGACATATTTGTAGGGTCATTATTCTGCCTAACGTATATAACTAAGCAAAATGTTACTGCCCAAAAAGAAATCTATTTTTTTCATTAGCAGATCTGTGTTACAAAAAATTGTGCTTTACTTTTATTCTTCTTATTATTATATTTTGAACTTCATTAATTAAAAATGTATGGGAAGTTGTGTTCCTCTCTTATTATATAAAGACTTATCTAATATCCTCAGTTTTGCCTTTGGTCCATAAGCTTAAAATATTTACTCTCTGGTCCTTCACAGAAAATGTTTGTTGATCCTTGTACTAATGAGAAAATAAGTTGGCATAGACTTTCTGGAAGGAAGTTTAACAATATGTTTCAATGACTAAAACCAAAAAGACAAAAACAAACAAAAAGCTGTGCTAGAAACTATATTAACAGGAATTTTCCCTAGGAAATTATGTATGTGTGTGCTCAAATTCAGCAACAGTTTTTGCTTATGCAGCATCATTTATAAAGGCCAGAATCTGTAGCTAAGCCAAGTATGTATCAATAGGAGGATGGTTAAATAAACGAGTAAACCCATTCGGTACTAAAATTATATTATAATAAATGCAGCTCTTTTTATCATCATTGACTACATGCAACTTAATGTTTTTAATAATGCATATTTATAATAGTTTTAAGAGGTAACTATAATTATAAGCTATTTGTATAAAAATAATTGACTTAATTTTGTGGGCACATTAAAAGAAGCAATAGAAAAAGACTTTAGTCTGAAATGGTTAATCCTGAAACAGAGCTCTGTAACTATTGTTTAGAGGTTTAGAGAAATCTTCCAGAAGAAAGGGCTAAAAAAATAATGACAGTTGTTTCTCAGTAGTGGGACTGAGAGTGGGAAGTTTTAGAGCAGGGAGCCTTGCTTTTCATTTTAAGGTCTGTGTACTATTTGATTTTACTTTGATAAAAGTATAAAAATACGGAATTTTGCATACTTGTGTGTGTGTGTTTGTGTGTGTGTATTTGTGTGGTCTCTTCTTTTAAGAAATGTGCCGTGGTGGCTGTCCTTTCCTCAGGAAATCATTATACTCCACAAAACAGAAATGACTGAGGAATTGAGAGTAGAACTAATTACTAAATTTGCTCCCTTTGACCAAATAGGCCAGAGCTTAAGTGAAAGAAACATAAATTGAATGGAATCTCACAGGACCTAAAAACAATATTTTGTAGGTCACATTTTTCCTTTTGTCCAGCATATTCTGCAGTCTTCCCTCTACACTCATTTCCTGAAGAGAATATTCCTGAATTCTGATGGTTGTAGAAAGCCCTCCCTTCCCACCAAGAGAAGGGACATCATTAAGCGAAGGTCTTTTTGTCCCCAGGACAAATCTGACACAGACGGTAGAATATTTCCCTTGTATACACAGGGAGGGAGGCAAAGCAAGAAAAAGTCAATAGATAGGCAATTTTTCTAAACAAGGAAAAATTCAATATACACTAAGAACACAGAAAATTCTACTCAGCAGTCTGAATATCAGAATAAGAATGAGCTTTATAGTTGGCTAGCCTGATTTCAAATTCCAGTAATTCCTAACCCTGCAGACCTCAGTTCTAGTATCTGTAATACTGAGTAAATGATAATCTATGTCACAGGATTCTTTAGTAATTAATTAAATAATGAATATAAAGTAACTAGCATAGGTACTTCCCTGCTGGCGCAGCGGTTAAGAATCCTCCTGCCAATGCAGGGGACACGGGTTCGATCCCTGGCCGGGGAAGATCCCACGTGTCGTGGAACAACTAAGCCTGTGCACCACAACTACTGAGCCTGTGCTCTAGAGCCTGCGAGCCAAGATTACTGAAGCCTGAGGGCCTAGAGCCCGTGCGCCTCAATGAGAGAAGCCACCGTAATAAGAAGCCTGCGCACCGCAAAACGAAGAGTAGCCCTGCCCACGACAACTAGAGAAAGCTCATGCACAGCAACAAAGACCCAACGCAGCCAAATATAAATAAATAATAAATAAATAAATTTATTAAAAAAATAAAGTAACTAGCATAATATTTAGCATACAGTAAACATTCAACATAGCTAAGGTTCTCTGCCTATTACTGTAAACTTCTGCCCTTAAACTACTTCCTTTTAAGTATCTGCAATCATATAAATAATATCTAAATCTATCTATATATATACTTAGTACAGCTTTTAAATATACACAAATTAATTTAATTTAATTATCTGTTTTACTTTCAAGTAATTATGTGATTCCTTTCCCCTTGCATAAATATTTGAAGGCAAGAAGCACATGTAATACTTCTCATATAACTACATATCGTGCATTCGTCTATTAATGTATTTGAATATTTACATTCAGTATTCCAGTTAATGTGCACACTAGCATCTGACTTGTGAACTTTTATTATCCCACTGTTACCGATGAAAAGGCTAAAACTTAGAGTAGTTATTAAATATCTTAGCCAAGGTAATACCACTAGAAGGAGGCAGAGAAGGGATTTGAGGGATTTGAACCACATGTGTCTATCCAGAGTCCAGGTATCTATTATGTGTACAGCCATGACCTGTAAAACTGAAAGGAGAAAAGTTACTGCCATTGCTTTTATGCTTATCTTTGCAGGTACATTGAGGAGGTATACTCTCTGTTTTCAGTGTACACATACACATTTAATCCAGCACCAAATTATATCTATTTTCACCTGTAAGGGACTCTCAAATCCTTTCATTTCTCACCTGTCCCTGTCCTTATTACCTTGGTCCAGAATGCTCTTGTCATCAGCTCAAATAACTGCTTTGGCTTCCTAAAGGAACAACCAGTCTTCACTCTTACACCATCCAGTTCCCTGTCTACACTGTAGCAGAGCTGTGATCTAAAGCCCAGTCTGTTCCTGTAGCACTTCAGTAGCCCCTACATTGTTCTGAGCAAGAAGCTCCAACTCTTTTGCTCCCCCTACGATGTAAGCTCTGGGTGAAAGTAGCCATCCTGTCCAGTTTGCATGGGAGGTTTTGCACATTTTTGTTATTCAGTAACTCTTCAGTCAGTGTGTGAATGAACCTAGTTTCTAAGCTTCATTATGTTCTTCACCTGCTCATTCCTTCAGCTTCATCTTTTGCCACTCCTGAGCTTGAATTTACACTGCAGCTGTAACGAATTGTTTAGATCATGAAGATCACCAAAAGAAAAAAAGTTATCAGAAAAGCACAGTGCTGAAAGAAAGAAAGGTAAGCTCCAAGACTCAGACATCTGATAAAGCCAGGAGAGCTGAGGCTGGTGACAGGGCAGCTAGGAGGGCCAAACAAAGAGATACTTGGGAACAAAAGGAAAATGGACAATGGACACAGGCGAACAGGAGTACACACCCATGTCATCAGCCACAAGGACCAAATCTCTGGATCAAATGTTGTGTGTTGTGTCTTATCCTTAGGGACAAGTATACTTGTCTTACCTTCCTTAGTTCCTTCTGTGTTTTTCTTACATCAGGAGAGCCATTCTGGAATGAGTTCAGTGACTATTTTGTTGCTATCTGGTTATTATATGCCAGGCATCCTGTTAGAAGGTGAGGGTGCAAGACCAGAGGGTAGTATGCATTTCCCTCATGAAGACTGCTGTCTATGTAGGAGGGAGATATCGATTATTTCAACATGGTAGAGGAAAGACTGCACTAAATTTTATAGCTGCACGCAAAGATGAGGGCTCACAGAAAGAGGTTTCATCACAGTTTCTATAAACATCTATTGATTTTATCTATGCCAACAAGATAACTAAATCTCCAGATGTTTAGGCTACATGTTTGCTGGACATACATTGTTGTTTATGTAGAACAGGTGAAGGGTCATGTGAAACTTTTTTATTTTGCCATTTGAATATGAATTCATTTTGTTTACACTGCTTTTCCTGGCTAAAAGGCTGAAAATTTCCCAAAGGTCACAGTGGAATTCCTCACTTTGTTTGACAGGATGAAGACCAAATTTTTGAATGTCAAACACTCTTCTAAAGAGTTTGAGTTCGTCTGATGTCTAATGCCATTTCACTTATACCTTTTTCTGAAGAAATCTGTTTTCCCCAGCATGAAAACTCTATTTGAAATTAAGTCATATGCAAGTTCTGCTGCACCAGGAGCTAGGTTCTTCCATGTCTGTCCTCTCAATTTCCACACCATTCTGAGAGGTGGGGAGATGGGTAGTCATCCAAGGGACAGGGGTTATAATCATATGAGTAGGCCAACTAGGTCTTTCATGTTACAGTGTTCCACCCAAATATTTTCAACAATATGCAGTATTGAATATACAGATTAGGAACTTGCTCAGAAATCACAGTTGCAACTCCTGGGAGCAGTGGTTTACCAGGTATGGGGAGAAGACAGAGCAGTGGAAGCCCTTCATCTCAAGTGTAGGCAGAAATAGTAAGACTGACTAAAATTTGGTCTGCTTATTATTATCACCATGTGCTGTCATTCTAAACAGTGTCAGTGGTAAAATCCTCCTTTCTGTTGGGCTAGATTACCCCCTCTGCACCACTCCCTTGCAAAGTCTCCTTCTCACTATTTACCTCTCTCTTTCTGTTCTACCTGTGGGGCAAGGGCTGCTGTTGAGACAGACTGTGACCTGGGACCCTTTGCTGAAGTGCTGCAATGCTTGTACCTGGAAACACCTCTCCTCAAGCAACAAAATACAAAGAAACTGTATGGGACTAAAAATAACTGTGTGTTGGCAATCTGTATATCTTCTTTGGATAAATGTCTATTTAGGTCTTCTGCCCATTTTTGGATTGGGTTGTTTGTTTTATTGATATTGAGCTGCATGAGCTGCTTGTATATTTTGGAGATTAATCCTTTGTCAGTTGCTTCGTTTGCAAATATTTTCTCCCATTCTGAGTGTTGTCTTTTCATCTTGTTTATGGTTTCTTTTGCTGTGCAAAAGCTTTTAAGTTTCATTAGGTCCCATTTGTTTATTTTTGTTTCTATTTCCATTTCTCTAGGAGGTTGGTCAAAAGGATCTTGCTGTGATTTATGTCATGGAGTGTTCTGCCTATGTTTTCCTCTAAGAGTTTTATAGTGTCTGGCATTACATTTAGGTCTTTAATCCATTTTGAATTTATTTTTGTGTATGGTGTCAGAGAGTGATCTAATTTCATTCTTTTTTACATGTAGCTATACAGTTTTCCCAGGACCACTTATTGAAGAGGCTGTCTTTTCTCCATTGTATATTCTTGCCTCCTTTATCAAAGATAAGGTGACCATATGTGCGTGGGTTTACCTCTGGGCTTTCTATCCTGTTCCATTGATCTATATTTCTGTTTTTGTGCCAGTACCATACTGTCTTGATTACTGTAGCTTTGTAGTATAGTCTGAAGTCTGGAAACCTGATTCTTGCAACTCTGTTTTTCTTTCTCAAGATTGCTTTGGCTATTTGGGGTCTTTTGTGTTTCCATACAAAGGATATACAGATTGCCCACAAACACATGAAAGGACGCTCAACATTGCTAATCATTAGAGAAATGCAAATCAAAACTGCAGTGAGGTATCACCAGTCAGAATGGCCATCATCAAAAATCTACAAACAATAAATCCTGGAGAGGGTGTGGAGAAAAGGGAACCCTCTTGCACTGTTGGTGGGAATGTAAATTGATACAGCCACTGTGGAGAAAACAGTATGGAGGTTCCTCAAAAAACTAAAAATAGAGCTACCATATGACCCAGCAATCCCACTACTGGGCGTGTACCCTGAGAAAACCATAATTCAAAAAGAGTCATGTACCACAATGTTCATTGCAACTCTATTTACAATAGCCAGTACATGGAAGCAACCTAAGTGTCCATTGACAGATGAATGGATAAAGAAGATGTGGCACATATATACAATGGAATATTACTCAGCCATAAAAAGAAACGAAATTGAGTTATTTATAACGAGGTGGATGGACCTAGAGTCTGTCATACAGAGTGGTGTAAGTCAGAAAGAGAAAAACAAATACCGTATGCTAACACATATATATGGAATCTAAAAAAAAAAAAAAAAAAAAACTTCTGAAGAACCTAGCGCCAGGACAGGAATAAAGACACAGACATAGAGAATGGACTTGAGGACATGGGGAGGGGGAAGGATAAGCTGTGATAAAGTGAGAGAGTGGCATGGACATACATACACTACCAGATGTAAAAATAGATAGCTAGTGGGAAGCAGCCACATAGCACAGGGAGATCAGCTCGGTGCTTTGTGACCACCTAGAGGGGTGGGATAGGGCGGGTGGGAGGGAGACGCAAGGAGGAGGACAGATGGGGATATACGTATATGTATAGTTGATGCACTTTGTTATATAGCAGAAACTAATACACCATTGTAAAGCAATTATAACCCAATAAAGATGTTAAAAAAAACAAAACAAAACTGTGCATGCACAGTTGGGGCAAATTCTGGACCCAAAAGATACAAAGAAACCAAAAAGTCCAAGTGCCACTCTTGAAGAGCCTTGAGCAAAAACAGGGTACTGCACATGCCCCCTACACACACCACCACCTAACGGGTAGTAAACCAGCTAAGACACCCCTACAGCCTGACCCCTGGACATACCCCTACCCTCATCCCGTATAAGGAATTGGAATCAGTTAAACCTGCCCCTGCCACTGAAAGAGCAAGTGAAGGAACCTGTTGTTTGTTGTCGCTCCCTGCTGCTGCAGCAGGCGCCCCAATAAAGCCTCGCCTGGATTTCTTATGGGGCCTCTAGTCAATTTCTATTGGTTGGGGAAGGCCAGGAACCCTGGTGGGTAACACTGTTGCCAGAGACAGGGAGTGTTGTCATCAGTTGCAGTTTTCTTTACAGTGGCATCTATGTTGCTACCTGATGAGGCAGTAATAAAGGTTCTGTCCAGGGGCGACATCCCTACTGTTTCCCTACTAGAATCTCTCTTCCCTGGCAAATATGATGCCTTCTTCCACTCAGCAAATGGCTTCACAAAATTATTTTGTCAGGATCTGATGAGAGAACTGCCCTATCAGGGAATAGGAGGCATTTTCATGGTCAGGCCTGAAAGTGACGCACACAGTAGTTACTGAGCACTGCTCCTTTAAGAACAGGGTTTTCCCTGGGTGCAGTAACACCACCAAAAGCCCAGTTTGGTAACCAACAACCCATTTTGAATATAAGCACAAGCTTTTTGGAAAATGTGTAACTTTGTAACAAATAATAGGAAAGAAATATCCTCCTGAGTTCATCTGGAAGAAAGAGAGATATTTTTTAGAATAATTTGCAGAAGGCCTTGCTAGGAATATTTGAGAAAAAAGAATTCCTATTGGAAGAAAGGGAAGGAGGGGAAAAGAGAGGAAAGGAAGGAAGGAAGGGAAAATGTGTAGAAAACCCTTCAATTTTTGTAGAGCAAAACTGATTGACCTGTACTAATTTGGATTTAAAAAGAAAAAATTAAATTAAAAAATGGTTTAAAAAAAAAGTGTGGCCTACTTCTACCTAAATTAGAAAATGTTTATTTAAGTGATTGAAAATTGAATGTGTACAAAGCAGCACACCATCTTTGTGCCTTGATCCAATAAGACTCTGCACTATACTGTACCTTGGCAGGCAGTTCTTAATCTTCAGTCCAGCTACTCCCCTGTGGCCACAATATTCCAAGTATTTTTCCAGCCTCTATCTTTTTCCAGACCCAAAGCAAAGCTTGTCGTCTCCTTGTGTACTGGGCCACTCCCAACCCTCAGAGGTTCTGTGTTTGATACTTTGTAAATAGTAACCAGGAAAGGGAAGCTGAGACTTAGTAGGGAATCAGAGGTTACACTTGTTAAGATGTAGCAAACCTAGCAAATGAACCCCATGAGCTTAAGTTCCAGAAGACCATGGCATCAAACCTGGAGTGAAATTAACATCACTTTAGCTCAATTCTAATTGTATTCGTTTACAGATATAAATCTAAGGCATATGGACATTTAATGATTTGACCAAGGTGATACAGTAGTTAAGCAGGAGGACAAATTAACTAATGATTAATACAAAAGCAGAAGCTTGACTGCATGAAATCTTCTTCAGAACTTTAACCGTGTTCCACCACAGGAAGATAGTAGCTCTGGCAAAAATTCAGTCCTGATGATTTATTTATAAAGGGTATGAAAGTGGATGTCTGTACCCTTTTGTTCCTTTTTTGAATATGTACTGTGGATATTTTACTGTTAGAATGAGAATGATGTTTATTTTAGGTTTTAAGCATACCGGGTGCAACAACATGGCAATGAGACTGAACCTGTAAGCCACATTTGATGCACAACTTTATAGATGATAAGTTTTAGGTTGTCAGTTAATGCAAATCCTATCTAAACTTATAATTTTCACTTACAATTTGCATGGACTCCTTGGGTCAGTCAGTTTCATCCCACACAGATACGGTGATCAGAGAGAGTGGAGTTTCTAGGAGAATACTACTTGTATATCTCTATCCTATTTAGAGATAGGCAATTTTAAAGATATCAAATATCCTTTGTATACCACTATAAAGCTTTTTAGCATAAATAAATTAAAAACCAGAAAAATTTCTTTGTCTGATTACAGCTCTATTTTCCATTCAGAAAGCATAGTCTCCAGAAACTAATTTGCTCCACACAGAAATGCTCAGCACCAAAGTTAGCGCTGGATGCCCCACATTCAAACATCCCTGCCATCACACCATGCTTCTTTCTAAAGAAGCTTTTGTTTAAAACAAAACAAACAAAATAAACCCCACATAAACTCCCATATGACAATGTGCTCAGGAGGCTGGCCCCATTCCCAGCCACAGCCAGAGTCCAGATTGGTCTAAGCCAATTACTGTGTTATCATTCCTCTCATCAGTGACTGACTTAGATAAATGAGAC
Source organism: Monodon monoceros (assembly GCF_005190385.1). Classification (NCBI taxonomy): domain Eukaryota; kingdom Metazoa; phylum Chordata; class Mammalia; order Artiodactyla; family Monodontidae; genus Monodon; species Monodon monoceros. The sequence goes on from NW_021703780.1 coordinate 28,291,819, forward strand.
TTACGAGGAAATCTGTTGGGGGTCTTCTGGGAAAGACTTCTTCACTCTTAGGAGAGATGCAGAGAAAGAGGCAGCTTCCTTTTCCTTGGGCTCTTGTTTTGCCTGGATGTATTGCCCGTAGAGCTAGCACGGAGTTCAGAGTCCATGCTCTAGGGAGGGACAAAGCAGAATGATGAAAAGGACTTGGATTCCTAATGACACACTTGAACCTAAATTAACCAGCTCTATAACTGCCATTCTTCTGGACATCTTGTCATGCATGTGTAAGAAATATCCTTATTATTAAACTAGGTGCAGTTGGAAATATCCAACATGGTAAAGACCAAATTGCCTCTAAAACTTTCCCTCTGAGATGTGCCCTTCCTGGATACAACAGGCCTCACCAAGAAGTGTGGAAGATCCAATGCAGACTCCTTAAAGCCATCACAGAAGGAGCCCCAAGAGCATTTTCTTAAAACCCAAAAGCCAGCACTGCTTGAGATGACAGTGGCAGAACAACGAGGTCTATGTGAAAAGACAAAGGGTACCAGATGTTCACCTTGAACATATAACAGGGACTTGGGTAAAGAGGGCAAGAGAATCCAGGAAAGGGATGAGAGAGTTGGCACCATGATCATCATACCCATTTCCTCTTCTCCCTAGATACACAGCTAACCTGCATTATTCAGCTTCTCTGTGACTAAGTTCTAATCAGAGGCATATAAGAGGAAGTGATGTATGCCTCTTTCCAGACTGTGCCATAAACCTTCCAGATGTGCTCCTCCAGGCTCTCTCCCCCTTTCAGCTGCCTGGCTAGGAAATGGTCTTAGGAATGACCTTGAAAGCCGTATGAGTGACCCATGGAAACAGGTCTCTGTGTTCTACCTGTTCCTGCTCAGGAGGAATATCCAAAATAGACTATTAACCTTGAATGAGATATAAACTTTCATTGTTTTACACTGCTGAGTTTTAGAGGATTATTTGTTACAATTGCTAGTATTACAGCATTAATTAATACACCAGCGGTAAAGAGTTTTGGTGAATAGTGATATGACTGAAGTGAACAAGTGGGCTAATATAATTCAAGTTTATAAACAACAAAAACTGAGGCTCAGAGAGTTGGGTGTCTTGCCCAAAACACCCACGAAGTGATTTGTAGAGCTAACCTATAACTCAGATGTTCTGTGTCCAAGTTCACCTACTTGCGTTATCCTATCCTACAAAAGGACAAGTGGATAAAATCCGACTTAGTTCCAAGTCTTGAAGACTGATCTTGACTAAGATATATCAGAAAAGGCAAATCCTGTATGAACTAAACAGTACAGATTATTGTGTTGTTATTGATTGGTCCCTAAGTACACTGCTTTCAGCTTTACATTAAGCTTGATTTTACATCAGATTCACTAGAATTATCACATGATTGGTATCCACTGATGTTTTAGTGCAGATTAACCCGTAGGTTGATCTAGAACATTGCTAACATTTCCTTTAATTTTAGCATATAATTTATCTTTCTAATATGGTATTTGGCATTAGCTTTTTTTTTTTTTTTTTTTTTTGTGGTATGCAGGCCTGTCACTGTTGTGGCCTCTCCCGTTGCGGAGCACAGACTCCGGACGCGCAGGCTCAGCGGCCATGGCTCACGGGCCCAGCCACTCCGCGGCATGTGGGACCTTCCCAGACCGGGGCACGAACCCGTGTCCCCTGCATCGGCAGGCGGACTAACAACCACTGCGCCACCAGGGAAGCCCTGGCATTAGCTTTTAACAGTATCACAATTAAGAAACCATTCTTTTCTTCCATAATGGTATTTGGCATTAACTTTTACAGTATCAAAATTAAGAAACCATGCTTTCCTTCTTTCCCTTAAACATTTTTTCTAATTAAAAGTTAATATGTTTTCATTATAGCAAAGTTATTTAAAAATTTCTCACAGAGCCGGTTTCTCACTGTTGGAGTGGGAGGTTACAGGTAAGCAAGGGGAAGAGGCTACAATTATCCATCTGGCGATAGATTATAGTTGGAGACATAAGTATAAACATATTTAGCTTGATATAGATACAGAGAGTTACATAAAGAACTATATACAGATACACATATACAGGGATTAGTATAGACCCATGTATTTCCTTTCTCTGTCAGCTGAGAGGGCTTAGAAGCAATAACATCCCAAGAGCAAGCAGCACATATGGCACCCAGATCTTTGTTTCTGTTACCATTCTACAATAAAACAAAGCATGGCTCCTTGGAGAAATGGGTGATTCTAGGACTGGGGCAGGAAAGATACAAGATGAGCCTGGAATATCTTACAGTGCCAGAAAATAAGGAATAATTTTTTTAAAGGTATCCCACAATAATGGGATATGTCAAAGGAGCTCCTCATGACCAAAATTAGAACGATTTGAGCAACAAAGTAAACAAAGTAGTATCAAATTATAACGCAATATATAAAGAAATATCTAGAAATATCCATGAATCTGTATTGATACAAAATATTGAACAAATGAATGGAATAGAATAGAATAGACAAATATCTCATGCAGAAAAATTCCAAATAACTTATGGAGACTCCAGTCTCAAGGACGAAGGAGGTGGACCATAACTCCCACTACTTAAGTGTAGGCTGTACATAGTGACTTCCTTCCAAAAAAGACAGTGCGGAAAGGTGGATGGAAGAAGAGTAACTTTACAATTAGTAGTGACAAGTCACATTGATAGAATATACCCTTCATAAGCTGTAATGAAAGGGGCACTTTACCTCCGTGTTCTTCCTCCCCAAAACTTCTTACCCCAGTCTAATCATGAGAAAAACATCGTACAATTCCCAGTTGAGGGACATTTTACAAAGTATCTGACCAGCATTCCTCAAATCTGTCAAGGTCATCAAAAACAAGGAAAATCTGAGAACTGTCAGAGCCAAGAGGATCCCAAGGAGATAGGATGACTAAATGCAATGTGGTGTCCTGAATGGGATCCTGGAACAAAAGATGATGTTAGTAAAAACTCAGGAAATCTGAATAAAGTATGTACTTCAGTTAATAATAAGGTGTCAATACTGGTTCATGAATCGTCATGAAAGTACCATACTAATGTGAGATATTGATAATAGGGAACTGGGTGTGAGGTATAAGGGCCCTCTGTGTACTGTCTTCACAATTTTTCCCAAACCTGAACTGTTCTAAAATTTAGAAGTTATTTTCTTTCAAAGAATTACCTGTAATCCTATCATCTTGCAATAAGCAGACATTTTAATGGAGATTTAATCTTTTTTTCTATGGGTCTATTTTTCAAAGTGGTTTCATACTGTACATACTTTTTTCACTTAACATTTAGTGAACATATTTTCATGTCATTATAATCTTACAACAATGTATCATCTTAGGGATGTATCATAAATTATTTAGTCAGTTATCTATTGGTATGTTTATTCTTCTCTAATCCTATTGAATTTATTGGGGAAGGAGATGTGGGAAATGGAGAGAGTACGAAGAGAGGAAACAATTCTGACATATTTGTTCACTGTGAGAAAGAGAGGGATGTGGCCAATCCAAAGCTGCCAGGGAAAATGCATTGGGCCCAGAAACAAGAGACCAAGACCAGACACTGGTGTCAGCTCTGCAAATGACTCTGACGGTAGCCTTTAAGTAACTTAATCTCTACAGTTCTTTATCTACAAAATGTTTTTATCTATAAGATGGGCTAGATAACTTGCTCAACACCATCCATTCCTAAAATCTATTCTTCCATATTTTGCAAAACGACTATTAGAAAATTTCATGTAGGTGATATGGCCAAATATACTTAATATAATGAAGAGGATGTAGAAAATGAATGACAGACACATTTCCTCTTTGTTGTATAGCCAAAAGCAATTTCCCATCACGTGGCACTAACAGAATACATTACATGAAGTGACAGTTGGAGGCAAAGGGGACTCTTCCTGGTGAAGGAGAGGGAGAACCAGTCCATGAATGTTGTGAGAACAGATAGGAACCCTAACAACAGAATGATTTCTAGACAAATTAGTGAGTTTTTAGATGTGAGAATTTTGCAGCTTGGGGCTGGATAGTGAACCATTGGGAATATTACAGAAGGTTTTTCTGCCCTGGGTAGGAATTCAAGCTGAATGGTCACCAAAAACACTTTCCATTTTAAAAGGCTAAGGTTTTTCTTTAATTTTATGAACAACACCACCTTTAGCATTGACCCTGTTTCTGAGCTCTCTGCTGTCTCATTGGTCTCTTAACTGAAGAACTGAAACACTAGCAAAGATAAAGTCATCAATTAAGCGGATAAGTCCTTTGGCTTGTTTGTATGCATTGATGGGTACATCTCTAAGCATCTCATGAAGGACGGGCCCTTTCAGTGTGATTAGGAGAGTGTGAGCGGAATCGTCTCTTGAAGCTCAATCTTCTCTATTAGGGCAAATACAGAAAGAACAGAAACTTCGGAAAGCAGATCTCCTGTTTACAATCAAACTTTAGAATTTGGCCTCAAAATTCCTTCATATTCTTTTTGGAACGTGATTTTGTGAGAGCCCCAATAGGTAGAAAATAACAATACACACACGTATTAATATTAAAGTTTTTGAAATTGATCTGATTTGCAGGTAAGGGTTCTTCACCTTCACACTGTTGGGTATGGAGGGAGGAACTGCACCTGGTGGGAGTTTTCTTTCCCATGTGGTGAAGGTGACTCTGTTTCATACATTAGTTGACTCCAATGTGTTTCCCCCTACCTATCTCACCTTCTTTATTCAAAGATTTTGTCATGGGTGTCCCCAGACGTTTGTTTCTGGAGTTCCACTCCCACGAGAAAATGGAGGTTCTCAGGGATGACGGGTGGAAGGGAAAATGGGGGAAGGAGATTGAAACAAGCCTTAAGAACTTTTGGTCCTAAACTTCAAAAGTACAGAAAGTGAATGTAATATTTTATGAGGAACCACATATTGTCTGTGGACCTTCACTTCCAACACACACACACACACACGCACACACACACACGCACACACACACACGCACACGCCTAAGCCACAGGCGACTGCTATTGGCAAATGCCTCTTCTCCAATCACCAGAGCAAGGAAGGATCCCTAGAGCCCAACGCACCGCCAATAGTTGGGGTCTCTGGCAGCCTCGGCTGCAGTCGCCCAGTCTGGGGAATGACAGCGTGGAAGGCGCTGCAAGGAAATCCTTTGCATGCTTTGTGGTATGTTAAAAATGCAGCATCATCCTCTCTGCTCCTTTTCTTGGGCCGACAAGCCGAATTAGAGAGCACGGGGAATCCAGAAAGGCGAAAAGGCTGCCTCCGCCAAAAGCCCTCGAGTCCTCCACGCCCCCCACCCCAGCCCCCCACCCCTAACCCCCTTCTTAGGTTCTAATCGCCACCGCTCCAATGGGCCAGCGGCGCCTTCACCATCTCCTCTTCCATTCACTCCAGCGGGGAGGGAAGAAGGAAAACAAAACTCTAAAAATAACTGTCAGCCTCTTAAAAAAGGAAAAGCTTAGCTGCCGTCCCCCCTGCATCCCCCGCCCCCTCCCTTCTCTTCTCCCTCCTCCCGCCCCCCCTCGTGGGGCACATGTCTGCTTCTTACAACACCGAGCCACATGGTTCCAGTTAGGCGCCGAACCCCACCAGGACGGAGAGGAAATCCACATCTGTGGGACGCTCCGCACGGAACCACCTCCAGCGAGGGTGGCCGTGGGACTGCAGCACCGGGATGAAGGGCTAGACCGCGGGATCGCTGCTCATGCGGTGAGAGGGGGCGCGGGAGGCGGCCGGGGAGGGGTGGGCCAGAGGGCCCCCGCAGCGCCCGCCGCCCGCCCCCGCGCGCGGTGGGTACCTGCCCGCCCTGCTGCAACTTGCTGCAGTGTTTGAAAGAGTAGTAGGAGCGCACGGAGGTGGGGCCGGGGAAAGACCGGGTGGAGTGGTGAGGGGTGAGCGCGGAGGGGGCGGGAAGGCGGCGGCGGCGGTGGGGCGAGGGGCAGACCCGGAGCGGGTGGGACGGGGGAGAGGCGGGGGTAGCCCGGCGCTTACACATGTCACATGTGCTTTTTAAGACGGCCGGGAGCGCCTGCGAGCTGGATTTGGTGGAGGATGCTGCGGCAGGTGCTTCGCAGAGGGCTCCAGTCGTTCTGCCACAGGCTGGGCTCGTGCGTGAGCCGGCACCCGGTCTTTTTCCTCACCGTGCCCGCAGTCCTGACCGTCACCTTCGGCCTCGGCGCGCTCAACCGCTTCCAGCCCGAGGGCGACCTGGAGCGCCTGGTCGCTCCCAGCCACAGCCTGGCCAAGATCGAGCGCAGCCTGGCCAGCAGCCTTTTCCCCCTGGACCAGTCCAAAAGCCAGCTCTATTCGGACTTACACACCCCCGGGAGGTATGGCAGGGTGATCCTCCTCTCCCCACCCGGGGACAATATTTTGCTCCAGGCTGAGGGGATCCTGCAGACCCACCGAGCCGTGCTGGAAATGAAGGTGAACCACAAGGGCTATAATTATACTTTTTCCCATCTGTGTGTGTTGAGAAATCAGGATAAGAAATGCGTGCTGGATGATATTATTTCAGTGCTAGAGGATCTCAGGCAGGCTGCCGTCTCCAATAAGACAACAGCCAGGGTGCAAGTGAGGTATCCCAGCACTAAATTAAAGGTACGCTCCTCTTGCATGCTTCTGCCAGTTAAAGAGGCAGCACTTCATTTCTTGCCCTAAACAAGCAGAGAAAATGCAGAGGTCTCATCCTTAAGACTCAGAAGCTGATGCTTCTTTCATTTTGGGGGGTGGGGGGAACGTTGGGCAACTGAGTGAAGAAAACAGGCAATAAATGGCATGACTAGATATCAAGAAATTCAAAGTCAAACAAAACAAATGCCAAAAAAGAAAAAAAAAAGAAAAAAGTTGTTTCTGAGACCCTGCAATTACATCTTTGTTCAGGGTTAATAAATCAGTGAATGGAAGGGGGAGGGGGGATCCTGAACAATTTGGGCGATTTCTTTTCATTATGGGGCTCGATGTATTTCTTATTACTGATTACACATCCACCTGGTGCCATATCCACCTATTTACATCTTCAGCCTGGCTTGATGTTGACATGTAGGGAGTTTGTGCTTCGCTGCCCTGTGAGTGTGTGTCTGAAAGCAGTGGGTATGAATGGGGTAAGGATTCCAGGAATTATGTGTATGTGTGTTCGCACAGCAGAAGCAGCAGAAATTTTCTATGTGTGAAAATAGAGATGTGCAGCTAACTGATGTACTAGTTAACTGAGTCCTGTTATCTTCCTTTCACACACACACACACACACACACACACACACACACAGTCCAAACCAGAGCAAGATTATTATAACAGCCCAATAGCAAAAGAAAAAATCCCCAGTCAGCAAAAGTTGCCGTGAATGATAATTTCGGCATTAAATAGATGTTACTGTTTAAACTCAGTTCAGATTTTGTTGCTCAGATGAGATTTCTAAACTCATTCCACACTGTCAGGTTTGAGCTGCTGCAGGCAATGAGGCATGCAGTCTCCAGGTGACTGAAGTTTCAGGGACGAATGTGACTTCCAAAAGAGTCACTGCACCATTTGTATGCTTGACCCTGTGCATGCTCAGAGGCTGCACAGCCAAGAATTCCCGAGACAGGTGTTTCCCAAGAAGAAGGAATTTTCTTTCTTCTAATGTGTATGAGGATGTGTGTGTGCTTCTGGGGAGATCATGGAATAGGAGGGACCCCAGTTTCAATGAATGGGTGGCCAAACATAGAAAATTGCTAATATTTCTGTTTATTTATTTGATACAGCATCTGTACACAATTTTAAAAATACATTTCTCAGGATTTTTGAGATAAAAAGGCTATTTTTCCTGAATTGAAGGAGGATTTAATGCACTAAGAAACTAAGAATTCCTCAGGAAATCCCATAACCTGCTTCCTTTTAACATACTGTCCTTGTTTAAATGTATCCAGAGGCTGACAGGGTTTCAGCCCCTTGTTCAGAGGAGCAGTCCCTTGGGGTTTTAGTGAAACTAGACAGATGATTCATCAGCTTGAAATCTAGGTAAGGGCTTGCCTGCCTCACACTTACCGAAGGGAGCATGATGACTGTATGTGGTTGGGTTGCATGCATTCCGTTTCCTGAATCCTTTGCCATCAACATTATTGCTTGCTCCAGAAAAGGATGCAGTGAAAAGGCGATCTTCTTCGCCTACAGTCGTTTAACTGAGTCCTGTGCTAAACATCTGGTGTAAAGAAAGATTTTGAAACTGTGACATATTTAAACTTCAGTTTGTTTTCCCTGTTGAAGCAGGTTTGCAGTTTATTAATATGCAGTCTTAGTTAAGTCCCTTATTTCCTTGAGTCAGCAGTACTCTCCAGGTGTAAGGGCTTTGTCCAGTCAACCACCGTGGGCATTTTGTTTAGCCGGCAATATCATTATGACATTTACAATACAAACCCCTGAGGTCTCTAATTCACTCCTTTAATAATGATTCGTTGTGTTCCTATGATTTACTGGGTGCTCTTCTAGGCACAGACAGTCTGGAGCAAGAAAACCAAGGTTCTTACCCTAATGGCGCTTAATCGTAGAAGTCAGGGTCCTCACCCTGAGTTACCTGCAAGCAGGGACTCTGCAATCTTTGGGTCCACTAGGCTAGGCCTATAATAGGTGCTCTGTCTAAACTTTCTGGCTGATTGGTTGGTTGATCTGCATCTTGATCGGAGTCAGTGGATAATCAAAGAATGGAGTAATTGATTACAAAGGGCCATGTAGTACTAGTGAAATTATTCTACTAACCATAACAAGAACAGGAGAATTATACACTGGCTCTCTAATCTGTAAAGCCCTTCTTCTGCTACATTCTAATATCAATGTCTCCTCAAATGCATTGGCTTGACTCTCTTTGCATGTTGTCAGTGGGGTCCTTAAGCTATTTTTGGGAAAATGAATTATTTGGTAATCTTCTGAGAGTAATGGTCCCTCTCAAGCATCCAGATATATCACACGTGCTAATGTAATATAAAATATAATTGGTGGAATTCCAGGTATACCTAGAATCCTATCAAAGAGTCTGCAAGGCCTTTCAGGTGAAGAACTCCCTGGCACAGAGCAAAGTGAGATGGGCTTTTGTTTTGATCATATGTGATCTGGAAATGATTTTAATTCATGTGTGACAGTGATACTCAAAGAGTGTCCCTAGAATGCTGACCCACAATAAAGTTTGAGAACTTCTGTTGTATGAGATTTGAGAGAAATTTTTATATACACAGTTCTTGGCCCTCTAATTAATGTTGCTTTCCTCTGTCATACTTGGGTCACCGATCTTCCCAACTCAGGCCACTGTGGAAAATTTTAGTGCTGGATAATGCTGTTGGTGGGCAGAGAATCAATAGTTAAGGAAAAATGCAAAATAAATGGCAGGGGCTGGATAGTGTGAGTAGGAATTGGCAATCTCTTGACATAAAAGAAGCAGTAGGTCAGAGCCTGGAGGTAGTCTGAAGATGTATAAACACTGATTGACAGAAAGGAGCGGCCAGAAATCTTAGTTATGACAATTGGAAGGGCATCTTCCAAATATTATTAAGACACCCAAGTAGTTCTGAGCACAGAAAGGTTTAGAACTTCTGATAAACATGATTATCTTGACAAGGTGATCCAGACAAGCAGGGACACAAAAAGTTGCTGGTGTGGAATTCCAAAGAGAGGCTCAGATAAAGCTGATATGAAAAAAGGAGCAGTCAGCTTAGAATACTACAGAAGAAATGAGACATACACACATTTTCTAAAGCTGCATAGAAAAGACACCAGAATCTGAAATTCCTACACCTATATAATACGAACTCTACAATTGTGCCTGTCATTATAATCTTTACGTTATTATACCCCTGAGTAAGCACAGAGGTCAAGTCTTACATTCCTTCTGTACTATTCACAACCTCCCACCCCAACCTTGTCCAGTTCTATGCAGACAGTATTTACATCACTGGTCGGTCTGTTGATTAATTTGTTCTTTTATACTGTAACACTGCAAAGTTATCATTACTTTTCAAATTCTATGATGTGCTTTTACTTTAAAGGTATTCTCTACACTTTCTAGATTTCTATAAATTTTTGGACCCTGGTAATTCGGGGACCATTTTTTCTACTTAGTTAAACATACATATTGTATAAGTCAATACAGTGCAGCCAGGCTGAATTTTGAAATTAAACACATAACATATTGTTGGAACCAGTCTCTTGATTAAAATGAGACAGGCACTCAAAATCCTTAAGCAAGGACTGCTCTGGACTCCAAGAAATATTGTCATTATAACTCAGGGGGCTCAAGTGGTTACAGGCAATATTTCCCTGCTTCTTAGGTAGGCCATGATAACCTCACTTTTCCATCTGCTAGTTCCAAGAAAGTAACAGTTTCCATATGTCCCTAGTTCTTAATTGTTACCACTGAAAAAGGCCAAGTAAAGAGGAAACAGAGAAATGTGGTTCATGGCAAATGGTGAGAAACAAATGAAGCATATTTGCTTCCCCTGCAGCCTGTCCTCCCCATTAAATTCCATTAATACACACCTCTAAACAGATGTTTAAGTGAAGTGTATGTGCCGCAACGTACCACATTTAAGAAGAGGAACAAAGATAGATTTTCCTGCTTCTTAAAAGAGTGTTTCTTTGGGCACATTTTGAGTACATCTTCCTAATTTGGAGGCTGTTGCCATTAATTATTTAGTTCCAATCTCAATGGGAGAGCAACTTAAGTCAACATGGAAAGTAAAGACCAGCATTACTTTCAGAGATTTCCAGGAAAAGTTATTCCATAGACTTCTTTCCCTAATTCATTCTAAAACCTCAAGAGACAGCTGTGTCAGGGTCTTCTCTTATATTTAGATTAAAGTTTACATTCCTGATTCTCTCTCTTAATAAGGGAAAAAAATTGCTACCTTATTGAATGTTCAGTTTGTGTCCTAACCAATGTGGTGTTTTATACACAGCATGTCATTTTTACAAGCTTATGAATCAGGAAGAATATTTTTATTCCCCTTCTATAAGTTGGGAACCTAAACCTAAAGACCAGGAGGTCAAGTGACTTCTAAGAGGTCCCCAAGGTAGTACATGTTGGAAGTGGGATTTAAATCCAGGTCTGTCTGGCACTGAAGTTTATATTCTTAACCACGGTACTATACCGGGTCCCTGTACATCGTGCACTATTCTCTGTGACAACAGCCCTTTGTGTTAGGGAAGAACTAGGGCCGTAATTCCCAAGCATCTCAAATCCCTGCTGAAACCACTGGTGCTCTTTTACACCAGTCCCCTTGCTCACTCAGGAGACCAGCCCACGTGAAGGTGCAGTGAAGCTTCACTTCCCTTATTCACCCACAAGGGAGTAAAGCTTCCAGTGTGGGCAAACTCCTACCATCTGACTATCATGGAACTTGCCACAAAGAGTTTAATAAATTCCTCACTGGCACATGATTTCACCTTTAATATTATTTCACATCAACTCAGAACAAATTAAGGTGAGACTCCAGGATCCACTGAGTGTGGGAGACCTGTCAGGTGACCCACGGTTCTGAGCCAGGGGCTTATGTGCCAGACTGGCTTGAGTACTTCTGTCTTAAATTGGCATCAGGAAAAAAGAATTGATGAGATAGCATGGGATAATACAATGCAGACTGAATTGAGAAATATTCAGGAGACCTGAGTTCTGACCCCAGTTCTGTAAAGACCAGTTATGTGACATCAGATAAGTCCCATCTCCAATATGGGCTTCAAGCTCTAGGATTCCTCTGTGACATTAAGGAAATGCTCATCCTTACTATCTGTAGTTGGGCCTGTCACCTGGTTGAGCTTAAAGCTGATTACTGTCGTTCAATATTTTCCAAAAATGTTGAAATTAAATCTAACCATCTCTTTAAGAAAAAAAACCAGCAACATTTTTTCTCAAGCCCCTTTACAGTTATTTTACAATAGTAGCAACATTAAGTCCTCATTAGCCTGATCATCTTAATATTATATGAGAACACAAGGTATAGGAACTATACATAGGCACAAGGGTATCTGGGGAAAATGAAACATAAAATTAGAGTGGAGAGTATTTTTAAAGTGGCTTTGCAATCCATGCCTTTCTCAGACAGGATTATTATGGCACAGCCATTCATTGAAATCAAGGCTCATTCTCTGTAATTCAGGGGAATTCAGGGCCTCTGAAAGGTACCTGATGAGCAGCACTTAAAATGAATGGGTCTCTTTAGTTACAGGATTTGTGTTGGAACAGCCATGTTTTCCCTTCAGAGCTCCCCTCCCTACAAGGAGAGGCTTCATCTGTGCCACTCTTACTTCCCCCTGCTGTCTCAAAGGCTGAAGGCAGAGGATGGCTCAGGTTCTGGAAGACAGAAACATGTTTAAAGGGTTCTTATAGCTTCAGGAGGGTCTGAAAGCAGCTCCAGGTGTTCAAGCTAGATGGAGGCTTCCCTGGACATTTAGGGCTCGGCCTCAAAGTTCTTTCTGCCCTTTGAACATTCAGGTATGTTCTGTCACCTCACCAGGTCTCTTAATTACATGGAGAGAGAGCGTGTGCAGTTCTGATTGTCACTGTGGGTCATACTAACGTGGGTAAGATGTACAGTACACTCAAAAGTCATTCATATACACTAACTAACGTAATGTACTATAAGTGTCTGCTTTGTGTCAGGCCCTGTGTTGGGCACTGGAGATTGAGTGAGGAATAAAGCAGATGTGGTGCATGACCCTCCAGGAGCTTGAGTCTAGTAGAAAAGGCAAAAATCAAATAAATTTATTATTACAGATTATCCTAGAGGAAAATTGCATGGTGCTGTAAGAGTAGTAGACCAAGTCTTGGGCTCTTAGAAATGACTTCCTTGAGGGAGTAACTGTGAGCTAAGATCTGGGTTAGATGGTGGGGTTAGATGGTAGAAGCAAGAGTATGAAGGGGAAGACATGGTACCTTAGATACCCTGAACGAAAGCCATTGTGGATGGAAGTAAAATGTAATGGTGAAGGTGCTAAGGGCTGTGTTGAGAATTTCTTGAGAGTTGGTATAACACGATTTTGATTAGGATCTATTGAGCTAGATGGTCTAGTTTTACATCTTTACTCTGTTCCATTAGCTCTATGACTTCGTACAAGTGTTTTAACTTCTTTGTAACTCAGTTCCTTCAATCATAGCCCTGACTTCCCATCATTATGTGGGTTAAATGAGTTTATGATCCTTAAAGCGGGGCTTCTCAAATTCTAATTGTCACCTGGGGAGCTTGATAGAAATGCAGATTCTGATTCACTAGGTCTGGGATGGAGTGGGATTCTTCATTTCTAGCAAGCTCCCAGGTGATGCTGATGCCTCTGGTCCCTAAAGCACTTAGAACAGCACCTGGCTCTTTGTAAATTCTTAACAAGTGCTGGCGGTTTAACTCTTTGAGCAGTGATATTCTGCCCTTGTCTAAAATTGGTTAATTGATTTTCTTGTGAACACTTGATTAGATGAAAAGCCCTTTTTGTTTCAGACCTCAAAGCTGAAAATCTTTCTATCCTATGGTAGTCATTGCTATTTACTGAGGAAGTAGAATATGAGGGGTGTAGATCCTTCTGATTTTTGCACCAAAGAGCTTGAGCTGCCTCCAGGATCATCATTCTGAATGTGACCAGTCTTTGCTAAGGACAGTAAAGAACAGTTAAGGAGACTGTGGGACCTTGGTTTCAGTGTTCACTGGGTCTGGAAATATCTTAGAGTTTGTATATTTTTGTCATTTTCAATAGAGCTAGCCTTGGCCTCTTTCTCCCCTCTGGGCTGCTGTGACATTCTGATTCTCCTCTTACATCTCTGATGGTTCTTTACCTCTTACTGGTTCACTCCCCTTACTACTCCCATATTTATAATTACTCCCATGCAAGTCTTTTTTCATGGTGTGTTCTCTCAATATTCTCATTCAAGCCAAACACCAGTTTTCTTCCAGGTCTGTAACTCTTTGAATGGCATCTCTGTTCTGTCATTAACTCGGGCTCAGAATCTCAGTCACCTATGATTAACTCTTCTCTTCCCGCCACCCCTACCCAGCCGAGACATGTAAAGAGTAAGAGCTAATTCATTCTATGCCACAGTGGCCCTTAGACCAAGAGCATCCCCCTTGCCTAGGAACTTGCTAGAAATGTACATTCTTGGACCTCAGTCCAGATCTACTGAAACTAGGGATTAGGTCCCACAAGCCCTCCAGGTGCTTCTGACTCCTGTAGATGTATGAGAACCTCTGCTCTGCAGTAGAGGTGTTCAGTCTTGGCTGAGTGTAGGAATCATGAGAGGAGCTTTAAAAATACTGATGTGTGGATCTCATCTCCAGAGGTTCTGACTCAGTCAGGAGGTGGCATGGACACTGAAATTTTTTAAATTTCCTCTGATGATTATAATGGATTATCAAGGTTGAAGACCAAGGTCTCCTTTTCAAATTTCTTCTTCGTTTCTTTCTCACTGTCTCTCCCTTGGGCTTTCATTACCTCTTACCTATTTTATCTAGGCAATAATCTAACCTCTCTCACATCATTTCTCACACTTGGAACCTAGCCTGTATAACAAGATCATCTGCATCTCTTGATTACATTTTCCTCTGACCAGATCCTGCTAGAGTTGCCCATTGCCTGGAGAAGACATTATCAACTCCTGACCATAGCCATTGAGAACTTTTCTTGACCAGGGCTCTAACTTATTTGACGTTTCAGATTGCAGTACATCTTATGCTGCAACCAAACCGAAGCAGACCCACCCACAGCCTTCCTGTTTTCTTACCTTCATTCATACTGTTCCTTTTGCTTGGAATTTCTTTCACACTGTCAAATTCACATCTCTTAAAAGTTGCTTTTTCCATGGAGCTTCTCTAAGTGCTTCCAAAGGCAGAAACAACTTTTGTACACTTTAGAGGTACTTTGAAGGCAGTTCCCTCAATCACAGTCTAACTTGTATTATAGACTTTTAGCAAGTCTTTGCTAAAATATAACTGTATGTGCCTAATGAACCAGTAGGGCTGGTAGCTTTCACTACATACATTGATTTGCCTGTGTGGAGCCAGCCAGTACAGGGGAGGTTGTGGAACAAGCCCTTGGGGGAAATTGCAAGGGGACAGGAAAAAAGCCCATCCCAGCCAGCCTACTGTTCCAAGGCTGTGCCTAAACCCTAAAGAAAGATAGCCACAGAAAGACACTGAAAGCTGTTTCTATGAGTGGTCCTGAGATACAAGTGCCACAGAAGGATTGCCTTTGGGCTTAGGAAACAAAGGACCACCAGAAGAGGGAGAGAGAGAGAGAGAGAGATTCTTTCCCCCACCTATACACAGCACACATGTGACTTCAGCTTGGGAAAGCCTGCAGAGAGGCAGCTCGAACACCTGGTAGGATTACCAGATTTGGCAAATAAAAATACAGGACACCTGGTTAAATTTGAATTTTGGGTAAAGAAAAAAAATTTTTTTTAGTATAAGTATGTTCTAAATATTGCATTCTTTGCTTATCTGAAATTCAGATTTAACTGGGCATCCTGTATTTTATCTGGCAACGTAGCATGATGGGAATTCAAAGAATCACATCTGAAGACCCAAGCACAGACTTCAGAATGTCAGGGGACCAGCGCCAGTTCTAACGCACAAGAGTGGCCATGAGCCAGGGGCCCAAAGAGGCAGACCGTAAAGGCCAATTTGGGAAATAGTAAAGACATTCTAAAGACTCCAGGAAATGCATGGGTAAAAGTTTTCAGAGGCCAGAATTTCTGTCTTATTCAAGTGGGGATTCCAGCAAATGAAATGTAAGTTCCTCTTGATATGACCTCCTTTGGATACTCTGCCCTTAGGAAACCCAAGTTACATTAATTGTTTTAATAGTTCCAAGTGTTTATTTGCTAGTGAAATGAAAGACTGCACTGGATAAATGTTTCATTTAGAAGATTCTTTTGTTTTATATTTTATCTATGAAAAATATTTATACATAAATAGAAATGTAATTAAAGAAAGTAAGTTGTAAGATAAGTCCTGGGGATACAATGTACAGCATAATGACTATAGTTAACAATGCTGTATTGTATATTTGAAGGCTGCTAAAAGAGGGATGTTAATTAAACTTATCACGGTAATCATTTGCAATATACATATATATCAAATCCTTACGTTGTACACCTAAAACTAATACAATGTGGGAAGTCAATTCTATCTCAATTTTTAAAAATTTAAAAAAGAAAAAAAAGAGAAACTGACCACATTAGCCAGAACCATCTCTATATTAAAACAGCAGTTTATCATAAGTAGAATAATTTAGGTCAATACTGTAGTTTGAGAAGAAATTTTTTACTATACAAAAGAAAGGGTCCATCAGTTACTCAAGTCTGAGAATCATTAGATTGGAGAGAGGGATATTTATTTAGTTACCCATGCTAAATGTAGTAGGACTGAGAGCATCATAAGTAAAAATACCAGAGGCCATGAAATGTAAAGTAAAAGATTTTATCATTTCTGTTCATGTCATGGTAGAGAGAGAAATTAATTTCTTAACACAAAGGGAATTGGCTAAAGAAGTGAAGAAGAACAGAAGTCCTACTTCAGGAAGAAGGAAGGAAGGGAGGGAGGGAGGGAGGGAGGGAGGAAATAGATGATGTGGCAGATTAGTGAAAATCTGTAGGATGAGAATATTAGCAAGCCAAAAGCTAAACCCGTAGACAGGATTGGTTACCCTTTCCATGTATGAAATGTGGCATTAAAATCAAAGATGAAGCATGCTCTTAAACGTTTGTGCAACAGCATAATAAGTATATGGGCTATTTAGAACCCATCTTATTTTCCTTCAAGATTATAAAGCTTTTTAAAAAATAATAGATATGTTTTTAATTATTAGGCTTTTATCCGGCTCTCCTGACATATGTTCCACTCAGAAAAATAGCAGTCTTTTGAAAAGCATCACTTGAACAGAACTGCTAAAATTACCCTCAAAAATAATTCTAAATATTGGTAACCAGTCACCCATCTCTACATTGAAAACCTTTCTGGTTTGTAATTTACCTGCAAGGCACCTTTTACTTGTAAACTGAGGAATCACCATTCCTGTGTATATTATAATCAGTATGTTTTTGTAAATTTATATAACTTGTACATGCATATATGTACACATACTCTTTTTTTCCCTCCTGTTCACATTTCTAGTTTAAAAGAAATGTGAGAAAAGTCTAGCTTGTCATTTCTCCCTCCCCAGGATCCAGGTCTTCCTGCACAATGCAATTTGGGGAATGATTTCTCTAGGGCAAATTCCTGGGGAGGGTGAGGCGAAGCCTGAGTAATGGAGCGTGAGGTCAGGGCCAGTGGGTCACCACGAAGTACGCCTGGAGACAGGAACCCTGCTAAGCTCCCAGGGAGGAGTGAGAAGCTCAGGGACTGCACTAGTTTAATGACCCCTTTTCGTAGTTGGGCATATCTCTCTGAGGGAATAGCACACAAAACTGGTACTAGCTGCTTGACTTTTATTATCAGTACATTCTTTTCAACCATTGTTACCTTGGGGATTATTTTTAAGGAATTGGATCCTTTCTAGGCTTTTAGACATTTTTTATTAACTAATCACAGCAGTGTGTCTCTTGCTAAACAATGCTCACTTATATTTTTAGTTAATTTATCCCAGAAAGTTGTTTATAAACTGATGTTATCCTACTAGTCTTCTTCCTGATAGAAGAATGTTTTGGTAATTGATAACTAAATTGACATAAGATTTTTACTTCCCTTCTTTCCCTCAGCTCTGAGCCCTGAAGTTATTGATGATGTTAAAGTTATAAGCATTGACAGTGCGGCCCGTTTAGCCTAAAGCAACAGATGTTTTTTACTGAGGTAGGCCCTAGTTTTTAACGGGTTGAGATAGGGGAGCCACTTATTGATTGAGCCCCTCCTTTAAAATTATAAAATAATGATGAAGAGGGTAGTGAAAAGGAAATAGACAAATCTATATTTGAATCTAATTTTATCATTTATTAGATGTATGACCTTAGACATGTTATTTAACGTCTTTGCCCCTCAGTTTTTCTATGTTAAAAAAAGCATTATTCATATTTTTATGTTACATTAAAAGTATTAATATCCATTCTACAGATTTTAAAACTTTCAGGCACTTAGTGGTTTCTTAATAAATTGTAACAATTTTTTATCTAAATCCAACTTCATAACAACACCAAGTGAAAAATCACTCACAATCCCACTCACCAATTCTATAAACAATTTATTTCCAGTCTTTAACTATAAAGTACACAGTTGTTATATACAGTGCATGTCTTTTCTGATCCGATTTATTTTCATTTTTTTATAAGAATTTAAATAATTATTTTTTGGTAGCTCAGAAGTCTGGCAAGTGACTGTGGCATAATTTACTTAATTGTTCATTTATTGTTATCGTGAGAGTATATCTAGAACAGTGTTTTTGGAGCTGATTTCCACAATCCTTAACAGACAAATGGAAAATATTCTGGCTTGTCAACAGAAGCTGAAGGAAAAGAGCATTTTCTTATGTGATTTAAAATGTCATTTTCATAAGTATATGAACTTATGAAAGCAAGATACAAATATAGGTTAACAAGTTCCAGGGGGGCAGGTGTCCCAAGGAAAACCTTGGATAGAAATTAGAAGGACCTGGTTTATTTATAGATGAACTCCAAAATGCTGTAAATTGCATTGTTAAGGACCACATCCAAGAGTAAGCTTCTAAGGGTACCTTGTGGCTTATCCTATTACAAAGTACTTTTTACTGCTTTTCACCTGGTATAGTTCCATGATTCTCAAAAGGAACACTTCAGGAACTTTCCAATTGTATGATGCTTGTTCCCTCCCCAGACCAATTGAATCAGAAGCTCTGGAGAAAGGGCCTGAGAATTGGTATTTTCTTAAGCTCTTTGTATGATTCCAGTGAATAACCAGATTGAGAAACACTGAGGGACCTTAGACCAGAAAAAGATCCCCCCATCCTACCGAGCTTCTTTGCAGTTTCATAGGATGAGAGGACAAGGGAATAATACCACTTCCTTTGAACCTCCACTTCAAGGCTTAGTCTGGGGTCTCAGAAAGAGAGCATTTGCCCTGGCATAAGCAATCACAGTACCATTTCCCTGCCAGGTAAGCTGCCTCCATAGGAGCTCTGTAGCTAAAATAAACAACTTCATTCTCTCCTGTAATTCTCTAATCTGATATTCATTGGCCAGAAATATGATGTCTTAATCAATTTGCTCTGCTCCAAAGATGTCCTGGATTGCCAGTCATTGGGAAAATGTATCCCTTGACACTTTAAAAGGCATCCTTTCTTAATACACTTCTGCCAGGAGATTAATAAGAAAACCTGTAGGCACATGGTAAATTTTTATTATTATGGTGATAGGGCCAAAGGTAATAAATCTTGATAGCTCAAAGGTGTATAATCCTAGGACTTGAAATAGACTTTCAATTCTTATTAAGTTGTTATTACCTCCTTGATTTCCATCAAGATAACCTAAATTCCTTCATATCCTGAGATGGTCAGTGTTTACTACTTTGTAACCATTCATTAATACTATTCATTGTTAGCCTATTCCTTCGATAAGCATGTAGTAGGAGATAAAGAAATATGTGTTGAATGAATGAAGGATCAAGTGAGTTAACTATTTGGCTTTTTAATTGTCCCATACTGAGTTTTCAAAGCATCATGTTAAAGAATTTCAAAATACTCCCAGTCTTAGCTTAGCCAAAATTTACTTAATCTTCGGCCAAATCCCATGCCTTCTATCTTTTCATCAGTGAAAATAATATTATACTTTTCCACGTAAATGAGTTCTGGGAAGGCTAACTACCTCTAGTTTTAACAAGCTTGAGACATTCTAACTCATTCACAAACAGATCCTGGAGTCCCCAGATCAGTGTGGCAAGTCCATTCATATTAAAACAGTATTAACACAATGTCTAATTAAAGGAAAGGTATGTTCATTAAAGTGCAATGAGTATTTAAAGTAGTTCCAACTATATAGGAGCCGTAACAATCTAGTGCCCTTCTTGGGTCAGTAGAAAGCTTTCCATCAGCATCCCAGTGGGTTCGCAAATCTTATACTCCCTCCCTTATTATTTTTAAATGGCAGTTATAAATCACTTGATACAGTGAGGTGAAAGGATGTTTTCCTAGTCAATATGAATGATATGGTGTGCACTACCGGCCACCAGTAACGGGAAATTATACATTACAAAAAGAAAGCCAAACATTTGGTACCCCACTATCACCTTTATATTAAATATTTTATCTTTAGCAAAAAGTAAAAGCATTTTACAGAGTTGAATCCATACTCATATTTTGCAGAACCATATAAAATAGGGAATTGACCTTTCTTTTATTTACTGTTCTAAAAAACGGATTAAGTAATTGTGACATGCCTTAAAGGAGTTTGACATAATCATCATATTATGTGCATATATTTTTACAAGCCTTTGTTGAAAGAGATTTGGGAAGGTTATCCAATCTACATGTTTCGGAAAGCCCTGTTATATATAAATTGCTTCAATAAACTACTCACTATTTAATGTCTCTCCAGAAGAAAATTATTTCTCATATCTATTTAAGACATTTATTTCTATTCTTACTTCAGTAAAGAAGAAACCTGGTCTTTACTATCATTTTTGAACCATCTTCTACCTGTGACCTTGAAAATGGTTATTACATTCTCTTGTACTTCTCTTTGGCTGAATAATTTCTTACACATAGACCTCATTCTCAACTACATACCCTTTTTGTTTTTAGCAGACTTTTAAGTTTTGGGAAATTGATGTCTCCTGAGTCTTAAACACCTATGTTTTGTTCAAAAGGTATACAAGTGTCTTCCCTGCTTCAACATTCTCCTCTCCATATTTGCCTTATCCCAATGAATAGCTTTTCTCAATAGAGACGTATTCTATGCTTATATTGTTTCAGACACTGGGCTAGGCACTGGAGTTACAGAGATCAGTTATAGATCCTCTTTTCCAGAAACATACAGTCTAGTGACGAAGGAGGACAAGTAAATGGAAAATTAGCAGTACAGCATGGTAACTTGAACCTTAAAGGTTAGTTCAAAATGATTCAGAGCACCAAATAATCCAGAATTGGTGCTACATCAGACTCAGCCTCCTCCAGGGTTCTATAATAAGAACAAATACTCTATATTGGTGGGAGAAGTCTTTCAGGGGTTCTTATTTCAATTGATAACAAATGTTTTGTTTTTAAATGTATTCATTAAAATTGAGGTCAGTGGACAGCTGCTCTCCATAAACAGGGAAATATTTTGCCATGAACAGTTACTCTGAAGGTTATGAAGTCAACATAAAATCCCAACAATGCTATAGACTTAAAAAATGAATACAAAGCAGGAAGATGTTATGGGTATGGGCCAAGAAATATGAAAATGAAAAAACAGGAGGGTTTTTAATCATCCACAAAACCTGGCCAGAAGATTGTTGGCTAGTGGAACTTTCCATGACCCCCCCCAAATCATCCTACCCTCAGGACTTTCTCTCCAAGTGTTAGTAACTGTTAAGGTAATTGTGGGATTATTTAGCCAGCAAAAATAAAGCATATACGCAAGTATAAGAGGCACTTGAGACAAAAGAAGAACGAGTGTTTAGAGTGTGCCCACTTGGGTGGGAAGTCAGCATTTTTGTTTGCCTTAAACAAATGAAGAGAATTATTTTCTTTCCTAGAACTGGCCCTGATAGGCTAGAGTCATAGAAAGCCCTCTTGAAAGAGTGAATTATAGGACCCCCTGAGTATGCCAACATTTAAGAGAACTGAAAAAATGTGTAAGTTTTCTAGGTACTGTTGACATTGGGTCTGATAATTCCTAGTCGTGGGGCAGTCCCGTGCATCACAGGATGTTTAGCAGCATCCCTGCCCTTTGTAGACTCTGGTAGTATCGTCTTCTCCTGAGTTGTGATAGCCAAAACCAAATGTCTCCAGACAGTGCCAGATGTCCCCTGGGGTTCAAAATTGCTCCCCATTGAGAACTAGTACTCTAATTCTTGGAACATTGAGGCAAAGCGTTCTCCTAGAATGCTCTCCTCCTGTAACACAGACCATTAGGAAAGTAGTCTTTATCTAACCTAAATCCCTCATATTGCAAGTTGTAAATCCTCTTCTTCAGTGGCCTTGGAGCATGTGCCCTCCACGTCAGGAGTACTCAGCCCACTTGGTGGGATGCCAGGGTCTAATCTTGGAGAATTTCTAGGATGCCCAGTGAAAGCCATGAAGACATGCTCACTATGTCTTCTCCACTGAGCGGAAACTTTCCAGTCTTGTTTGCTTGTCAAAATTGTAGTCCATTTTAGATTAGAAACCTATTTCAATTGTAAATTCCATTGGTGGGAGAAGCTCAACATTTGGGAGAGAGCACAGCTGGTGCTTCCTGGTTGTTAAATAATTCATCTTCCTCATTCTGGAGAGTCAGAAACAGCCGCGCTGAGATACTAAATCCTCAAGGTAATATTGCAAAACCTAGTCCTTGGCACTAAGGAGGGAAAAGGCCTGCTAAATTACAGAAGCCGTCCTCCACAGCTTTAGAAGAAGCTGGAGAGAGAATGCTATTTGCTGACTTGATTTTTCCCCATTTTGGTAACACGGTTAAGATGGGTTTCCCTGGGAGAATTTTATGAAGCTCCGTTAAGCAAAATCAGCCTTTCAACACTTTATATTGTCATGCCTGTGTCATTCACGCACATAATTCATTTTTCAAGTGAAATATTTTGACCGTTCTAAAAATTATTTTCCCCAGAAATCAGAAGGTAAGGATGGAAATGGTGAAGCACTTGCCAGAAAATAGGTGACTTTTGAACAATCCCTTGATGATAAATATTTCTCATTAATGGTTCTATTCTCACACTTGGCTATTTATTGAGTAACTTATTTTAGTCCAAATTGTCCTAGACCTGTCCTAAGTTCATCTGGGATTTTCATATTATTTTTGAAGCTGTGTTAAATCTTCCAGAACGCACACCTCCTACAACAGTGTTCCACAGCAGTTCATTAATGCTTCTTCAGGTAACTAGTAATCTTAGAACTTTTATTTCTGTGCCCTGAAAGAGGGAACATTCTAACCATAATGCTTATTTACATCTTAACAAGACAATATTCTTCTTCATACAAGACAGGGTCCCTATGTGCTACTCTACACCTGTATGCTCAATTCAACAAAGATTACTGATTGTGGGACTCGAATGAGAATTTATAATGCGCAATGACTGCAGAAACTTTCATTTTAATCCAGGCTGCCTGAGTGGTTGATCCCACATGATATAAATATCAAA
Source organism: Monodon monoceros (assembly GCF_005190385.1). Classification (NCBI taxonomy): domain Eukaryota; kingdom Metazoa; phylum Chordata; class Mammalia; order Artiodactyla; family Monodontidae; genus Monodon; species Monodon monoceros. The sequence goes on from NW_021703780.1 coordinate 28,315,081, forward strand.
ACTACCAAACTTCAAATTTTTCCATTGGTCAGGCTCTAGAGTTTTGTATTAGCTCCTCTAACAGTACGTAGACAAAGGTAAGAGAGCAAGGGTGCATGCAACTGTTGCAATTACCAAGGCAACACAAATTTATAATGATCATTTAGTTTTTATCCAGGGCATTGTTCAGGGTACATAGCTAGACAAAAATTGAATTTCCCAACAGGAAATTTGCCAGGTGTGATTTGTAGCAGCTTTGTTCTTTCTTGGGGGGTCTATTTTATTTTATTATTTATTATTTATTTATTTTAACATCTTTATTGGAGTATAATTGCTTTACAATAGTATGTTAGTTTCTGCTTTATAAAAGAGTGAAGCCGCTATACATATATCCCCATATCTCCTCCCTCTTGTGTATCCCTCCCACCCTCCCTATCCCCTCTCTAGGTGGTCACAAAGCACCAAGATGATTTCCCTGTGCTATGTGGCTGCTTTCTACTAGCTATCTATTTTACATAAGGTAGTGTATACACATCCATGCCACTCTCCCACTTCGTCCCAGCTTACCCTTCCCCCTCCCCGTGTCCTCAAGTCCATTCTTTACGTCTGTGTCTTTATTCCTGTTCTGCCCCAGTTTCTTCAGAAACTTTTTTTTTTCTTTTAGATTCCATATATATGTGTCAGCATACAGTATTTGTTTTTCTCTTTCTAACTTACTTCACTCTGTATGACAGACTCTAGGTCCATCTACCTCACTACAAATAACTCAATTTCGTTTCTTTTTATGGCTGAGTAATATTCCATTGTATATATGTGCCACATCTTCTTTATCCATTCATCTGTTGATGGACACTTCGGTTGCTTCCATGTCCTGGCTATTGTAAATAGAGCTGCAATGAACATTGTGGTATATGACTTTGTTTGAATTATGGTTTTCTCAGGGTATATGCCCAGTAGTGGGATTGCTGGGTTGTATGGTTGTTCTATTTGTAGTTTTTTAAGGAACCTCCATACTGTTCTCCATAGTGGCTGTATCAATTCATTCCCACCAAAAGTGCACGAGGGTTCCCTTTTGTCCACACTCTCTCCAGCATCTATTGTTTGTAGATTTTTTGATGATGGCCATTCTGACCAGTGTTAGGTGATATCTCATTGTAGTTTTGATTTGTATTTCTCTAATTATTAGTCATGTTGAGGATCCTTTCATGTGTTTATTGGCAATCTGTATATCTTCTCTGGACAAATTTCCGTTTAGGACTTCTGCCCATTTTTAGATTGGGGTGTTTGTTTTTTTGATACTGAGCTGCATAAGCTGCTTCTAAATTTTAGAGAATAATCCTTTGTCAGTGGCTTCATTTGCAAATATTTTCTCCCATACTGAGGGTTGTCTTCTCATCTTGTTTATGTTTTCCTTTGCTGTGCAAAAGCTTTTAAGCTTCATTAGGTGCCATTTGTTTATTTTTGTTTTTATTTCCATTTCTCTAGGATGTGGGTCAAAAAGGATCTTGCTGTGATTTATGTCATAGAGTGTTCTGCTTATGTTTTCCACTAAGAGTTTGATAGTGTCTGGCCTTACATTTAGGTATTTTATCTATTTTGAGTTTATTTTTGTGTATGGTGTTAGGGAGTGTTCTCATTTCTTTCTTTTACACGTAGCTGCCCAGTTTTCCCAGCATCACTTATTGAAGAGGCTGTCTTTTCTCCATTGTATATTCTTGCCTACTTTATCAAAGATAAGGTGACCATATGTGTGTGGGTTTATCTCTGGGCTTTCTATCCTGTTCCATTGATCTGTATTTCTGTTTTTGTACCAGTACTATACTGTCTTGATTACTGTACCTTTGTAGTATAGTCTGAAGTCAGGGAGCCTGATTCCTCCAGCTCCGTTTATCTTTCTCAAGATTGCTTTGGCTATTTGGGGTCTTCTGAAAGTGAAATTTTAGTGAAATTTTTTGTTCTAGTTCTGTGAAAAATGCCAGTGGTAGTTTGATAGGGATTGCATTGAATCTGTAGATTGCTTTGGGTAGTATAGTCATTTTCACAATGTTGATTCTTCCAATCCAAGAACAAGGTATATCTTTCCATCTATTTGTATCATCTTTAATTTCTTTCATCAGTGTCTTATACTTTTCTGCATACAGGTCTTTTGTCTCCTTAGGTAGGTTTATTCCTAGGTATTTTATTCTTTTTGTTGCAGTGGTAAATGGGAGTGTTTCCTTAATTTCTCTTTCAGGTTTTTCATCATTAGTGTCTAGGAATGCCAGAGATTTCTGTGCATTAATTTTGTATCCTGCTACTTTACCAAATTCATTGATTAGCTCTAGTAGTTTTCTGGTTAGCATCTTTAGGATTCTCTATGTATAGTATCATGTCATCTGTAAACAGTGACAGCTTTACCTCTTCTTTTCTGATATGGATTCCTTTTATTTCATTTTCTTCTCTGATTGCTGTGTCTAAAACTTCCAAAGCTATGTTTAATAATAGTGGTGAGAGGGGACAACCTTGTCTTGTTCCTGATTTAGAGGAAATAGTTTCAGTTTTTCACCACTGAGAACTATGTTGGCTGTGGGTTTGTCATATTTGGCCTTTATTATGTTGAGATAAGTTCCCTCTATCCCTACTTTCTGGAGGGTATTTATCATAAACCGGTGTTGAATTTTGTCAAAAGCTTTTTCTGCACCTATTGAGATGATCATATGGTTTTTTTCTCCTTCTATTTATTAATATGGTTTATCACACTGATTGATTTGCGTATACTGAAGAATCCTTGCATTCCTGCAATTAACCCCACTTGATCATGGTGTATGAGCCTTTTAATGTGCTGTTGGATTCTGTTTGCTACTATTTTGTTGAGGATTTTTGCACCTATGTTCATCAGTGCTATTGGCCTGTAGTTTTCTTTCTTTGTGACATCTTTCTCTGGTTTTGGTATCAGGGTGATGGTGGCCTTGTAGAATGAGTTTGGGAGTGTTCCTCCCTCTGCTGTATTTTGGAATAGTTTGAGAAGGATAGGTGTTAGGTCTTCTCTAAATGTTGGACAGAATTCACCTGTGAAGCCATCTGGTCCTGGGCTTTTGTTTGTTGGAAGATTTTTAATCACAGTCTCAATTTCAGTGCTTGTGTTTGGTCCATTTATATTTTCTGTTTCTTCCTGGTTCAGTCTCGGAACGTTGTGCTTTTCTAAGAATTTGTCCATTTCTCTCAGGTTGTCCATTTTATTGGCATATAGTTGGCTTTTAGTAATATCTCATGATCCTTTGTATTTCCGCAGTACCAGTTATTACTTCTCCTTTTTCATTTCTAATTCTATTGATTTGAGTTTTCTCCCTTTTTTTCTTGATGAGTCTGGCTAATGGTTTATCAATTCTGTTTATCTTCTCAAAGAATCAGCTTTTAGTTTTACTGATCTTTGCTATTGTTTCCTTCATTCCTTTTTCATTTATTTCTGCTCTGATCTTTATGATTTCTTTCCTTCTGCTAACTTTGGGGCTTTTTTGTTCTTCTTTCTCTAATTGCTTTAGGTGTAAGGTTAGGTTGTTTATTTGAGGTGTTTCTTGTTTCTTGAGGTAGGATTGTATTACTATAAACATCCCTCTAGAACTGCTTTTGCTACATCCCCTAGGTTTCGGGTTGTTGTGTTTTCATTGTCATTTGTTTTGAGGTATTCTTTGATTTCCTCTTTGATTTGGTCAGTGATCTCTTGGTTATTTAGTAGTGTATTGTTTAGCCTCCATGTGTTTGTGTTTTTTACAGACTTTTTCCTGTAATTGATATCTAGTCTCATAGCGTTGTGGTCGGAAAAGATACTTGATACGATTTCAGTTTTCTTAAATTTACCAAGGCTTGATTTGTGACCCAGGATATGATCTGTTCTGGAGAATGTCCCATGAGCACTTGAGAAGAAAGCATATTCTGTTGTTTTTGGATGGAATGTCCTATAAATATCAATTAAGTCCTTCTTGTTTAATGTATCCTTTAAAGCTTGTGTTTTCTTATTTATTTTCATTTTGGATGACCTGTCCATTGGTGAGAGTGGGGTGTTAAAGTCCCCTACTGTGATTGTGTTACTGTCGATTTCCCCTTATATGGCTGTTTGCATTTGCCCTGTGTATTGAGGTGCTCCTATGTTGGGTGCATAAATATTTACAATTGTTATATCTTCTTCTTGGATTGATCCCTTGATCATTATGTAGTGTCCTTATTTGTCTCTTGTAATAGTCTTTGTTTTAAAGTTTATTTTATCTGATATGAGAATTGCTACTCTAGCTTTCTTTTGATTTCCATTTGCATGGAATATCTTTTTCCATCCCCTCACTTTCAGTCTGTATGTGTCCCTAGGTCTGAAGTGGTTGTCTTGTAGACAGGCTATATACGGGTCTTGTTTTTGTATCCATTCAGCCAGTCTGTTTCTTTTGGTGGGAGCATTTAATCCATTTACATTTAAGGTAGTTATCGATATATATGTTCCTATTACCATTTTCTTAATTTTTTTGGGTTTGTTATTGTAGGTCTTTTTCTTCTCTTGTGTTTCCTGCCTAGAGAAGTTCCTTAGCATTTGTTGTGGAGCTGGTTTGGTGGTGCTGAATTCTCTTAGCTTTTGCTTGTCTCTAAAGGTTTTAATTTCTCCGTCGAATCTGAATGAGATCCTTGCTGGGTAGAGCAATCTTGCTTGTAGGTTTTTCTCTTTCATCACTTTAAATATGTCCTGCCGCTCCGTTCTGGCTTGCAGAGTTTCTGCTGAAAGATCAGCTGTTAACCTTATGGGGATTCCCTTGTATGTTATTTGTTGTTTTTCCCTTGCTGCTTTTAATATTTTTTCTTTGTATTTAACTTTTGATAGTTTGATTAATATGTGTCTTGGCATGTTTCTCCTTGGATTTATCCTGTATGGGACTCTCTGTGCTTCCTGGACTTGATTGACTATTTCCTTTCCCATATTAAGGAAGTTTTCAACTATAATCTCTTCTAGTATTTTCTCAGTCCCTTTCTTTTTCTCTTCTTATTTTGGGACCCCTATAATTCGAATGTTGGTTTGTTTCATGTTGTCCCATAGGTCTCTGAGACTGTCCTCAATTTGTTAAACTCTTTTTTCTTTATTCTGCTCTCTGGGAGTTATTTCCACTATTTTATCTTCCAGGTCACTTATCCGTTCTTCTGCTTCAGTCATTCTGCTATTGATTCCTTCTAAAGAATTTTTAATTTCACTTGTTGTAGTGTTCATCATTTTTTGTTTGCTCTTTAGTTCTTCTAGGTCCTTGTTAAATGTTTCTTGTATTTTCTCCATTCTATTTCCAAGATTTTGGATCATCTTTACTGTCATTACTCTGAATTCTTTTTCAGGTAGACTGCCTATTTCCTCTTCATTTGTTTGGTCTGGTGGGTTTTTACCTTCATCTGCCGAGTGTTTCTCTGTCTTCTCATTTTGCTTAACTTACTGTGTTTCGGGTCTCCTTTTCGCAGGCTGCAGGTTCGTAGTTCCCGTTGTTTTTGGTGTCTGTCCCCAGTGGTTAAGGTTGTTTCAGTGGGTGGTGGAGGCTTCCTGGTGGAGGGGACTGGTGCCTGTGTTCTGGTGGCTGAGGCTGGATATTGTCTTTCTGGTGGGCAGGACCGTGTCCGGTGGTGTGTTTTGGGGTTTCTGTGACCTTATTGTGATTTTTGGCAGCCTGTCTGCTAATCGGTGGAGTTGTGTTCCTGTCTCGCTAGTTGTTTGGCATAGGGTGTCCAGCACTGTAGCTTGCTGGTCATTGAGTGGAGTTGGTCTTAGCGTTGAGATGGAGATGTCTCGTAGAGCTTTCACTGTTTGATATTACGTGGAGCCGGGAGGTCTCTGGTGGACCAATATCCTGAACTTGGCTCTCCCACCCCAGAGGCACAGGCCTGACACCTGGCCGGAGCACCAAAACCCTGTCACCCACACAGCAGCCTGAGAGGCTTGTATGCTCACCTGCCGGGCCCAGCTGTGTTCTTTTGAAAAGTCATGTAGTCATCAAAACGAGACAATTCTAGTAAATACAATCTCTTTTTGGGTTCATTTATTAAAGTCTTTCTTCATCTTATAAGAACAGAGAGGGAAAAAACTATCCTGGTGATTGGGCCCATGGGCCAGACAACCCAATATTCAGCCTCTGACAGTTTGAATCCAAGACATCCCAAGCAATATTCAGTTTATGGCAGTGGTATCAGAGGAGATATATGAACATCCATACTTTTTTCCTTCATGTTTTCTTCAGAAGTGAGGAGTGTAACCTGAGCTACTCTGGCTTCTTAATAACACAGCTTGCTTTCGTATACCCCAAAAATGAGACTTTAATTCAAACAAGCTTTTGTTTTATTATGTTTCAAAGATGTCTTCCTTGGGAAACCTCATTTCATGTGCATTTTATTTCATTTGAAAATTGATAGCTTGTATCAAAAGTCAGATGTTATGCTGCAAGATAGGATATGTATTATTAAATAAGGTGTAGGACCTTTAAAAAGGCACAAATGAAAATGCTGTTCCAATATAATATCAGTAAACTTAGAAGCATACAATGGAAGGAAAACAGAAGTTGCTGGAGAAGTTTAAAATAAGGATCCCTAAAGATAATAGAGTTAACACAGTTAAAACACTAGTTTATAACTAATATTAAAAGATAGGAAAGAATCAACCCATCCTATCAATTATGTGTATATTTGCTTAATTGAAAATGAAATCATGGTGCTGGGAATAAAACTGACACTTTAAAATCTGTCTGAATTTCATTCAAAGGAGACGGAGGTGTTCACTCAAAACACTTTGTAGGAATGGGCCTTACCAACAGGGCTACTTGCATCTTGAATTCTTTTATTTCTGTAAAGGAACAATTCCAGTAGGAAGGAGTGACAGAAACAGATTTAAACATGGTTATATATCTGTGAATTAATGACTCAACAGTATGGTTATGAAAAGGCCTTAATAATGAGATGTTTGGAAATTAAACTAATTCAGAGATGGCAAGTTTTAGAGTTATTTTCTGATTTGTCCTCCCAAATAGCTTATCTTTATTTGTTTCCTGGTATTATTTAATTTGTAAATGTGAGTATTTACTCTCTAATTTCTTGTTTTCTCTGAATGTCTGGTTCAAACAAATTGTGAAGTAGTCAGGCTGGCTTGGTCACAGCTAAACCAAGACATGACAACTACTAAAGGTACAGTGAACATTTTTATATAGACATTCCACACCTTGTTTAGAATTTGTTTAGCCCTCTTTTCATTCAGCATACATTTTAATGAGAGTCTCCTCTGTACCAGAACTTGTGCTGGACCTTGGAGAAACAAGAGGGCATTAAACCCAAACCCTGTGCTCCAAGCTGCAAAACTTGTGGGCAAAAGCCCCGTCTCTGGAGTAAGATAAATCTAGTGTTCCATCCTGACCTGGTCACTTACTAGCTATGTGATATTGGACTAATGACATTCTCTCACTAAACCTTGGCTTCTTCCGTTTAAAATGGGATAATGATAGGAACGATCTTATAGGTCACTGGAAGGATTGAAATGAAAAACACTTTTCAGTGATTATAGCAAAATAAGCAATGAGCAAATGTTTTGCTTATGCTCTAAAGGGAAGAAACACATTTTAAAAATGAAATACAAATTGTAGAGGTCTCTAGTGTAGGGGCACCAAGGATCCCTTGGCATCTCAAGAGCAAGAAAAATGAAAATGAACCGTCCGATCTGAGTGGAGGCATGGACGCAATCATCAAAACCTGCAATTTTAGAAATATTACAATTCAAGCATTTGTAAATGAGATCAAGGAATTACTCTGTTCCTCATCCCTGCTGAATTAAAGAAAATAGAATTAAACTATAGTAAAAGATTAGGCCTAAGGGAAAATTTTGTCAGTTCTAAAGGTTGTTAGAATTTATCATCCCCAAAAATGTATTTTTAGAAATACAACCTGCAGCTGTCTTCCCCGGATGATTTGGTTGCAGGGCTGACTGGAGCCAGAGGGGTGAAATCTTTAGGATCTTCCTCTTCTCCTATGATTGATGTAGGAATGATAAGCAGAGTTGACAACATACAGTAAACCATCGTGGCAGAGATGGAAAGGCTGTGGGAAGAGGTCAGGAGAAATAGGTAGCAGATATAATTTTAATAAGGAATGGAGCATATTCTGTAATGTGTTGAATTGCATAGTCTTTTGAAGGTTTGGTGTGGAAACATCAACATATAAATTCTGTTTGCAAATGTTGCTTAGAATTGCAGCCTCCAAATCTTATGGTGGTGTTGTATTAAAGTCCAATAGTATTTCAGTTCGTAAGATGCTGTTTGACAAGATCTTGAGGACTTTGTCATTTGGAATGTGTGTCAAAAATATTTGGAAATTTAAACCTAAAAATTCCTCTGTTCCTTCATTTTCAAAATGCATGTCACTCATTTCAATAAAAAGGGATTTAAGCACAACGAAACATGGGAATAAATAAAATTGGAACATACAGCTATCTGTTTTGCGTGCTCTAGACCAGGTGTCAGCAAGCTTTTCTGTAAAATTCCAGAAAATGCATAAAGAAATGAGGATGACTATGTACCGCTTAAACTTTTCTTATAAAAACTGGCAAGGGCTGGATTTGGTTGGTGGGCTGTAGTTTGCTAACCCCTAGTTTAGATTTTCTTTTAAAGCTATTTTTTCAAAATGATTAACAATAGTTTCTTGTGCTGAGTGTCAGACACCCCCACTGCAAATCTGGTTTGTAAGTCTGTGTTTTCTTTCAGTCTTCAGAATGCAGCATCTAGAACTGCACTTAGACTAGGAAGACTGAAATCTACAAAGAGAATTAGACAGATGTATTGCAGGTTTGTATTACAAACTTGGTTCAATTTAGAGACCATTTGTGGACACTGAAAGGATAGGTGAGAAGGGTCTAGGCCCTGATGACATGAGAATATCTTTGTGGTGTATTAAAACTTTCCTGCAGCAGGGAAAATGAAATGTCATATTTTTCTTCTTGCATACCCAAAATTGCTCCCTTCATGAAAATGCCTCGGGATGCAAGTACAAAAATTAAAATATTAATGAAAATACATAAAATAGCAACATTAAACTCTCCTTGGGAAAGGCCTCAAAACATTGACTTATACTGGGCCTTGCAATCAGTTTCAACTGAGAAAAGTGAGGTTCCCCATCTTATGCCTTTCTCCTCTCCTTCCCCTCAAACCCCTGAGTTTTTACATTCAAATTCTCACATATTGAAGACAATTTTACTTTAGATTTTGGATCAGGGGTCTAAGCCTGCAAACTCTCTGCTTCTGCCTCTGGGTTAAATAGCATCTTATCCTTAGATCCACAAGTTTCATGTAACTGCTACAGTGCATCTGATAAGCTTTATGCCCTCAAGGAGGCAGACAGCTTCACTTTCATAAATACTTGGCATCATCTGGAAGCACGTTTTTTATTTTTGAATATTGTTATGAGCTTGGCAACTATTTCTGGTGACATTTCTTAAAGACATGCATAGTGAGAACAGCAAGCATTGGACACCTTTGAATTTAAGGAGTGATAACGTTTTGAGCTTGAGATCATAGCTGCACCATGCCATTATAAAGCATGCTTTACAGCAAGCCTGCAATATGCTATCACTCTAATGACTTAAACTAAGGGTGAAGAAGTGTACAGAAAGTGCAAGTATGCTTGAGGCAAAACTTTGAGACTAAGATGAAAAAAGTGAGGAAATAAAATCTAGACACTTCACGTCAGAGTCTTTTGATTTTGGGCGTCACAAAATGCTGCCTCTTAGCGTGAAAAGAATAATTAAATACTTTGATAGGGAATGGATTCTGTGAGGTGTATGCCTCAGATTGGCTTCTGGACGTTACTCATATTGTTATAGATACTAAAAGAACAGTTTGGATCAGGAAATTGTAGTTGTTGGAAAACCACTCTGGGAAGGCTTGGGATTGACATAGAAATTTATTGAAATGAAAGAAAATTTAAAGACAACTAGTGCTTGTGCATATTTATCTACTGTTCATGCCTCCCTAGCAGTGAATATTTTTTAAAATGTGGGTTTGCTTATACCTTCAGTCCTTTTTAAAATTGTACTTGTGTTTCTCTGATTTGTCCCAACTCTAATATTTGTTCCCTCATATTTTCAACTTAGTCACTAATACTGTCCGTCCCTCAGTTTGGTACACAGTAGAAACCCAACAAATATATTTGATACCTTAGCTGAGGAACTAGACCCAAGACTACTGATATTCATCAGAAATCAGTGTAGGCAGCAATTTGGCAGGCTTTCTTTTTGGCCACTATTCCTTGGGTAAAAATTAAGCAAATGAGAAAATACAGGCAACTGTTTATGGCGCTGGATTTTGTTGGCAGTTTTTTCTGATTAATCATTTTATTGATGTAATATGTATTAAGTGTCCACAGCATCAGATGTCTGCCTGTGTGTTTTGACTAAGGCAAGACCTAGAAACTGCAGAATAGAACTGCAGGGTAGAAAACTAGGAAAGAAGAAACTGCAGTGCAATGGCCTGGGAAGTTGCCTGAAAGAGCTTCCAGCAAGCAGCATCCAGAAAAAGAAGATTGGGTCAGTGACTTGGTTGAAAAGGGCCCTTGTTCTCATTCTAGTCAGTTTCCATTTCTCTGTCCAGAATGCGGAGCTGATATTTCTATCACACTTTTCCGTCCCTATGAAGGACATGTTTTATAGGGAGCAGGGGGTCCTCTAGCCCGGACATAGGTTGGAGCTTGTATTTCTATTGTATTGAATTGTATTTGCATTAGCATCCTCATTTAAAATTCAAATAACTAAGATTCCTGGAAGGAAGTGATTTCTCCAAGGACACAGAGCTAGGAAAGAGTGAACTCAAACATACGTCTTCTGAGTCCAGGTTCAGGTGTTTGCCTTTCTGCACATTGCCTGATAGGAAGCTATCTGGAGCCATTCTTACTCTACTCCCAGGTAGGAAGCCCCTAAATTAGAGTTAAAAATTGCTCAACATGGGTGGTGTTAATACGCAAAAACATTAAAGAAAGAGTGAGGAGTGAGGGTTTTTTTCCTGTTTTCTTGGAGTTAATCAATTAGAAGGGAAGAAAGTGTTTATACCTAGCAACATATCATTGGTTAATGTCCCTGCCATACATAGATTGTGACTTTAAGAGAAGACCAGTCTGCTTGGTTCCCACAGCTATGACCTTGAGCACCAAGATTCTAATCAATGTGTCAGTACGTTTCTGGGTATGTCTTAAGCTATACCAATCAAAAGGAACTTTACAGTGTATTGCCCTTTCTTGCAGCAATCTAAACACTTTGAAATTTTTTACTAGTCATAAATATTCACAAATAATTTCAGATGGCTTTTGAAAACATAATGAAAACAGAAGAAAGAAGAAAATTAAAATGTTATTGATACTACACATTTGCTAGCATCTGTGGTCAAATGGTTACTTAGTTTCAACTTCAAATTTAGATCAGTTTTCTGGATGCTAGGAGATACAACTAAAAACAGCATGACCCTCTCAACAGGAAGAATATAATTCTATCAGTTTTCCCATCACTGAATCTTGAAGAACTGATATCCTGGACAATAACCCCAGTGACATTTTTGGCAAGCACAGAAGGAAATTGTATGTAGTTGTGGCTTTCAGTAACCTGTGATAAAAATTGAAAGCATAGTATTAAAACATTTTAATGATGGAAACTCTGCAAGGGCTAGATGTGTAGACCTCCCATATTCTCACTGGTACCAAGGAGAGATTTTTAATAAGTTCAACAGAGTTGGTGGGCAACATGTCTCCTAGGCAATCTTTACCAAGTGTTACTTTACTTAGCTAAACATTTGGTAAGAGTTGGATTTCAGAGTGTTTAAAGTTGCATGCTTTGACAGGGGACTTTAGAACCAATGTCCTATATTCCTAAGTATGGGAGAGTGAATACCTTTGGAAACCAGAGGAGGTAGTAGCAGAGTTGATATTCTATTATGAAAATTGAGAGTCCAATTAGATTCTCAACTGGATAGAGACCTGCTTCCTCTCTACTCTGTGGTATGAATCAGTTTACTCACTAAATTGAACTTGTCACTGCTGGTTTCCCTAGGAACCAATTTTTTTTGCTTTTTGTTTTTGTTCTTTTTGGTTTCTTTTTGGCTGCACAGCACGGCTTTTAGGATCTTAGTTTCCTGACCAGGGATCAAACCCGTGACCCCTGCAGTGGAAGTGTGGAGCCCTAAACACTGGACTGCCAGGAAATTCCCTAGGAACCAGTTTTTAAACAAAGCTCATCTCACTGTGATAATTAAAAAAAAAACAACTGGTAATTGACACATAATGAATTGATATTTGGATTTAGTTAAAACATGATATTCAGAAGGGACACCTGCCATGATCATCACCATGGGTTTTATATATATATATATATATATCAAAGATGCAATTTTCAAGATATTTCTGAATAACCTAAAGTGCATGGTACCTCTCATTTATGCTTCACCAGAATGACATTTTGCCCCTTTTTAGAAGCTGCAGTGAGGCAGGGTGGTGGGTCAAAAAGGGCCACTACCTTGGAAGTTAGACAATTCTCATTTTTACTCCATCTATCATGAGATGTGTTGCTTTGGGCAGCCACTTGGCTTTTCTCTATAAAATGTGAATAATAAGAATACTCATTTCACAGAGTTGTGGAGAGAATTAAAGCGTAGGAAAGCACCTAACAATGTATCTGGCATACAGTACAAACTTAATAAGTAGGTTTTATTTTTTCTTCCTTACTTTAAACCCACTCTTTTCCATGTTATAAAGTTTCCATGCTGTGAGACATTCATTGTTCATAATGTAGAACCATCCTGTTGACCCTCAGATTTATAACTAATCATTATAACTCACTCATTATGAAAGTTAGAAAGCAAGACATGCTTGATCATTTTTCCTTCCTTTCTGACTCCCCTGAGACACCTGACGTACTCCCAGTAGAGGTGCCAGTGAGGGAAGGAGGGAATTGCCTCCGGGCCATGGTGGCTGCTACGTGCGCTATAAGGAAAGACTTAGGATGAATCTTCCCAGGGATTCATGGCTGCATTTCAGAATGGGTGAAAACAGAACCATCGTAAATAAAGATGGAGGATTTACGTAAAAACGTGAGAAAGGGTGTTGGGAAAAGAGGGCAATCAGACTGATTGGCTTGGTAAGCCACCCTGATTATCCCGTGAGTGGCATGGTCTCAGCAGTACGAGATTGACTTGTGCGTGCACCTAAATTAAGAATTAGAATCGCACCATCATTAAATTTCAGGATTGGGAAGGATCTTAAAAATTGCCTTATTCTCTTGCTACTCAAAGTGACACCCGCTGACCCACAGCATCGTCACCCCGTGGAGCACGTTAGAAAGGCAGAAACTCAGACTCCATGTCAGACTTGCTTAATCAGGACCTGCATTTCTACAAGATCCCCAGGAGATTCCTGTGCACACAAAAGTTGGAGAAACACTGGCCAGGTCCATTACCCACCCTATGTAAGCTTCAAGTCTGATATGCATGTCTTATGTTTTCATTTGAGTCCCTGATAAACAGTGTTCACTGAAGTATTGAACAAGGTTGAAGACAGAACTCTTCAGTGCACCTCTGAAAAACTCTCTCAAGTCTAGCACGATATCAGTGATTAAATCAGCATCCTGCCCAGTAAAACAGATTCGTCTAATTAAATATCATCACCACAAATATTTTTCTTCATCTTTTTTACAATAACATCACAAGAAACATTTTCTCTAGCATTTTAGTTGTGCAATATATCATACACAAGGAAGAATATGTAGAGACGTGTATAGTTTAAAGGGTAATTATAAAGCAAACAGCATGTAAGCATAAGCAGATTTAAGACATAAATCACTGCCAGTAGTCAGCCTTCCTGTGGAGCTTTCCCCCATCACTCCCTTTCCTTCCCTCGAGTGGTAAGAACCACTAGAAGTATGACTTTTATGATAATCTCTTTCCTTGTTTTCCTTTATAGTTTTTTCATTTAAGTATACATTCTCAAATAATATGATTCTCTTTCCCCCCTTTTGAGCATTATATAAATGGAATTTTATGGTATGTGTTCCTTGCTAATTTTACTCAACTTTATATTTGTGTGATTTATCCATGTTTATTTGTTTAGCTGTAATTGGCTTCTTTTCATTGCTATTGTGGTATTTCATTGACCACTAATTTCACAAGTTATTCTAATGTTATTGTTTGTGTTGTTTGCTCTTTGGAGCCATTATGGACAATACCACCATGAACATTTGTGTACGTGTCTCCTGGTACTTGTGTGCGAAGTTGGTCCAGGCTACCTAGCTGAGAGAGGAATCCCAGAGTCATGGAGTCTCTGCATCTCCAACTTTAACTGATGATGCCAAGAGTTCTCCAAAGTGGTCCTGTCATTAACATTCATATTTACCAGAAGGATAAGTGAGAATCCTGTCATTGCCCAAAAGAGAGGTTTTCAGATGCTGCATTGGTAGAGACCAGTGCACGAGGTCCTCTGTAATTCTTACATATCTGTCTGTGACTGTTTTTGCTTTAAAAAAAAACAAAAAACAAAAACTCGAATCAGCATTTTATTAACCCTACCTCTTATCTTAATTGTTCACCTACTACTACCTGAAATATTAGGCTTCAAATCAACATCAATCCTTAGAGAGGCAGGTGAGAAATTCACTTTCTTTCCTTTTTTTAAAGCCCAAATTACATTTGCCCATTTCCCGGCTTCTGATCTCACATCGTTCCTGTGGCTGCATCAACAACACTGTTGGCAGCTCCTGTTCTCTTGGGTGGTAATTAACCCAGCTCAGGAAACAGATCCCTTAAAACCACCATTCAACAATGTTTTCATCAGCTTCTATCCCTTACTCAGCTTCAATTCCTTTTTCCCTATATTCTTCGTACCCCTTCATTCTCATGGAAAGAGAAGACAGAACCTAAGTACTAGTTTTATTCTTCACTTTCTTTTCTTTTTGGTTAGCCACCAAGAGTTACATTACTAGCCCAAAGCAGTGAGCCTATTTGTTCTCTGATCTTCTTCCTCCAAACAAAGAAAAACAAAACAAGTCAAACATTAACAACCACAAACAAAAAGAACTCTTTTCTTACCTTTAGCCTTTGATGGCTTACTTTAAATTTAGCCTTTTGAAAACTATTCTTATAGATTCATGATGTTCTTTTAAATTGTCTCCTTCTTTTGATTATTTGGACTTCTTTGTTTAAAAGTTAAAATCACTGGAGAGCATTCTGTGCCGCCTCGTTTTTTGTAGGTTTCTTCCCTTTTCCTTCCTCAGTGCAGTTACTTCTGTTTGCATAGTCTAACTGGTATTTTTAAAGACTTTTCCAACTTCTGAGCTTTCTTTTTCTGTTATGGAGTTGCACAGCATAGATTATGTCAACTTTTTCTTTAAATCCTTGAAATCCTTTCTGAAGTTCACAGTGCATGTCTGATTAAGCCCAAGCTTAATCAGAAGGAGATATTTTAAAAAGAAGAGACGAAAAAGACACAGATCTGTGTATACTTCCTTTATGAGAAAAGGACCCTTGACTTCTACACTTTGTGTACCTCTGTGGTGTTTTTTTTTTATTTTAAAGATTTTTTTTTTTGATGTGGACCATCTTTAAAGTCTTTATTGAATTTGTTACAATATTGCCTCTGTTTTATGTTTTGATCTTTTGGCCGTGAGGCGTGTGGGATCTTTAGCTCCCTGACCAGGGATCGAACCCACACCCCCTGCATTAGAAGGTGAAGTCTTTAACCACTTGACTGCCAGGGAAGTCCCTATACCTCTGTGTTTCTTCAGTATAACATGCCATCACTAAGTACTTTCTTACTTTCTCACTTTAGTGCTTTTACCTTTTCTCCTCACTGCTCATGAGCCTCAGTCTGTCTTGTTAGCATAACCTCTCTCCTTAAATTGTATCCCTCTTGGTTCCCTTCTTTTAACCATCTCTCTGCTAACATACACATTCTTGATGTCTTAGGAGCCAAAAAAAAAACTTCTTACCGTGTTTCTCGTATGAAGTTTGACTCATCACCATCAGGCTAACATTGCAAGCACAGGAGAAAGAAATTCTTCCAGGGCAGTGGTTCTCAAACCCAAGTGTGCATTAGACTCACCTAAGGGCTTATTAAAGCAAACATGACTGAAAAATAGAATTATCTATATGGGAAGAAAATCTAAAAGAGTGGATATATGTATATGTAAAACTGATTCACTTTGCTGTACAGCGGAAACTGACACAACATTGTAAATCAACTGTACTCCAATAAAAATCAAAACAAAACAAAACATGACTGGGCCCTACTCTCTGAGGTTTTGATTCAGAGAATCAGAATTTAGAGAATTTGCATTTCTACCAGATTCCCAGGTGATGTTGATGCTTCTGGGTCCAGGGAAACATTTTGGAAGTCACTGCAGTCGAGGGAAATATTAGAATCTTCTGAAGGATTGATTTTCCTAATTCACAGTGACCCAACTCATCTTCATACTTTGTTATTACAGAGTTTGAGTTGTTGAATCCACCTGAGTGGATTCAGGTGTTGCCATCTTCTAAGTAAGTGTTTCAACAGAATATTATATGTATTAGGAAAAAGCATATTTCAAATATCACATATTTCTCTGAAAAATGAAGAGGTCATTATTTATCTACCACACAGATGATAACAAAAAAAGATTATTTAAAGAAGAAAAGTAAGGAAAAAGCAGTTAATTTTGCGTTTGATATACATTTCATCATACAAGAACAGTAGAGCATTATGACGAAGGGGTTCCATTCTTTGAGAAATGTGTCTTCTTCTTTTGGGGGATGGTAAATGCAGAATGTGTGCAACAGCCATTCTGGAAAGGGAGGTACTTCACTGTGCCTGATAACTCAGCTCACTGCCCCTATATCTTTTTTTTTTTTTGCCCCGATATCTTTAACTAGCATTTTATTATTACTCAATTCTTCAAGGCATTTTATCTTCTAATCATTGTTTCGGTAGTGAGAAGATTGAGTGAAAAGCAACATTTTCAGTGATTACAAAGGGAGTTTATTCTGATAAGAGATGGTGCCTGCAGTAATTAGGTCTTGAGAGACAGACTGGCTGAAGAAGTGCACAGGATGCCAAGACTCAGAAGGGAAAGAGCAGCAGAGGAGTGGAGAACAATCAGCCAGAAGACACGTCTTCTCCCGCCCCAACACTCTCCCTGTTACACTTTTCAAGTGTGTGTTAATATTTCAAATCTCCATTCGAGTAGTAATGGTACTACAGTTCTCTGAAACCAGAGAATATAAACATTTTTGAATGCCTTCCCACCCTCAGCTTTGTTCTGTAAGATGTTACCCAAAACTCTCTAAGTAATCTTCACTGTTTTTCTGAGGAAAGTAAGAGAATGCAGTACAGTTAACCCCTCATCTTTATATCTATACCTTGATTCTAGTCCCTTTTGGGGAGACCCATACCCAGAAGCCCCACCTCTCAGGATCTACCTTGGCAACTGTACCCAGTCACCTAATCATGACTTCCCGTAGACAGCTCTTCTTATCCAAATGTGCCATCATTCAGGTCTAAATCTGTTTGCTTAAAACCTACCATTTTAGGGCCTGTGCACCTGTGAGGTTTCTTTGCTTTTGTATTTTTATAAAATACAAATGACTATTGCATCTGTCACACTAAAGAAATCCCACAGCTAATTTTAGTCAAAAGGGTACAGTATGCTCAAGCTGCCTCTTTTCTCCAACATCCGGTAGCCCAGGGTTTCCTACAGTGTCCCTCAGGGCCCACGATTCCTCAAGCGGTGACAGCTGTTTGACTCATTAAAACCTGTTTGTCTAATTGGTCGTTCTTTCAGGCCCTTGCTCTGTGCCTTCCAAGGTAACAGATTGTTGCTCTGGGTTGACCTGAGAAAGAAGCAGTATCCAAGGTAACCATTCCCATCCGGAATTAATATTCTAAGGGTGATTTTCTGGGGAATGTTGCCCCCACCCCCTTTGTTGTGTAACACACAACAATAGCACCTCGTGGTAAGAGTTTCAGGCCCAAAGAAGAGGTCAAAGCAAGGCTGTGGAAATCAATGGAAAAGAGATTTGAGAGAAGGCAGAAACCATGTGAATGTTGTTGGTACTGGTCCAGCTACCATTCTGACATAAAGAGAAAGCCATGAATTACCTGGATCCCATCCATCTGCCTGCAAATGTAATGTCCTGCCCTTCTCCTCTATTGTGATCTAGTATTACAAGTCTCCACACAGTTCAAAAAGGAAAGTTTTTAGTGGATAAGGCACATATCACTCTTGGATCAGTAGCTGAGTTTTGAGGAGCTACTCTATTGTAGGCAGTTATACAAAGCAAAAACATTTATTCTGCCTCCGGGGAATTTCCAGTAAAAAAAGGGGAGAACAAACATACTGAAAATACCATATGATAATTATAAATGCCATAGGAGCAATCCAGAAAATATCACAAGACTTCAGAGGAAAGAGCTTTCTTCCAATTTAAATTTCTTGAAATGTTTTATATCAGTTCTAACTTTTTACCACTGATAAAAAAAAAATTCTCTTGCAGATAAGTTATCTCAGACAGTTCTGAGTTTTCCTCAGAAATATTGCGGCTTTAATGGTCACATTGATCCAGCTTGAAAATCTGTCCGTTTTATTATTTAATTATAACCAGATAATTAGTAAGTTGCTAAAATTATTCTTAATGCAAATATTCTATTGCTTCATAAATAGAGCTCATTTTTCTTATTTCTTTATTATGTAATCTAATGTCTGTCTATTGAAGGTTTGCTATGGCAAATTAAATTAGAATTTTGGATCCCTCTCCCCTCCCTGCCCCCCCCCACACACACAGCTATTTCCTTGCGTAAAGTATACTGCTGACTCATGTGGCCCTGAGTGATCAAATACCCCTTTACAATACTTAGCATATTCAATGACCTGACCTAACAGAACTCTTTTCCTGACTTGTTCAGTCTTCACAGATGCCTGCCTGTGAAACAGGAAATTTGTGAGGTCATCTCTAAGGATTTTCTTTGTGTTGCACACAGCAGAGGAGAGTGTAGTGTTTTTCATAGCCGTTTTCTTTTAACTGCTTTTTAAAGAATATCTGAGTTAAATTTTTAGAATCTGTCATTACTGTATGCTAAGCATATGATCCAAAGAAGTCCCTGCTTTTGTGGATAATAACCAAGTCAAGGACAGAGGGTACATCGTAATAATGAAATGCAAATTTCTCATTAAAAGGCAAATCCTTCATCCCAAAAGGTTGAACAGGATGCAACTTCACTTGACTGGCGAGAACTTCCTATTAAGCCTCTGAAAAAATATTGCAACTGAAGACTGTTCTTTGGATCTGAACGACTTTCATTTCAATGAATTGGGACATATGAGCTTATTGTAAACCCATGTACTATAAAAATTTATTTTGAGATAATTAAATAAGTGTCAGCAAATGTGTTGCCATCCATTATAATTCCTCATTTGTTTAATATATATTTTCCCATCAGGGATGGTGAAATGTTTCATCAGTATAGACTCTACAAGAAGTGTTGCCAGTTTTCTGCATTATTTTGCCTTTTTATGAATTTTCCTGACCTTATTTTTCTCAGCCTATGGAATCTCACCATAACTTCCAGTCTTCCTGCAGTCTGTTAGCTGTGTAATACCTTTGAAGTGTTCATCTCTACCCTCTCTTAAACACGCTACTCATAATTTCACTTGTTTCTAAGTATCTCCACCTTGATGTTTTTCGGGTACTTAAAACTCAATATATAGAGCTCAATCCCTGTTCCACTCATCCCACACAAATGTGGTCTGCAGCTCAGGAAGTGCCGCTGTCGTCTACAGGGCTCCTAAGCCAGTACTTTGGAATCACCACCTGCTTCTCCCCACCTTTCCTTTATTTCTCACATTCAGTCAGGCACCAGGTTCTATCCATTGTGCTTCTTAAATTTCTCTTTATTAGCTCATTCTCTCTTCTCTCTGTTGTCACTTGCTCCATTTAGGGATTCATTATTTCTCACCTGGATTTCTCCTGGAATTAACTTATCTACCACCCCCTGTCAATATTGTTCTAAAATCCTGACATATACACACAGGCATTTCAGACCATCCATCATATTGCTACCAGAGGGCACTTGTAGCACATATATCTCACCGGGTCACTTCTAGTTTTAAAGGTTTTCAGTGGCAACTATTCCCAGTTCCTTCGGGCAGTACCCATGTCGCTGCTGATGTCTCCCTCGGGATCATCCTTCTTTTCCGTCCTAGACGATCAATAACAAACATCATTGCTCACGCTGCTATTGAAGGGATGGTGGGCCTCATTGCCCTTTCACACCAGGAGTCCTTTATTATTCCAAACTGGGTAGCTCAGTCCTGAGTGCCATTTTATTCCTTTAGAACCTCACTCCGTATTTCCTTGTAAACAGCTCCAGTGTGGTGCAGACAGCTACCAGCCACAGTTCTGAGGGAGTGTTGTTTTTGGTGTGTGTGTTATTATCGTTGTTTTTAACAGCCCTTTGACATAGCAGTGTGCATTTGAAAAGTCTCCCCTGATTGCAGTGGCTTCAAATAGCCTTGATCTTTTTAGCCAAATCAGACACCCACTTACCAAGTTAACCCTGCTTCCACAAAGTACCTCCATGTAAATGAAAGATGTTAGATTGTTTTCTTTACATAATCTCTGTAAAAAAGAAAGCCTCTCACCTTATTCCTAAGGAGGCCTGACATAGTCATAGCGAATGCTCTCACTACTTGCAAAATCATAGGGAATTAACCTGCGTTGCAGTGAGGGAAAGTGACAGTGAGCGTTCTTAAGGACAACGAACCAGCCCTTTATGTTTTTGTGTCTGTAAAATAGCTTCATTTGTAGCGGGTGCTTTAAAAAAACTAGTTCTTTGTTGAGTGTAAGTTGAAAGCAACGTCTGTGTGTCCCCTTTTTGTATTTGCATTTCTCACTCTGCATTTTTTTCCTTCTCTTCACTTTGATGTAATCAACTCATTTGAATGAAGATATCTGCGATCAATGGGGAAGATGAATTACACTGAATTTATATTGACACTGCATTAGACACAGTGTTCTTAGAGCATCCTTTGAGCAAACATCAGTGATGCGTGTGATGTGTTATAGAATATCGGAGAGAACATTGAATATCTGTAGCAAGCAGGAGATCTTGTACTGAAACAAGTATATTAAAATCAAAGTTTACTGCAATTATTTTGATGAAATTATATTCCTTGGAACAATCCAGTAGGGTGCTCAGATAGCACGTCAGCAAACACAAAATGAAACCACGTGAGTGTAGGGTCGCCTCATCTGGCTTTTGCCTGCTGCCATTTTATTTATGAAATTTAAAGACAGGTAATAAAATAGGGAAGCTATGTGAGGCTCCTGCATGATTTCACCAGGTGCTTTTAGTTACAGGAACTTTCAGTGGGGGCCCTCTGTATTGTGGAATCAGGAAGTTTGATTCTTATTTCCATCATAGTCTTGGCTGCAAAGAAAGCCACAGAGCTGCAGCAGGCCCTCTTTTCACCATGGAGCTGGTCACATCCAGAAGCCCCACCTGTTTGGTGCCTAGAATAAAAGCATAGGGCACTGCTGACACATGGGCCTGACTCAATGTCTGAACCCGGTGAATCCTGGGAACCCCACAGTGAAGGAGGATAAACTTCATGAGCTCAGTTGACTCAGAAAATTTGCTTTGGTATTAAATTGTTTTCTGTATTAGAGAAATCCTCTGTCCAGATGATCACTTAGAGTATACTGAAAAGAATTTTGAACCAACTCTTCTAGGTTTCCCCTAAAAATACCAGGTACAGTTTGTCTTCTGAACCTGCACTGAACTGGGAGCAAGCTCTCCGTCATATGGCGAGTGGACGCCCAGGATTGGAACAGACAGAATCTTTTGTTCCTCCTTTTAGCTAAACATCTCCTACTTAGGGAGCCCTGGAAACTTTCTGTATCTGCAGTGTAGGCTGAGGGTTGATGGAATGTTCTTGGTGCCAAGGGCCATAGTCTGTTTTTAATTCATATTAAGATCACTGAATCCCTCAACCATCATTTTGTAATTGATCATAACTGTTGATAGAGCTCCTACAAAATAGCATACAGAGTGCCATCCCTCTTCCAATATCATAAAACATTTCTCATAATAAAGCTTATGAGCTAGACAGTCCTATTTCATAACTGAAAAAGGAGGCTCAGAGAACCTGAGTAACTTTTTAAAAATCACACTGGTTTTAAGTGGCCAAATCAGCATTCAAACCCAAGTTCTTCAGACTTTAAAGCCAAGCTGCTCTTGTCAGCCACATGGCCTGTGATACCAAAGTGGTTTTGCATCACCTTCCCGGCAACCAGGTCACGGGACCTGTAGTATGTGTTGTAGGTCTTTCCTCTGAAGAATGGGGAGGGTATCTCAGTCCATTTCTTAACAGTTTGTAAGAGCAGCTTTGGAAGAATTCTCTCTACTAATGTTTTATAGTTTGAAAAGAAGGGTAGTGATTTGTTGAAAGAAAAAATATATTGATTGTCAAATTATGAGAAATCGGGCTGCTGAAACTTGGCACTCTTTTGGAAAACTCAGAAGCAAATTGAAACCAGCCTAAAACAGGATTGCAATTTTGATTAGAAGCCTTGTCTCCGGACTCCATGAAATAGGGCTAGGTGATATAAGAACTGACACAGTGAAGAGGGTTATTTATGTGTGGCTAGGAGAAACAGCAATCATGTTTATGTAGTGAAGGCAGTTAAACTCCCAAAGGCTGGAATGTGGGTTGGCCCACTTAAAATTGGCCTAATTTTGAAGAGTGAATTTACAGTGATGATTACTTTCATTATAATGAGACTGTCTTAATATTTTTCTCTCTTGCCTAAAAATCTAAGTAAATCAATTGTCAAACCTTCTAGGATTATGCTTCATATATATGCTTTTACCCACCATAACTTTCTACCATCTAACTTATTCAGGTTACCATGTGTTCCAAACCAAAAAAGGGATATGCAATCAAATTAAAGATTTTAGTTTGTGAATATTATTAATGAAAAAGCCTCACATAGGTATAAAACTAAAAACACATGCATGTAAGTGTTCCATGAATTAATCTCTAAGTTTTATCTGCCTTACTGAAACTGGAGTCTACGGTCATTAGACAGAACTTATTCTCTTGCTTAACATACTTAACTTTATGAGTCACTTTTTTCCTATATCCAACAAGCATTTGTAAGTGACTGCAAACGAACTTTAATATTAACCTTAAACAAAAACAACCAGAAAGGCAACAAACAACCAGAAAATAAAAGTGGAAGTTTATTTTCTAAATCTTTGAAGATTTTTGGATAATCTTTTGCAGTAGGTTAAATTATCAAGCAAAAAAAAAAACAGAACGCACTTTGCTTTTGAGTTAATTTTTCATTCAGGCATTTTAAAAGTTTAATTCTTACTTTCTTGGCTTTATCGAAAGGCTTTCAGTTATTTTAATATCTTTGAGGCTGAATAGCTTGGTAGTAGTAAAGAACAATTATATGGATCTCATTAGAATGTATATCACACACAGTATTTTCAAAGCTTGTCTGTCCTTTTAGATATTAAAAAGAAAAGGTAATTTAGTGAAGATAAAATGGACTTAAGCAAGTGCTGTATTCTTTATCTGGCATTTTACTGACATAGTTCAATAATTATCCCTCACTGTGGCTTTGCAGTAGTTGTGTTTCAAATAAAGGAAGGACAGAGATGGGAGGGGGAGGGGAGGAAAAGGAGGGGAAAAGGTCAGAGAGGAGGGGAGAAAGAGTGAAAAAAAGAAAGAGAGCAGGAGAAAGAGAGAGACAGGATTGGGGGGAGAAAGGAGATGGATGGAGAAAGAGGAGGGAGGATGTTCATAGAAGCCAATGAGATATTAAGATCTGATTCATCTTCAGTAGAGAAACTAGGGTGTCACCTTCGTTTTATCAAAGTATTAAGACACAGGTAACCTCACCCACAACTGCAAATAAAAGCTATGCCATTGATTTCTTCTTTTACAGTATGTCAGTTTCTCTACATTTCCTTGAGATATGTGTCCCAAATTAGTTTCCTTTAGCTGGAAAAAGGCCCCACCTTCATTTCCTAACTTCACTGAAATTGGAAGTCTAGTTGGAGTGATAAAACAAATAACAATGGAAAAAGACAACACATATTAGTTATCAGAAGAGGCCCCTTTGAGTGAAAATTTGATACAATCTTGGAAAGCAAAGAAAAATAGAAATTAGAAAAATGGAGTTCATAAATGGCAACACTGTTTCCAAACCGCCTAAATTAATGGCCTATCTCCTGGAAGTTTAAATCAGTCTCATAATCCAGACCTCTGTGATTACAATTATCTGGATAATTTAAGAAAGAAAGAAATCAGCTTTTGCCTATCGTGATGTTTTATTTTATGCATCACAAATCCTCAAAAATTATTTTTCATTTGATTGGTCAAATAATTTGGCCTTTGTTTTCAGATTAAAGAAAAACCGCATGGGAAGGAAAGGTATAAAGACAAAAATTAAAAAGAACCTCATGAGGACCTTTTCAGAACTCAAGTTCAGAACAAGGAAAATGACATTGAGCTACAAAGGTCTCCATGATCTTTTTTTTCTGAGAAGAAAACACCATTTAGCCAAGGGCAAGGTCAGATCAGCTGGAGAGTTGAGTGTGTGTTAGTGTTTTACCCTACCCTTAGAAGCTGGGAATCTGCTGTTACTCTAAGTCGAATACTGTCGTTCATTATGTCTCGATGGGCAAAACCACAGTCCTTCATGAGGAAGAATGAACCACTGAAACTCAAGTTTACTTGGAAGCCACAATGCAGACTGCTTAGAACTTGAGCCTGGGACTAAGGGAGTCTTGATTCTTGGCCTTCCCTCCTCTCCCAACTGCCTGTTTGAGTGAAATTTGATTCAAAGTCCTACCTAATTTATCCCTCTCACTCCTATCTAGCCTTTATTCAGTTCTCTTAACACACTTATTTTTATTATTTTTGTTGATGAGTCAATAGGCTTTTTAAAAAGGTAATATAAAATAGCCTGATTAACCAAAGAGGCAGACATGACCTATAATTTTATACTGAATAAGAGCCAGTGTTAAAATGTTGATAATTTCCTTTGAATATTTATATGTGCATAATTAGTTTTACGTGGTTGAGTTCATGCTATATGTATATAATTTTGCAGCCCTCAGCAGTTACGATTCTTCAGCAGTGTCTCCTGAGTTCTAATGCTCTATGCAGCTTTATTTTCCTGTCATCTAAAAGGCTTTTGTTTCTGTACAAAGTTATAAACTCTTCCAAGGAAGAGACCTTATCTTCCATTTATTTGTCCTTACCTTGCTTTCTACACATAGACTAACAATTTGCCTTCCTAGGCACTCAGCAACGAAGACCCAATGCAGCCAAAAATAAATAAAATCAAATCTTAAAAAAAAAAAAGCTTAGCTGCCAAATCCTGGTTAAAAAAAAAAAAAAGAACAGTGTGTATTCTATAAAATCTGAAAAATCATTTTTTGGATGCTCATTCAATCAGTTAGTTAAGTCTTGGATTAGATAATGCTGTGAGGAAGGCAAAAAAAAAAAAGATCCCATGGCCCTTCTCTAGTGTCCATCTCCATCCCCAAGGCACACCTAAAGTTTATTTTTCACATTGCAGTCAAAGAGAGCTTTTGAACAAACAAATCTCCCTACTCATTACCTGTACCCATCTCTGCATCACCCTTTCTTGCCCCCACTGTATATTCCAATCATTATCAAAGTCCCAGGAGCACAGTATGCTTACTCTTCTTTCTTGGCCTTTGCACATGCTGTTCCCTCTGCCTGGAAGACCATCCCCCCCACGTTCACCAACCAAATCCCCCATCCTCACTTGGATAATTGTTACTCATGTTTCAGGTCTCACCTTAGATGCTACCTTCTTTGGGAAGCCTTCTTAGTCCCTGCTAGGTTAGTGATTCCATCTCAGTGCTACCTTAACATCTTGGGTTAACCAATATCATTTATATATATATATATATAAATATAAATATATATATATATATATACATATATATATATATATATAAATGCCTGCCTGCTTACTTATCTTCCACCACCTCCCACTGTACCCCAGAGCCTTAGGCTCTTTGAGGATAACAACTATAGCTGTTCACTACTCTATCCTTAATAGCTGGCTGTCATAGAACATGTGTTCGCTGAATATTTCTGGAATATTTCTGGAATGAATGAATGACTCTGCTCTTCTTGCCTATTCCCACCTGTGTGTCATGTCCTTGGGTACCCCACAGATTCACCACACTCCTGCCTGCCATACCCACTCCTTTGATCTTCCCTAACTTTCGCCTTCTTGAGGATGTTTTGAGCTCTACACAGGTTTGCCTCTAGTTCGTTATTCTGATCAACTGTTCACTTAGAGATGCTAATGGCTCAGGTGTCACATTCCTTATAAAGCATGTGGTCGTAAACTAGTCTTTTCGGGAGTTTCTTAGCCCAAAGCAAAAGCTATAATGGCAGACTTTCAATCCCTCTCCTGAAGGAAGCTTTCTCTATTCCTCAAATGCTCCTGTGTGAGCGATGGCCGCTTCCTTTGTGTAGACCAGCATCAAACTTAAATCTTTAATATGGAATACTTGCCCTGAGTGACCATTGTGCTCACGTTGTGAAAGACTCATTTAAAACAGTAATATTGCTTTTAATGGAAATTTTTGGGATAGGGTCACTGATACAAGTTACAAAGAAATAAAAAGGTCATTGTTATATGCTTCACATTTAATGTAGATATCAACTCTGCTTCCACACATTACGTATATATTTGTGTGAAGATTTTGTATGAGTTGAGGAGAAATTAAATGCATTTATCCTATTATGAGGTAAGTAAACCAGTACAGTGGAGAAGATGAATCCTCCGTGATTCATTCTTCAGGTTTCATGAAATAGCGATCTGAAGAAAACATTAATTTTACTATCTAAGAAATAAATGAATTCATCTGGGCTACTGAGAAATGATTTACATGTAGGTAAAATGGGGCAAAGTCTTGATCTTTTTCCATTTGAGAAAAATTCTCTCTGGAAATTACTCAAAGAGAAGAAAAAGCTACTGGGTCCAGATTTAAAAGAAGATAAAAAGCTTCTTGTTTCTATGGAAATGAACATGGGTCACCTTGCATTTCTCTTTTCTTCTTAATTATTTTTTTTCCTCAGGGCAGATTTCTCTAGCCTACTTTGTAATGTCTAATGACTTTACCATGGACGGATCATTAAATACAGAGCTAATGAAACCTTTAGAGATAATTTAAGCCGAACCTTTTATTTTGGAGATGAACCAGTTGGCAGTCTGAGAAGTCAAGCATTTTGTCCTCTGTCACCCTACTGTAGAGCAGCAGACCTGGAGCTTAAAACCAGTCTGGACCCTGGACCCTGTGTGCTTTCCATCACATTTACCGACAGTTGCTGGGAAATGTGGAAATAATAACTAGATGGCTAAGTAAATAAACAGTATCATTCCAATATTTAATTTATGACACATTAATAATATCCAACATTTTCTGACTGCTATTCTAAGTGTTTTATATGTATTAACACACTTGATCCTCACAATGCCTTATGATTCTTATTTTAACCAATAATAAAGCTGACGTGCGGAGAGCTAAGGAGACTCCCACAGCTGGTCAGTGTTGACGCTGGGCTGTAAGCGTGACAGTAGCCTCTTGAGTCTGTGTACAAAACTGCTACCTTGTACTTCCTTTCATTTAAAGTATATTCACAGATTATTCAAACATATGTGCAGTTGTGTTAAGAACAAGAGCATTGAAGTTATAAACAAGAATGAGGTAATTGGCTCTGCCAGTTAGCTGTGTAACCTTATATTACTTCCTCTCGCAAGGCCCCTGTGCTCTGGATGGTGACCTGAGGTTATTTCAGAATAGCACTTCCTCAGAGAGTCGCCGGGAAAGTTACCCAGGGTAATGCAAATAAAGTTCTTCCGTTCTGGAACTGAGTCTGCCACACGTGTTAAAAATTAATATGCTAGAGTGCTTGATTAAACTTGTAGTCTCATTGGCTGAAGCCCTTATTTCATTGCAGCAACACAGAAACTTTACTTTTTTTAACCTTCCTCTTTGAAAAAAATAAAAAATACACCCCTGCACTATTCTAGCTTAGTAATGTGACATAAGAAATTTAATTTATTCTTTATTAGGGCATTTTAATGCTTTAAAGTGTTCATTTTGAAAATGCTTTTGATTCTTTTTTTTTAAACTAAGTACCTTATAGGAACTTGCTTTCGCATTATTTGCTTGTTTCTACTAAACATGAAGCTCTAGAGAGGAAATTCAAGATAGCTGATGATTTTATTTAATCCTACTTTGTGTGTACAGTCGATATTGAGAATAAAACAAAGATATGTTAGGAAATAAATACAAGAAATAAATCTTATTTAAACAAACAAGCAAACAAGAACAAATTGTACCATTCCTTTAGAAATGTCATTATCTACCATACATAGCAGTCTTTCTTTTCAGCAATAAAAGACAACTGGCCATCTACAGATTTCCAATATCCTTGCAGTGTTGACCTCATCGAAAATTGATGAGATCAAAAGTACAATTATTCTGGACAGGAGCTGTGCTGCCAGATTATCTTGCACAGAAAATCTCTGAATGTCAACCTAGCACATATATTGAGCAGATATGGCACTTTCTCTCCTATAACTTCAAAGCATCATTGAGTAATTTTTTTCTCTGCACAATAGTTTATGACATTCATGTCTCTTTCCTCTCCTATCTCTTGGAGAATTTATTCTTTGATCTTAATCTCTACGAGTTTAATTTCCTTTTCCACTGTGGAGGTGTGGATTGGGTGGGAGTCATTGTAAAAGTTACAGAGTAGTAACCATAAACAAAATAAGACCTAAAGAATATAAGATTTTTTTTTTCTGGCATCACTGCTCCTGGAGAGTTGATGTGATGAGGTGCTTCATGGTGGTGAGATAGTATCATGACCTGTAACTCTGTTGATTCACCTTGGAACAATTCACCTACCAGCAACGGCCTGGGCTGACATTTTTTTCATGCTGCATTAAGAACCTGAAATACTGCAGGGAGTTCCTAACTGACCTCCTTCGTTTAGAGTCACCCTGACTCCCTAAATCATTTTCCACAGTGCAATGAGAGAGCACTCCAAAAAGTAAATCATGTCATTCCCCTGCTTAGAACTCACCAGTGGTTTCCTATTGCAGGACAATAAGTCCAGCTCTTTTAATAAAGCTTCCATGGCCTTTACAGCAGAGGCCCTGCTTCTTTTTGTAGCCTCCAATCCCATCACTTCCTTCAGTTCTTTGAACATCATGTGCCGTTCTTTGCCTCCAGGCCATGATACATGCAAATCCTTTTTCCAGGTACCCCCTAAGTCCCCCTGTCTATTCACTAGCTTATGGCACATGCTTGCTTGTGCAATAAAAGTGGAAGAGGACTTGTACTTCCTATTATTTGAAAAAGGAAATATTTTTAAAGTTATTTATTCACGTAAGTGCAGTTCTGTCTGTCTTTACTCATTTCTGTCATCAAAAAGATTTCTGAGGGGGCTTCCCTGGTGGCGCAGTGGTTGAGAGCCCGCCTGCCAAGGCAGGGGACACGGGTTCGTGCCCCGGTCCGGGAAGACCCCACATGCCACGGAGTGGCTGGGCCCATGAGCCCTGGCTGCTGAGCCTGCGTGTACAGAGCCTGTGCTCCGCAGCGGGAGAGGCCACAACAGTGAGAGGCCCACATACCGCAACATTTCTGAGGGATTGTTAGCAGCAGAACAAAGATTTATGCATCCCTCAGGCCTCATTTGGAGATTATGGTGGATCAAAGAGGGTGCTGATAATGTGTCTGGACAAAAGTCAAAATCTCAAACAAGGCAAAATATAGATTTTTTAAATGGCTGGTCTACACTGGGTTTAGCTAGCTGCTCACCACCACCACCCCCATTTTGAAATTGTCTAATTTCCATTTCTTACAAAAATGACTTCATAAAAGATAGGCTTTTGTCTCATTATGTGTAAATGAATGTAACAAATCGAATGCATTTCTCTCTCTTAATCTGCCCTACTCCACGCACCAGGATAAAATAAACAAGGTCTTTGGACATTCGAAAGCTCTGTTGAATGAACATCTTGTACAAACCATTGCCCCAATCAGCCTTACTCAATATAGTCTTGGGAAATACACTTTTATACATTATTTGTTAGAGATTATTCTCCTATTTTGTGGTGGAAGAGTTCATTAGTTCCCAGCCCATAGGTGCTTCTATGTAGGAGAAACAAGGAATGAATATAACATATACTGTAATTATCCTCTGAGCAGAACTTCCCTGGATTTATAAGGAGTCAGGAGGGATTAATGGAGAGAGCACTGAATCCTGTGACCTGGCATCATGCACATATAGTCTGCATTTCTCAGTAATTGGATAAGAAACCCTTGGCTGGTTCATTTCCCCTTGTAGGTTTCAGTTTTTCTCATCTATAAAATGAGGGATATAAGTATCTGAGTATAAATGTTTACATAATATTGAAGACATTTTTCAGCTCTATCATTCTATGAATTGAACCGGCATCATTAACATAAGATGAATTTAAGTCTCTAATTCATATCCTTGGGTCCACTTCTGCTCTCCCTCAATATATTCACATTGAAGCCAGAGCCTGTTTGGACAGTTCTGAATGAGAGCACATCATTCCTGCACCTAAAACCTTTCACTGGCTTCTGTTTGCACTAGGAGTAAAATAAGAACTCCTTGCCAGGCCTGACAGGCCCTGCATGGCCTATTGCTGGCCAAGCCCTCAGGCCTTGTCTCCTCCCCCTTTTTTCCTGAACTCTGCTGCTGCTGTTCTGGCCTTTCTTCCTGCTCCTTGAGCCCACCACGTGAATTTTCACCTCAAGGCCTTTGCACTACTCCCCCTCTGCCTGGTGCTTTCCTCTGTTCTTCTAAGGCCAAGTTTACGTCCTCACAGAGGGCTTAGCTCTAGAGGACACTTTGAACACACCATCTAACCTAGACACCTCCTGCCCAGCTCTTAGTCCTATTTTATCTTCTCCTACTATTTCTACCTGAAATAATCTTCGTTAATCATTTAATTGCTGCTTTCCTGTCTCCTCTATTAGAATGTGTGCTTATTGAGAGCTGGCAGCTTCCCTATCTTGCTCGCTGGTAATTTCCCTGTGCCTAGAAGAAAGCCTGGTATATAATAAACACTCCATAATATTTGACTCAGTGAATTCACCCTGAGGTGTATTTAACTAATCACAGGTTATTTTTTAGAGACTACTTCCCTAAGTATGGGAAAAGTAAGAGATGGTATAAGTGTCTGGGAACAGTAGGAAGCCAGATGAAGAGAGGTATATGTAGAGATTAGAGGATGGTAGAGAAAAAAACAAACTTTATCCTTTTTTTCAGTCTCTTCTGTCTAGTGTAATCTTAATCCAAAATATGCCAACATCACAGATAGGATTTCAAAGAAGTGGGAACAAGGGTGGAGCTAAAACTTACACCAAGCTTAAACAAAAATAAACAAGCCCAACTGAGGAGCAATTTGACCTGTATTGAAAGAGTGAAAATCATACATCACAGCCTCTCAGTGATAGGGCAGAATTTCCACCTCCTTACTCAAAGCTGCCCCACCTTTCCACCTGCAGCTCACTGGGGGACCCCAGAGAATTTAATCAAGACAGAGCCTTGGGAACCTACAGCCAGAATTTCAGTTTGATTTTTTATAAGGAAAAAAGATAGGAACGTTACAAAGATGCCATGGGGAGTGGGAGAAACCCCAAGCAACGGGGAAAAACCCCTCAAATTAAATTCTTATTGAGAAATATATCGTTCATTTAGAGTTAGTCAGGTTGAATTAAATAGAAAGACTTTTTATTTAACATGTAGGGGGAAAATGGGTATATAGAGTGACTATAAAATTTCTTTCTTGCAATTCTTGATGGTCCCTACTAACAATATTTGTACGCTCTGTAAATTTCTCAAGCTTTTTGAGTTTCAACACATTCTTAAGTACTAGGGCAGCTTTGATGCAAATACAAAAAGTACCCCAGATATAGGTGTCTGGTACTAAGTCCACAGTACTTGTTACACGTGTCTCTTGAGTACACAGCGCCCCACGGTTCTGTGAAAACAACCGTGGTTACCACACAGTTGGGTTTGTTGCCCTTCTGTACTACCTTTCTGTTTCCTGTTCTGACTCTACACTTTTAAATCCTCACGAGATACATGTCATGTCTTGCCTGATGTAGCGAACACATAAGCTGTTCATGGCATACATTTACCTTTGTGCCTGTGTCTCTTCTGGGACCTGATGCACCTTTTCAGAACCAGACTCCATCCTGCAACCTGCCACTGGGTTCGATATTCCATCTGACAAAAATTGCCATTGGAGTACATGACAGATGCGGCAAATTCGGCGATGGCTGTCAGGGATTTCTTTCTGAGTGTTAAGGCACACGGTTGAGAATTACTGCTCTGAATCTGTTTAAGCAGCTCAGTGTCCACCTTTCGTCTTCCTTAAAGAAGAGTGATTGCCCCTCTTATAAACCCTACTCTTACGATCTTGTCTACTCTACTTCATGTGAAATCCTGAAATTGAGATGACTTTTGACAACCCCACCTGAAATCTTAGTGTCATTTGGGGGGTTTGTCCACTGTGCTTTCTGGTCAACCTACAACTGGAGCAGGTATTTAAAGGGAATGTTGTAGTGAGTGAACAGGTGCTCACATTATATTTAGAAAACATGTCAATACTATTAAATTATTTGTAAAAAAAACCCCAGTATTCTACTTGTTCTGCAGTACACAGCTGTACCCCCAGAGTACAAAGAACAATGGATGTTTGTAATGTTTGTGTGTGTTGTGTGTGTTAGTGTAGGTGTGTGTGTGTTAATGTAGGTGTGTGTGTGTTAGTGTAGGTGTGTGTGTGTGTTAGTATGTGTGTGTGTTAACCCTAGAAAGTTTAGCATGTATTTATTAAACACATTATTATTTTAATTTTTGAAAAGTTGTTAACTCATGCCATGCTTCACTTTTGGCTGAAACTGGATGATTAAACTTGATCCTGCATAAAGGAGTTATAATAGATTGTTACAGAAGGAAATGGTGAGAATGAGGGTATGGATGAGATCGAAATAATATGTATGTACATTTTCCTATGCATGTGGCAAGTCTTGTATAACTTCACAACGCTCTTTGCATCCTTTTTAATTCCGATCATTTTGCATGGTATCCCATGGAGCTCCAAAGAGTTGAGTATAAAATCCTAACATGCCACTCCACCCACATCAGTTCCACAGTCGCTGGAGTCTACCTCTGCCTTTTGTGCCCCTTCACTTAGCGTAAGACTCTGTTCTCTGGAATGCGCATCCCTCTGGTAACTTCAGCCTCCCCTTTTTCTGTTTTCAAGGATGGGAGGAACAGTTTTATTGGACACCAACTGGGCGGGGTAGTGGAAGTGCCAAACAGCAAGGACCAGCGGGTCAAGTCAGCCAGAGCCATTCAAATCACCTACTACCTCCAGACCTATAGCTCTGCCACCCAAGACCTCATAGGGGAGAAGTGGGAGAATGAGTTCTGTAAGCTTATGAGGAAGCTCCAGGAGGAGCACCGGGACCTCCAGCTATACTCCTTAGCATCCTTCAGCCTCTGGAGAGACTTTCATAAGACCAGCATCCTGGCCAGAAGCCAGGTCCTCGTGAGCCTTGTGCTGATCCTGACCACAGCCACCCTCTCCAGCTCCATGAAGGACTGCTTGCGCGGCAAGCCCTTCCTAGGCCTCCTGGGGGTGCTCACCGTGTGCATCTCCGTCATCACCGCAGCTGGGATCTTCTTCATCACCGACGGAAAGTACAACTCCACCCTGCTGGGAATCCCGTTCTTTGCCATGGGTAACTATCCATCCTTGTGGTAATCGGCTTCTTACCGGTTTGGGGCAAGGTAGTACATTTCTTGAATTCTCAGGTGGAAATCTGTTTTAATTTTGCATTGGTATGTCTGTGTGATGTTGTGAAATTTTACCTGGGGTGCTGTCTGTTTTACCTGATTAGGCCTTTTTCAGTAAATTTTAGGCTGACCAAGGCACCTCATTTATGCCAGGGACTTTAATGCTGTCCAGTGTTTTTAAAGTACAAACTATTGTAAGCTTCTACTCAGCTTCTTCAAAAATTATAGGTTAAAGATCATGGGGTACGAAGTTAAGGAGGTCCAATACCTGTTTCACACAGATTTTTGTGGTTCATATTAGTGTTGCATCCTCAAACTGATGGTGATGAAGAGTGGATATCACGGGATGAAAATTGTGAGAGCCACCGATAGGTTCTAATTTCAAAGACCTTCATTAGACTTTGTTTATTAATTCACTTCAAAGTTTTTGCAGAGAATATACTCCATTTCCTCACCTCTATTTAAAATTTTTCTGCAGCCACTTAAAGATGTGGCCTCTAACTTTTTGGTGTCTGTTGAAAACAATTCATGAGTATCTTCAGTAAAGATTATCCTTTTTTGTACATTTTTCCCAGACATACTTAAACGGTCTAGAAAATGGTATGTGAGTGTGTATGTGTGTGTGTGTGTGTGTGTGTGTGTGCACGTGCACGCATGCACATGTGTGTGTTTCTTGCAAAAGAGAAGATCAAGTCTGGGAAGAAAAGTGAGTGATGGTTCATCAACAAGATTGATGGAACTTATCAGAATAGAGATGATGACGGTGATTATTTGTGGTGCCACTGAAGAGTTCTGTCAGATGTGGTACAATTCCATACATGCAGCAAAGGATAAACTGTGAAAATGGCCTCTAGACGGTGAACTGACACGCACAGGAGAGTCTTCAGCTGTAAAATAATTGCTTTTCCCTTCCCAGGTTAATATCAGCCCTAAATTATAGCTTTATTATTAAGTAAAAAAAGATGTAGGCATGCAGTTAAAGTCTTCCAGGTGACCTGGGCCCTTTTCATTTTGACCTAAACAAACGTTTTCGAGAACAACGTTGCAAAGTGGATTTATCTGGAAACCCGTCTTCACTGTGGCCCTGTTAGCTCATCTCGGTAAGTCTCAGTTTCCTCTTGTATAAAATGAGGATAAATGAAAAGCCAGTTCCAATTTGACCTCTATGGTACAGCAGTATTTCTACTTAAAACTAAATAATAATAACAATGATAATAATAATAAAGCAGCTATGCTTATTATCACTTAAAAAAATAAAATGAGGATAATGATTGGATAATAATGATGAGGATAAAAAATAAGTCAAAGAATTGTTTTCTGAACGTAATAGAATATACCTAAAGGTAATACGACAGGGTAGACACTCAGTATCATCGAGTTTTAGTCGTTAAGCTGGTGTGTTACGTGCAGTGGATTCAGTGATGAATAAGAAACAGCCCTTGGCTTCAGGAAATTGAAAGTCTTTCTTGCATTCTGCATATCATGTTTAAATGCATGTTCATCTTGTTAACAAAAAGGTTTTCTATTTGCTAAAGAAATATATGAAATTTTTTTTCACCAGTGACAAGGATAGGTCTAGATTTGAACCACTTATACTTGTTATGTTTTGTGGGCTCAGTCCTTTCACTTAATAATATAAGATTCATATGAATCATGCAGCATGA
Source organism: Monodon monoceros (assembly GCF_005190385.1). Lineage (NCBI taxonomy): Eukaryota > Metazoa > Chordata > Mammalia > Artiodactyla > Monodontidae > Monodon > Monodon monoceros. Next base: position 28,350,664 of record NW_021703780.1, read on the forward strand.
TTCACAAATGAAACATGGATCATTCGAGATGGACAAATTAGGCACCTTGTAGCCAAGAGGGCTTTTTCTAAAACTGGTGGCAATCTAATTAGGTAGTGGAAAGATTTATCAGGAAAATTCTATAATGTATAGAATTATATTTCATACGAATAAGGAGAAAAATTATCTCCAGTGATGCTGAATTGTATTCTAGGCTCAGATACTAAATCAGTGGTATTTTCATTCCTTAAAGAAATAATGAGAACACTGAAAGCCACAGTGAGGTAAATGTCCAAACCCTAAAACACACACTTTTCACATTTTCTCCTCTCTCAGTCATCTTTATAGTCACAAATCAGCCCTGGACAGGGTCGGTGCAGACTCCAGAAGCCTGGTAAATGGTTACTTTTCAGTATTCCTGCACTTCAAGTTCTTACAATAATCTTAGAAGAACTTTCCTGCTATGTTCTGAAAACATAACAACAGTAGACCTATAAATATATACTTATTTAAGGTATTTGCTCCATCAAGGGGGAGTTGGTTTTGTTGTGTTTTGTTTTGTTTGTAAAATGATCATAATGGTAAAGATACCAAGATGGAGAACTAGTGAAATAAAAGGACTATGCCACAGAGCTAGGACATCTGGGTTTCCATCCCAGCTTTTCCACTAACTTTGTATGTTTTGTTGGGCAAGTTAGGTATAGTCCCTTTGTCCCAGTTCTTCATCTATTTTTTAAAATTTATTTGTTTATTTGTTTTTATTTTTGGCTGTGTTGGGTCTTCGTCGCTTGTGCACGGGCTTTCTCTAGTTGTGGTGAGCGGGGGCTACTCTTCGTTGCGGTGTGCGGGCTTCTCATTGTCATGGCTTCTCTTGTTGCAGAGCACAGGCTCTAGGCACGCAGGCATCAGTAGTTGTGGTACGCAGACTCAGTAGTTGTGGCTCTCGGGCTCAGGCTCAGTAGTTGTGGCGCACGGGCTTAGTTGCTCTGTGGCATGTGGGATCTTCCCCGGCCAGGGATCGAACCCATGTCCCCTGCATTGGCAGGCAGATTCTTAACCACTGCACCACCAGGGAAACCCCGGTTTTTCATCTATTAAATGAAGGATTTGGACTCTTCAGTCTTAAATTTTGAAGTTCCTACATTATTCGTTTCATTCTTCAACTGAAGTTAGAATTTGATCATTCTTTTGTAAAAACCTTGAAGGTTTGTATTATCTTCAAACTTCTAACCTCCATTCTCCTTTATTGACTCTGTGTGTGTGTGTGTGTGTGTGTGTGTGTGTGTGTGAGAGAGAGAGAGAGAGAGAGAGAGAGATTGAGAGATTGAGAGATTGAGAGATTGAGAGCTGAGTTTGGCAGATACATACCTTCTGGTGGTACACACAGCATTGTTTAAAAGTAGTCCTTTGATGAATTAGTTTACATTGTGTCAAAACTGCATAATCCAGTGTTAGTTGGGTATAAGGAAAAGAAGCCCAACTCTTTTTATAAACCTCTATTTCTATTCCTATCTTCCTACAAAGATTTCTTTAAGGTAGTGAATATTCACTTCATTATGCTCCAAGATTCAAGCCATTCATCCTCACTAGAACTTACCCCTGAAGCTGGGTATGTTGCTTAGGTGTTCTACTCTTCAACCATTCTATTTTTGACCAACTGTCTTTCTTTAAGACTGCATCTGCTTGTTCTTTTTTCTGACCATTCATCCAGTTAATACCCGCAATGTCATTTCAGAGGCATGTATTCTGTACTTCCATATCCTTCATTTTTAAAGCCTGTACCAATTTTTTATATTTTGGCTTGTGTCCCTATAGGTAAATGTATGTTTGTTGAATTGTACTTTCAATATTTAGGCTTAGAAAAGAAGATAATTATAAGCATGTGTATTCTCTCTAGAAAAGATTTCAGAGAGAGAAATCCAGACTCATAATAATTTCTTTAAAAATGCTTAAAATGACCCCTTTTAGCTCCAGCTTAATGACCTTTCTCTATACAAGCATAAGCCAATGAGAATGCCACTAATTTAATTTATAACTCATTGTCGGCCTTTTTTTCACCTCATTTGCTTTATGTGGATGTGTTTCCTCTTTCTGGAAGGAGAAATATGGGCTAATATCGCACACTGATGCCAAGCTGGCTCCTGCTGTATCTTGCTGATCTTCTGTGGGTAGTTGCCAGGGACATTAGGAGCCTTGGTTCACTATTATTTTTGCTGTCCATCCTGAGTTTGTTTTATATGCCAGGAGTCTTACTTTAGTCAGCTTGATGTCACTGGACATGTGCAGATGACTCGTTTTTTTCAGGTGAACCCAGGGTTTCCAGATAGGAGACCTTCTCATTCATCATCCAAAAACTGAGCTCCATATTCATTTACTTATTACTTTATTCAAATATTTATTGAGCACCTACCATGTTCTGGAGTAAAAAGTATTGAACAGAACTGATCAAGTTGTTGCCCATGTGGATCTTACATTCTAAGCCTGCTAAGGGAAAGTGTCAGACAATAAACAAATAAATAATAAACTGTGTTATGTTATTGATAAGTGATATAAAGTATAATTGTAAAACAGGATAAGAGATAAAGAGCATAGGTGGTCAGAGAAAAGCCTTTCTAAACAAGTGAATTTGAAACAGAGAGCCAAATAAACTGAAGAAGGAACCATGCACTAACTGAGAAAAGAGTGTCTTTGACAAAGAGAACTATCCATGCAAAAGCCTTGAGATGGACCTTACTTGGTGAAGTTAAGAAAGAGCAAGAAAGGGAGTGTGGCTGGAGCAGAGTGGGCACCTGTCTGAGTATTATGCAATGTAGCATACAGCCAGGTCACATAGGGCACAGAGAACTTAATACTTAAGATGGTAAGCTATCTGAAGCATTTTGAGATGAGAGTGTGATCTGACTTACATTTTATGGAAATGAGTCTCAATGGAGCAAGAATGGTTATAGGTTATAACTCATACATAGGTGAGAGGTTATTGCAAAATCTTCATGGGTTATAATGGTGGCTTGAAATAGCATGGGAGCAGTGACAGAGGTAAAAAGGGATTAGACTCAGGATACAATACTGGAAAATAGAATTCACAGGATTTGCTGAAGGAGTGGATATGGTACGTAAGAGAAAGAGGAGTCACAGATGACCCCGAGCTTTGAGGACTGAATAACTAATCGAAAGCAGTTGCCGTTTACTGTCACAGGGAGATCGTGGGAGGAATAAGTTGTGGGGGAAATACAAGAGTTTCGTTTTCCATGTGCTCAGGTGCCTATTAAGTATCCAAGTGGGAAAATATGGAATTGGCGATATAAGACAGTATACAGATCAGGTTCAGAAGTAAAATCTATTAAGTTGGAGCTGAAAATATAAATTTTGGATTCATCATGACATACCTAATAATGAAAGCCATGGAATCTGATAAGATCAACTGTAAAGATAAATATTGATGGAAAATAGAAGTCGTCTAAAATCTGAGCCCAGGAGTATTCCAACACTTATGATTGGGCAGATGAAAGTGATTCAGAAAATGACACTAAGAAGGATTAGGCTATCAAGTGGGATAGCAGAACCAAGAGAGAATAGTGTCCCAGCAGCCAAGTCAAGAAGGTGTTTCATGAAGGAGCAAGAGATCAATTGTTCCAATAGCTGCTAAGAAATTGTGTCCGGTGAGAACTGAGAATTGGTCGTTTGATTTAGGAATTTTTTTTTTTTTTTTTTTGCGGTACGCGGGCCTCTCCCTGTTGTGGTCTCTCCCGTTGCGGAGCACAGGCTCCGGACGCGCAGGCTCAGCGGCCATGGCTCACGGGCCCAGCCGCTCCGCGGCATGTGGGATCTTACCGGACCGGGGCACGAACCCGCGTCCCCTGCATTGGCAGGCGGACTCTCAACGACTGCGCCACCAGGGAAGCCCTGATTTAGGAATTTGAAGGTCATGAGTGACTTTGGCAAGAGCTGCTTTAGAGGAGAGCTGAGGTTTAAAGAGGTTCAGTAGAGCTTGGAGCATAGGAAGTGAAGACAGTGAGTAAAGCTAATTCTTCTAAGGAATTTTTGCACTAAAGGGAAATAATGATTTATGCAGTTGGGGATGACGTGCAGTAGAGAAAGCTTCATAGTAAAGCAGAGAGAAGAGATTGCAGAAGCAATGCCATTGAGCAGGAGAGAGAGATAGGACGGGATTCAGAGCACAGCTAGAATCATTGGCTTTATATAAGAGCCTAGATGGCTCTCATCTACAGTTAAGAAAAGGGAAGGCAGAAAATATGGACAGATCCAGATAGATTGGTACATGTCGGGGTGGAACCACGTGGAAATTCTCTTCTATGGCTTCAACTTCGTCAGTAAAATAGGAAGCAAGTCATCAGCTGAGAATAAATTTGGGGAAGTAGACGTTAATTTGAGGAAAGTGAAAGGGATTCTTAAAGAGTCACTTCAGAAAATTGGAGAATAAAGAAGAAAATTTAGGTGAATAACTAGGAAGCACAAGAATCTCCTTGATGTTTACGTGCATGAATTAAAAAAAAGAAATCAGTTAGCGTGGTTGCTGAGTCGGTCCCCCCTCCAGCCATATATAGCTGCTTGGGGGAGGAGTTGAGTAGGCATTGAGATGAATTTAATCGGAAAGAAATTCCCAGAAAAAAAAAAAGAGAGTTTATAGTGTATGCAAAAGAGTGACTGTAATGACAGATCATGAACGTTGTAATAGTTAGGATCAGCTAGACTATGTTGCAGTAACAAATAATGCCTTAAATCCATTTAGTTTAAGAGAACAAAGATTAACTTCTTGCTCATATCACAGTTTGGTGTGAGTCGGGAAGCTCTCTTTGGAAACTCTTTGCCACCAGAGATTCAGGGATTTAGGATGCCTCTGTCTTACAACATGTTGCCTTCTCAGAGTTTGTGCTCCCCGGCATGTACACAAATGAGGGAATAATTAGAGAAATCACACTACTTATTAACTACCTTGTACCCAAACTGATTTAGTTACTTCTCGTCACATGCTCTTGGCCAGAACTAGACATATGGCCATAAACTAACTGTGAGGGAGGATAGAAAATGTAGGAGAGCAAATGGATTACTTTATGAGCATCAACTGTCTCTTCCACATAAACTAAGCCAAACAGTAAAGGTAACGAGGATTTATTTTGCCTCATCAGCGTGGTAAAACACTGATAAGGTCAAAATATTATATTATTTGTGGGGTCAGAGAATTGTCTTAGGTTGGCGTCTGTTCTGGTTATCTGTTTCTGTATAATAAACACCACAAAACTGGGTAGTGTAAAACAACAACCATTAGATTATGCTTGTGGATTCTGTGGGTCAGTATTTTGGAAATGGCACAGTGAGGTGAGTTCCTCCCACCTCTAGAATTTCTAGAGCCTCAGCTGAGGATGGCTTGAATATCTGAGGTCTGGCATAGTTGGATCTAGAACAACAGTTTTCAACATGGCTTCTTCGCTTACATGGCTGGTACCAAGTCTGGGACTTCTGAAGGAGAATCTCAGCTGGAACTGTTGAGCACAGCATCTAAATTTGGCCTCTCCAGCATGGTGTTCCTGGGGTAGTCAGACTTCTTATATGGTGGTTCAGGGCTCCAAGAAAACGTTTTGCACAAGAGAAGGACAAAAGTTCAGGGCTGGCTTAGACATAGAAGTCCCATAGCATCACATCAGCCCTATTCTACCATCTGAGTACCAGTCTCTAAGGCCAGCCCAGATCCCAGAGGAGGGCAGTGGGACTCCACCTCTTAAGACAGTGGCAGAGAACTGAAAGAGTGGCAGAGTCACATTGCAGAAGAGCATGTAGAATGGGAGCTACTGTTGTGGTCACCTTTGGGAAGTGCAATCACCACACAGTCGTAATGTGAGTGAGGTGCAAAGATAGAGGTGGATTCCAGAGTTGCTTGCTATAAAGGTTTTGAGATGAGATTATTACTGATGACAATGGCTGTGATTTGATCATTTGGGGATGGAAGACAAATGTTAAATTAAAGACATTAGATGTTCAAAGGACCCAATTTAACAGACATAGATATTCCATGATCTCCAAGGCCCAACAAATCTGGCATCTGCTAACCTTCTGACCTCAGGTTCAACCTGTCTGTCTCTCCTGTACACCTGGAAGGCTCTTCCTCAGATGTTTGTTTACCTCCTGCAGGTCTTTATACAAATGGCACCTTCTCAGTGGGGACTTTCCTGGCCACTCTGTCAAAAACCACAAGTGCTTCACCAGTACTCCCTTTCTCCCTCTCTGATTCGGTTTTCTCCTTAGAGCTCATCATTATCTAACATACAGTATACTTTACTTTTTGACTTGTTTTCCCCGCCATAGAATGTAAGCCCCCAAAGGATGTAAATTTTTATTTTTCCATTCACCGCTGTTTTCCAAATACTTCAAACAGTACTGGCCTCGGGTTGGCACTCAACAAATATATGTGGAATTAATGAATGAATGGTCTGTTAGCATTTCTCGAATGGGTTATAGTCTATTAGAGAGTCATTTAATTTAGCGTATCATGATCCATGTTTATATTTCACTTATGGGGAAGAAAAGAGAGTAGAAAAGGATAGGAAATATCAAAAGGTGTTGCACATAGTAAAGTGTTATTGCATCGTACTTTTGTTTCAGTTTAATATACATGTGTATAATAGACATGATGTAAGATATATTGCCTAATGTGGGTCACAATCAAAATTTTTAGAAAACACACTGTCTAGAAACTTCTTTGGACTAATGTCGTACGGAGACACAGTGATAGGTAAGGATTTGTTGTTAGGGAGGCAACTGGGAGAACTCATCAGAAGCATGGGTAGCTGCTCCTCTTGGTTCTGCTGGAGACAGAATCTGGATTTACAAAGGGGAAGGTATTGCCAGGGACATAAGGTATTACTTCTTGAGCACTTTTATTTTCCTCGACTTCGACCAGCACAGTGTTTGGCATATAATGAGCCCTCTAAGGTTTGATGGTTGGCTAAAATTTTTTAATGATTATATTAAGGGTTTTGAAATGTTTCTCAATAAGTTAGTTTTGCCACAGGACCTGTTTTACTTGGGGTCATTAAACCTATCAAAAGCCTGCCCCAAATAACCCTATTGCTAGAAGCTCTCTTATTGGAGCTATTTTTTAACTATGTCAGTTGCAGCCACCCTGCTCTTGGTGATAAATAATCATCTTCTTTGGGAAAATGTTGGTCAATGATGTGAAAATATCTCTCTGTTTAGAGGCTTGGAGTCAGAAGACCTGGAGTCCAGTCAAGTCCCTGTCCATTCAGGTGACTTCTCCTTGGGCCTCCCACGTTTTCTCTTTCATAAGATGAGGAAGTCGGACTGATTGGTCCTTAACATCTTTTCCACCTTTACTCCTTAATCAGTGAATCATTCATGTGACATTTAGGCTCTATGTTATCTAGGTTTTTGGCTCATTGGGAGCTGGAACTGGGTCTACTTGTCATCTTTTCAAGTGTCTAGTCCAAAGTTTCCATAGCATGCATTTTACAAATGTTGACTTTTGCAAGAGAAGGTTTAACTTTTGGTTGTCTTTAGCTTAGATATCTTAATGTCCTTATTTTTTATATGTTATTCTTCAGTTTTCATTTCTTTATATTGATTTCTGTTCTTTTTGTAGCTGTGAAATGGACCTCCCGGAACAGAAGTTTTTATCAAGTTAAGATGTTGTCTCACTAACTGGTTTTTGTAGACCTTTTGAAGGAGGTGGGAAGGGAACAGATCTTGGCATAACAAGTAAGAAGCTGAATTTTATGCCAAGCATTTGAGGTAGCATTGAATAGTATGTAGTTTTTATTGTGAAGCACTGTCCAACATTACTAATAATTATATCCTGACTCCTTAAGATTCTTATTTTCTTTTGAATCCACCTCCATCTGTTGCACTTTTTACTGCTAATGAGCTTCCTCCCATGGTAGCTGGAGTTTAGGAATGAGGAAGAGTATTTATATAACAAAATTTTACTCAGGGTGAAAAGCATATGGGCCCATTTTGGTGATTGTGTTTATCTCAAGGGTAGGTGATGTGCTAGTTTAGACTTTTAAAATGGAAAGAGTTGTAATTAAGCCTTATGCTTTCTAATATGTTATGCCCTTGCTTTTTTACTTCTTAAATCAGATAGTGAATTAGGCTTGAATATTTAAGCAGACAGGGAAAGGAGAGAGACATCAATTTATCCGGTATATGGTAGAACTGTTCCTATGTCAGCTTCTACCACTTCTCCAGTGTGGACATCTAAGCCTTCCTCAAATATGCATCTGTCACAAGCAACCCTAACTATCCTCATTAATTGAAGTTGACTTGATTGTCATATGAGAATGTTCAAGAAAAAAATATTCCTGATGCAGAAGAGCTGCAGTTGCCAACCAGATCAGGATTTTCTGCAGTGCTGCATCAAGGTAAAAATTGCAATTCAAACTCCTGAAACTTGAAGGGTGAACATGCATTAAGGCTATGCCATTGCTTTTCTGAGGAAAAGCAAAGTCTCAGCCAGATAAAGCTCATTTACAAACTAGAGACTTATTTCCAAGATTCAATTCATTTCCAAGCCAGTATTTTCATACCCAGTCATTGAAAATTAGCAGAGAAAAATGAGATTAATCCTGCATTGGTTTGAGGGTCCTAGAGGCCAGCCTTGGGCTTCCAAGAATTGAAGAATCCTTGTACACTGATTTTCACCTGGCTTCCTGGAACACGGTGGTTTGTGAATGCATCAAATATCTGTGTGTCATCGTGATTGATTTTCTTTGTAATGAGAGAGCAATGCCTTCATCCAGACCAAGGCCAAACTCTATTATTCAAGCCTTGGCTTATAGATATCACTCTGTACCCTTAGAGAAGTTATAACCTGAGTTTGAATTTAATATAAAGAAGATGCTGCTACGTTTCCTACTGCTTCTCACACTGACTTGGCCCAAATGAAATAAGAATATGTCCTGGCCAGTGATACTTCTAGTGATTGTTTCAATGTTAAGTGGAACATCCTAAACTAAATATCATACTTAATAATATAAATCAGCAAAGTATTAGTTAAGAAAATTTACTAATAGTGTTTGAGATAATAAAAAACATAGAGTATAACCATAATAGTCAATGATATAAACAAAATAATGAAGGAAAAGGAGATAATTTTATCAGAAAGGACTGGATATAAGAGTAGGTTAAACTACATTTTAGCAAAAAAAATAAAAAGTGGTGGATTTGGGGAGAAACAGATTAGATGGCTCATTTCATTGAATGAAAACCAATCAAAATCACACACACACACATACAGACACACACACTCACACACACACACACACAAAGAGAAACCAGTGAAAGGCACCTAACTTGCAGATTTTGGGGTGAAACTGTGATGCATATAATAAGGACTCATAATAATTAACTGCAAGTTGCTAGATTCACTATAATTCAGTCACCTTCCTCTTCCTTTCCTCTGTCAAAGTCAAGGGTCAGGGCAACTTTATAATAAAGTTTACTGTGTTGGTACAATGTTTTGCGAATAAGAAGTGCTCAATAATTATTTCTTGAATGAATGACTTGTAATTTCACTAGCTCATAGCAGACATGAAGGAGATTTTTATTAGAAATGGATAAAAATCTGTGTTTGAAATTGTACATGTTCTTTGAAAAATTTTAGAACCATGGCTTTTAAACAAAGCCATTGAAAGTGTTTATGTAATGAGGAGATTGTGAATTTCCAAACGTGAGAGTATAGTCTAAATGTTGTATCTTTTGTTTGGTGCATCATGTACCTTAAAAGTATCCCGTTGGCCATTTGATCACGCAGATGGCTTCCTGTTCACCCAGAGGAACGTAGGGCAGCTGTTTCCATTAAATGAGGAAATACTTAGTTCATGAAAATAGTTCATGAGATATTCTCAAGCCTGGAGAGGAGCCAAGGTCAGAACCTGTATTACTTGATTTTCCCTCCCAGGTTCCTTGACTCTGTTAGCAGTTCTCAAACTCGGCCCTGGGGAGTCCTCGGGATGTGCTGGGGGTGCAGTGGGCCTCAGAAAGAATTAAGCCCCCAGAAGTCCTGGCTACTCCTTCCTGCTTCCGAACAGAAACTTTGTTCTGATATTTTTACATGACAAGTCTCCATAGATATTTAGTTTGAGGAAAAATTCCTGTGAATTAAAAAAAAAAAATGTTTGAAAACTGCCCGTCCTCTACCATCCTGTAGTGCCTCTTTCATAATAAAATGGAAGGTAGAAACTAAACTTGAGGTGAACTAAGTGTATCTTACAGTCTGGGTGGCTGTGCTTTGATCAACTGTTATATCCACAGACAGCCTGTAGTCTTTTTGTTGAAGTATTCCTAGAGGCAGGATGTCTACTTAAGACCTTAACTTTCTCTCTTGCAGACAAGTTAACCTATTTTTAAGATGCAGAAAATCCAAAAGGATGGAGGCAGTGAGGTTGTATCTCTGTCATGAGAACTAAGTAAGACTGCCAAGAGGCTCCAAAGGGTAGAAGTAATTGTAATTTTACTGTATTCTAGGGTTAGAATGGCTGTCTTACAGGTCAAAAAATTGTACTATAAAAACACAGTGACAAAACTAGATTCTCAGTGAAAGAATCCCGTTAACTAGGTTGACAAGGGTAATATGTTAGCCAGAATCTCTGTCCTGGTAACCTTTTCAAAAAGTGGTTTATACTAGCTAGGCTTCCCTTTCTCAAGATATATAAAAAAGACTCAGAGGGCTATGTGATGAGCATAAATTAAAACACAGTGAGGCAGCATGTGATCCCTGACGCAGGCAGGCAGACCAGCAGGGCAGGGTGGGAAGCGCTGGTGGTGCCAGTGATGAGTGCGCCCTCCCGTCTCACAGAGACCGCCGAGTTCCGTCAAGTCTAACTTTTTAGGACTTCCCTGGTGGCACTGTGGTTAAGAATCCGCCTGCCAGTGCAGGGGACATGGGTTCAAGCCCTGGTCCGGGAAGATCCCACATGCTGCGGAAGCAACTAAGCCTGTGCGCCACAACTACAGAGCCCGTGTGCTTCAACTACTGAGCCCGCACACCTAGAGCCTGCGCTTACCGCAACTAGAGAACACCCGCACACAGCAATGAAGACCTGATGCAGCCAAAAATAAATAAAATAAAAAAATTTAAAACAAGCAAACAAAAAAACCCACAGTGATGTCTGATGGATTTCCTTGTTTCCCACAAAGAATGATGCCAAAATGCCCACCCGTGCCTCCCAGATTCAGTGTCATTCTCCCTTGGGAAGTTCTGTGTACCCAATACAGATGCTCACATTGCTAGACCTTACCATTCATTCTGTGTTGGCCACCACCATTGATAAGCTTTCTCTCTAAGATGATTCTCTAAGGTGACTCAATATCGCTACGTAGTAAACTAAGTAAAGAGTGTTTCTGTTGGGACTAGGAGACATTCTTTCTCCTTTGATTATTTACTAATGAGTTTAATCCTCAGAGAGGGACCATCTTTCTATGATTTCCAAGTGTTTGTGGTTCTTCCTTTCTATTCCCCCTGTGATCTTTCTTTTTGGTTTATTATTTATTCCAGTCTGTTTATCCCTTTGCCCTTTCTGCTCATTCTTCTTAACCTTATCCTGAAAGATGAGAACCTTAAAGCAGTAGCAGGTTATGTGAGTTCCTGTATTCCCCACCCTATCCAAACAAGGTTATCAACACACCATCTACTCACTCAGGTCAGCACTGCTGTGTGTCTATAGCAGTCTGGCCAAGGGAGACATGTCTGTCAAAGGAGGCCTGTGGGCTTCATCTCTATGCAGCCTCTAATTCCAATTTCCTTCACATTCTTTGCTCAGACCAAAACCAAACTGCTATGTGGCCAGATATACAAGGCTGTTTCATGTCTCATGATATTCCTTTTCCTGGAGATTCCCTTCTATCTCTGCTTTGTTCTGATTTTCAAAGCTTAAATGCCTCTTGCTCTATGGAAATTTTTAATGACTTCTAAACCCAAGAACGACTGATTTTCCTTTTTGCTTATCCTTGTTTACATGCCTATATTTACTTCCATGTTAGGCTGCAGAGCTTTCATTAGAAAGGATCAACTTACTGTTTTTGTATCCTTAGCAACTAGTAGTGGGCCTAGCACAATTAGGAAGTATTTTAAAATTATTTTTGGACTGACCATTCTGCCATATTAGCCCACTATGCATAACTGGCCTTCACCTTGGGTTCCTTGAAAAGCACTTGTGCCTGTAACTCTGTTTGCACTCTCCATCATCACCAACAGATTTTCTTCTCTACCTTTCTCTTCCCTGATCTTTGCTCTGGAAGGCTGATTCCTATGGACGCATCACCCAGGCTCCCTTTTCCTCAGGCTTTGGGTTGGATTTGGCCACCAAGAGGCATCACCAGGAGATAGTAGGACAGAAGGAGAAAGAGGTCAAGGTCTTTCTTCCCTGCTGCCTCCCTCCCTGCATTGGCATTATTTCTCTGGCAATAACTCCAGTCTCTGACAAGCAGCCACTCCTCTGTATCTATAGCTCTTACTGGACCCTGATCATACTATTTCCTCCCTTTATTCTGTTAGACTTAAAAGTGGTAACAGCTTCCTGCTCTTGATAGTCTCTGGGTACCTCAACATCCCTTGTTGTTGTTTCTTTTCCCATTGGCTCTGCTCATATCTCTGTAAGTAGTCTTTCAATTAAGGTTTTTTATTTATACCATTTGAAGGATTTCTATATGTCCTACCAAGCCTTTCAATCTCTTGCAAGATATACAGCATCCCAGTATCTTGTTGGATCTGACATTCTGCCCTCAAGTCCATCCGCCTACCTTAATTCTCTGCTTAACACTAGCCAACCAACCTTCTCTAAGGGCACTGAATCCTACTCTCTACCAGCCCAACTCCTGGTCACCCATGGACCTAAGGAGCAGTCTGCCTTGCCTACCTGAATTTGATTACCAGTTGACATCTGGACATCTGCAGTCATGTTCTTCTGCCTGCCATTTTGGACATCTTAAGTTCACAATGTCCCTTGGACAGTGGGCAGTGTATCTCTTTTTAGAAGCCATTCTTGTGTCAGGACTTTGCTTTCTCCAGTAAGCTGAAGTCTTGAGGGCATGCAAGCTTCCTATGCAGACTTGTTTTTGTACTTTTCACGGCTATTACGATAGGCCATTTTTGAGAAAGATCCTACAGAAAAAGTTTTAAACAGAAATGTTTTTACCATCACCTTTGGTAAAACTTAGGGCTGGCATTAATAGAGGCTATGCCTTCTGCAAAGCAAGAATGAGAAGTTATCTCATTGGAGAATTCCATATCACCATAATCATTTTTAGGTCATGGTGGCTATTTTATTCCTTGTACCTAGTTTAAGCTAAAAGTAGTTTGATATAAAATTGTTGCCTTACAGTCAGATTTTCCAAATATATATAAAAAGAGGCTGCCTGTCCTTGTTTTGTGCCATGGTGCCTGTGCTTTTGCAGCTGAAAATAGCATTGGTGCTTGTTCTTGGCACATTTTACTGCAAGCTTCTACCTAATTTGCTGTCCACACTCCCCCCGAAGTCCTTTTCAGCATTGCTGCTTTCCAAGTATTTCCTTCTCATTGACTATCTATGTCTCACTTTCCACAAAGCTATTCATTTTCCAGTCTTGAGGTTGACACACATCCTTCTACTAACTCTCTTCTTGCTAGAATCCCTGTTTTCTATTCCTAGGTAGTAGGTTTTTGTTTTTGTCTAACTCATTTGTTTCCATTATTACAAAAACAATGCATTTTTAGGAAAACATTGAAAGATAAACAAAATCTAAAACCGTCATCCAGAGATAATTTTTGATAAAAATTTCATGTTTATTCTTTGACTATATCTATAGAGAGATAAATATGTCAATATATGAAACAAAATGAGATGACTGTATATATATACTATTATGCAGCCTGCTTAATTCAATAACTCAACAATTTCCATATGTGCAAAAAAAGTGTAAAACCTGAATATATACTATTTTCACTAATAGTTATATGTTAACATGTGTGAATACTGCTCAGATTAAAACATAGAACATCACCAGCATTCCTATAGCCTCTTTCTCATCATACCCTCTCCCTCGCAAGAATCATTATCCTGACTTTTTTTTTTTTTTTTTGCGGTACGCGGGCCTCTCACCATTGTGGCCTCCCCCGTTGCAGAGCACAGGCTCCGGACACGCAGGCTCAGCGTCCATGGCTCACAGGTCCAGCCGCTCCGCGGCACGTGGAATCTTCCCAGACCGGGGCACGAACCCGTGTCCCCCGCATCGGCAGGCGGACTCTCAACCCCTGCACCACCAGGGAAGCCCTATCCTGACTTTTAAGGTTATCAGCTCTTAGCTGTTCTGCATAGTTTCACAACCTATGTTATAATGTACATAAAAATATATATTATTATCTCTTCTAGGTGAACTAAATATTTTATCAATGTAAACTGATTTTCTATCTCTAGAAACAATCTTTGCTGTAAAGTCTGTTTAGCTTCATCAGAATCTTTTGTTTATATTTTTAAAATATTTTTTTTCCATTCTTTAAGTATCAACCTTTCTGTTTTCTTAGATTTTCTATATGTGTCTTGTAAGTTGCATATAGTTGGATGTGGAGATTTTTCCTGTCTTAATGATTTTTGTCTTTTAGCTGAAGAACTTAATCCCTTTAGTTCCTTTAATATAATTTCATATATTCGAGAGTTTAAATTTACCATTCTATTTTGTGCTTCCTATTTGTCTCACACTTCCCATATATATTCCAATCTATCTGCCTATATATATATATATATATATATATATATATATATATATATTCCTTTTTGGCCATCTTTTGGATTGAATTAATACCTTTTATTATCCCAATTTTTTCCCTTTGCAAATTTGAAAGTTAAATGTTGGCTTCTAATTTTGTGATTGCTTTAGAAATTATAATATTGATACTTAACTTATCGAAATCTAAAATGCATCAAAACCTTCATTTTCTTCCTTATGTAATAAAGTAGTTACATCATTTGAACTCCATTTAGACCCCCTCCTGACTTACCTGTTAATCCTGTCTACCGCTTTAATTCTAATGTTATTATTTAACCTCAGTAGACATTATTATTTCTTTTTTATATAGTACATGGTCTTTTACATTTACCCACATTCTTGCTACTTTTTTGATTATCATTTCCTCTTACATCTCACACCTTTCATCTGGAGTTACTTTTTTCTGTCTAAAGGAAATTACTTAGTACCTTTAGAGATGTTCTACAGGTGAAAAACTCAATTTTTTGTTTCTTCATCTGAACATGTCTTTTTTCCTCTCATACTTGAAAGTTATTTTTGCTGGGTATGTAATTCTTTAATTACATTGAAAATAATGATTCTCTATCATATTATTCCACTGTCTTTTTCCTCTGACTATCTTTAAGATTTTTCTTTGTCTTTGGTTTCCTGCACTTTCACTATGATATATCTAGATGTGGCTTTCTTTGTATTTATCTCACTGAAAATTCATTAAGTCCCTTGGTTTCATGAAGTATTGTCTTTCATAAATTCTAAAATATTATCACTTTTATCTATTCAAATGTTATTTCTATCTTATTTTTTTCCCTCCCTGTTGAACTCCAATGAAACATGTTACAACTTCGCATGTCTCTTATCCTCCCTTTGGCATTTTTCCCTTTGTCTCTCTGTGCTGAATTCTGAATAATCTCTTCTGTTTGATAGAATAGTTTACTAATTTTCTCTTTTGCTGTATGCTTGAGGGTGACACCGTCATGATTGGGATCAGTGCCTTTATAAAAGAGACCCCAGAGAGCTAGCTTGTCCCCTCTACCATGTGACGTACACAGTGAAAAGGGGCCATCTACGAACCAATAAGTGACCCTTCACCAGAAACTGAATCTGCCAATACCTTGGTCTTAGACTTCCTAGCCTCTAGAACTGTGAGAAATGAATGTTTGTTGCTTTTAAGTCACCTGGTTTATGGTATTTTTGTTATAGCAGCCTGAAGGAACTAAGACACTGCACCTAGGCTATTACTAAAATACCTATCAAATTTTTAATTTTTATTATTGAATATTTTTATGTCTGAAAGTTTGACTGAGTTTGTTTTTGAGCCTATGTCCATATCTATTTTGTGTTATTTGAAGATACTTTCAAAGTTATGTATTTTTAAAAACAGTAAATGTAGTCTTCTAAGATTTTTATATTCATTATATTATCTGGGGTCTCTGTGGCTCTGCTGCTGTCTGTTGTTTGTACAGGTCTTAAATCAATCACCTTATTTCCTTGTGTGCCTAGTTATCTGTGAGTGTGTGGTAGTCATTATCCTTGAAAAAAAATTGTGTGTTTTCAGATTCCTGTGATGCTGTACCCTCTTCCAAAGAGGCTTGTGTTTGCATCTGTCTGGTACCTGTGGGCACTTATGAGTGGAAACATCTCAAATGTAGTTCCCAACTTGAGATTCCTTGCTCCATCCAGACTATGGTATCCAGGGTGTAAATGTACACAAAGACCCATCTATAAAAACAACTTTTATGATTTTTTTCCTTTTCATTTTTCTTCTCTATTCTACTCAGCACAGATACCATCTCTAAAGTGTGTCATTGCTCTGAATATGTGGCCTTTGAGATCCCAGCTTGAGGTGGGGAAGGTGTCTCAATAAGACTTCTCACCTCGCACAGACCATAAAACTAAATTTCTGCCCTCCCTCATAAATGAAGGCTATTAATCTGAAGCCCAAGTGTGCAGTAGTATTATTTAAAAAAAAAAAAAACCTCTCAATGAAAATAGAGTTGCTGTGAAATTCTGCTTAGCACTCTACATTCAGTCTTAGCCCAAGAATTTATTCTTAAAGTTCCCCACTATATTTGCAGCACTTTAGTGATTTTTAGGACAAGGTTTGTTAGCATATTTTGTGTTTATTTTTTATCTAGCAGTTTTCTTGTTTTTGGCTAAAAGGTTGATCCAAATAGCACGATCCTGTAATATCGGGAAGCAGAAACAGCTGCAGTGTCACTTTTAATGGCTGGATATTATTCTGGACTCTGTTTTTAAACCATTATTATTTTAGTATTTTCATGATATACATGTATTGTGTGCTTAATGTTAATATTAGCTGCTTTCTAACCCAAGTTTGTTTTTCACATAATTTCATAGGTTACAATTTGTTCATTATCTTCATTTTCTGATTCAGTAGATAATATTCAAATACAAACTTTTTAAAGCTTACTTTTACTGTAGACCAATTAATACTTTTCCTTTGAAAAACAGGCATCTCCTTCTCAAAGGAAAGGGTTTGCCACTATGAGAACTTTAATCTGAATTTAGAAGCAAGACGTTTCCATACACAAGGTGCACTAGAATGACACTATCTAGAGTAAGACACTACTACATCACCAGTGTAGAGTGCAATGGTCAAGAAGTGCCTTCCCCGCTGCAGTGACTTGCTTTTCATATCCATGTTCAGGAAGTTGAGAGGATGCCAGTCACTATATTACTAGACCATACTGTTGATACTCCTATCCTACAATTTGATGTACATTTTGAGAGAAAACAGAAATAATATTCATGGAGATTCTTGAGTTCACAATTCAAAAATATCGGTCTTTGGAGTATTCTGGGTTCAAGTTTCATTAGACCAGATTGATAGAAAACATAATTCAGCTCCACTAGGCAGAACAGATCCAGGGATTTGATGACAGTAAGGTATAAAGAATCTCTTATAAACCAGTGAAGACAGTTAAGAACAGATACATATACCTTTTTTTTTTTTTTTTGGCCACACGGCATGTGGGATCTTAGTTCCCTGACCAGGGATCGAACCCGCGCCCCCTGCATTGGAAGTGCAGAGTCTTAACCGCTGGACTTCCAGGGAAGTCCCCAAGAACAGATACATATACCTCTTTATCAAAAGGTTCTGAACTTAAATGCCTTGGGGGACAGGTTGCGAATACCGATACGTTTACACTGGTATGTGCAATAGACTTATAAGACAATAGGGAATGATGGGGATTGGTGCAAGAGAAAATATATAGACAGCCAAAAGGCACTGAAATTTAATTTTTTAAAAATCCACCACCTATATGAGATACTTCTGCAAGCCAGGTTGTATGGTCAGGGAGCCAGGAAAACTGACAATGGAGATTTAATAACAACGCATAAGTATTCAGCACTTAGAATGTTCCAGTAATAACACCTTACAGGTATTAATTTACCTAATCCTTATAATAATCCATTGTATATGAACTTCTATTATAGGTCAGAACAATGAGACAGAATTTTACTAATTGGCTGAAGGTCATATCAGATAGTATGTGGTAGAGCCAGGGTACAAACACAGCAGCTCTGTCTCCATCTATGCTCTCTGCCGCTAAGTGTATTGTCTTTCCAAGTCTTCATAAGTAGCTAATTATTAGACAAGTTAAAGTTCTAGAAACAAAATTAATACTGTCTACCAGATTCTCTCAAAACTCAGACATATTTTCTATCTGATAAAAAGAAAAAAGTATACATAGTATTAATATATTATATCATATTAATATATTAATTATATACACATACACACAATTACTCAGTTCAGTATAGTTTGAAATTTAGCATGAAGCAGGTCTGCTTTGGTCTCTATTCAAAAATAATTTAGATACTGAAAAAACAAGAGAGCCAAAAGAAGAAAACAAAGTTTTAAAAGGAAAAACTCACCTCAATATAATATCACCACAAGTTTTTCTCATCATGTAGACTCCATGGATATTGCTAAAAATATCAGTGTGTTTGAATGAAAATTCGTATGTTGAAATGTTAGGCTTTCTATACCTGAAATGAATGGTAAAAATAGGGCAGAGTAATAAAAAGTTATTTGAATATGCATATGCAACATAAATAGCAGTTGACTCAGCATTAATTTTATTTAATTAAAACGATCAGTAGTTTTTTTCACCTTCCATTAAATGAAGGATTTCTTCTAAGACAAGAATATTGAATGGGAATAGTTATATCATAAACTTTTCTTTCTCCATTTTTTACATATTTCTAACTTTATAATGCTAAAAAATATTTTGACTAAATATATGGCTTTCATACAACATTTTGCTATCTTGGCAAATCCTTTGTTACCACAAATAATTTTATTACTGTTCAAAAATATTAGACCATTCTAGCTAGTTACTTCATAGAATTCCATGTGTCCTCATATCTGTCTTTGTACCACTTGTAAGTTTTTAGCATGTCCTTCCTTTTGTACTGTGTGGCCTTTTTCAATATTTACTTAAGGCACAGAGAACCGGTCCTATCACCATGATAATTTTTATTCAACTATGTCAGCATAAAGGAGCAATAAGAATAGCAGCTATGCACAAGAAAGGCAGGAGTCATTAAGAAGTTAGGGTCTGACGCAGACATAGTAATGGACTTGAGGACACAGGGAGGGGGAAGGGTAAGCTGGGACAAAATGAGAGAATGGCATGGACATATATACACTACCAAATGTAAACTAGATAGCTAGTGGGAAGCAGCCACATAGCACAGGGAGATCAGCTCGGTGCTTTGTGACCACCTAGAGGGGTGGGATAGGGAGGGTGGGAGGGAAAGGCAAGAGGGAGGGGATATGGGGATATATGTATACGTATAGCTGATTCACTTTTTTATACAGTAGCAACTAACACACAACTGTAAAGCAATTATACTCCAATAAAGATGTTAAAAAAAAAAAAAAAGAAGTTAGGGTCTGAGAATAATTCCAGGAATCACATGAAGAGATATATGATGTTTTATGAATACAAATCAGTTTTCAAAAGTAAATGGAAATGTGTTGGAATGGTCACAATTAAATTAGAAATTCCCATATTATTCATTTCACTGCAGAGAACCCGATGCTCATGTTAAACTCATAGAGAAAATCTTAACACAATTGAAAACATGAAAATTTGTCTTTAACCACAAGCTTAAAGAAAATCTTAAATTATAAATTATGTAATTGTTCTCCCTACCTTTGAAATTCCTCCAATACAAGTTGTATCTCACATCAACTTTAATTTCCATCACAGGTGTGCTGGGGTTTAGGGTGGCTTCCCCAAACTATGCCACAGTGGCATCTTGATTATTTTGAACTGAAGCTGCTTGAGAAGCAGCTGATGAAGGAAACTCTGACCCTCCTCTGTCCTCCTGAAAGCATGAAATAAATCTCTCATGTGAAAGGTGCCCTCCCTGCATCTGGAGATAGAAGGGATACCCTGTTGCCAGAGACAGGGAATTTGAGGCTGAAAAGCCTGTGAAAACAAACCTTGTTACTTCTTTAATTCATTACCCCAAGCCCAAACTCTGTTTAGATTTTTCACCAGTTAAACAGCCAAAACCTAAGTTTCTTTGTCTTGTCAATTTCTTACAAATTTATCGTTTCTTTGTCCAAAAAGTACAGTGGATGCCTGCTTTGGCCACTTCTTAGGTCCTATTTCTATGAGTGCTCCATGAGCACAAATTAAAATTTGGGTTTTTTTCTCCTGTTAATCAGTCTTGTGTCAGTTTTATTATTAGTCCAGCCACAAGACTGGGGTAGAGGGGGAAATTTGCCCTCCCTGACAGGTCCAGTTATGACAAACTACGTGTGCATTAAATTGTTAATTAAGCCATACTTGTAATGTATTAACATTTATCTTCCTTTCTGATGCATAATCACTGGTAAATATCTTCTGAAACTGGACCCATATATGTACCTTAGATATTCTTTAAGCATCTGTTGATCCGAACTAAAGCTTTATATGAAATAGCAGCTTTCATTAAAAGAACCATTAAATGAATCATTTTTAAAAGATTTAAAAGAATCATTTTTAGGGCAATTACCCTTAAATCTTTGTTTTTTGTTTTGTTTTTTTAATACCATGCATTTTCTGTCTTCCTTCCTTTCTTTCTTTCTTTTATTTTATTTATTTTTGGCTGCATTGGGTCTTCGTTGCTGCGTGCGGCCTTTCTCTAGTTGTGGCAGGTGGAGGCTACTCTTCATTGCAGTACGCAGGCTTCTCATTACAGTGGTTTCTCTTGTTGCGGAGCACGGGCTCTAGGTGCACAGGCTTCAGTAGTTGTGGCACACGGGCTCAGTAGTTGTGGCGCACAGGCTTAGCTGCTCTGCGGCATGTGGGAATCTTCCCGGACCAGGGCTCGAACCCGTGTCCCCTGCATTGGCAGGCAGATTCTTAACCACTGTGCCACCAGGGAAGCACTAAATCATTGTTTTTAAGATTTAATTTAATATATAACAAAGAAGGGAATCCTTGAATTTTTTGCAGATTTTAGTAATTAGGAGGTCAATGATGATTATCAAGTTATATATTTATGTAGAAACATTACTAATGAAAAATATTTATGATAAAACACTTATTGACCATTTGTGTCACTCTTCAATCAGAGCCTCTCATTTCTATTTAAATATACCATATTACAAGGTGAAGGAAATGTGTCATTCTTTTTGCTTAAATATTGCATATGTTGTACTGCCATGAATTTACATAGGAACTGGGTTAGAATTCCATTCCATTTACTGAAATGTTTGATATTTATGATTTATAGTATTTTTGTAAATGTAAAACTAGAATTACCCTGTTTTCTAGGTTCTAAGATTATAATGACCGGTTAGCATAGATTACCATAATATTTAGAGTTTTAAAATTTGAACTTCATAGGCCTTTAAGCCATTAGCATAGTTTGTTGAGTTTACTGGTGATTTACTATTGTCTTTATTTTTCCTTAATATGTTAAAATAACTTTAGGCATTTGCCAAAATTTTATCCTATTACACACAAAGACTGAGTTTTGCATATGGTTGCACTATAAAAAACTAAAATTGGAAATCTCAAGTTATTTGCCCTTCAAATCTTGAAATACCAAATGTGCCTTCCTAAATAGAAAAAAAAATTTTTTTTCAAAACTGTTTTAATGTCATGCTTTTAAATTACTCTCAGAATGTCTGCCTGAACTGTAAGAAAACTAAATATTTAAACCACTGAAAACTAAACCTTTCCGTTCTGAAGCTCAAAATCATATTTTGAATCATGCATAAATGCAACATTGGCATTATAAGGCATCATTAAAACTTCCTTTAGTAATATTCTTTCAACACGCTAAAACTCATTTTTCTTTTGCAGAAACAAACTAAAAAAGCAAACAAAAACTACTTTGCAAACGTTATTAGCCACCCAATTGTCTTTCTTCCTCCATTTTACCTCTAACACAGTTTTCTTGCCTTTGTCGTCATTTATTTGACTTTTTGATGTCTACTTTTAAATTTTACCCTAACGTTTAGAAATGTGTAATCTATATAAGTAATCATCCAAATGTATGTCTATATTTAATTTGATTTATTTTCTTATATTTATTAATTAAATTAAATCATAATTAATTCTTTAGTTCAATTCCATTCTGAAGGCATTAAGGGCATGTTTACTCTGTGCTTTGCCATATACATTATATATATTATTTTATAGTCCTTTTAAACATTTTTCAAAGTTATTTATCTTGATATGCATTAGTTGCCCTCAAAAAAATATAGTCTTGTTTGGAAGTCAGTTACACTACATTTATGAGTTAATTCGTGATTTCATTCAAAATTCTTCTTGAACACCTATTATCTTTTAGACATTATGCTAGGTAGTGGGGGAAAAATAGGTAAGTCAGACTGATGTGGTCCCTTCATTCATGGAGATTAAGTTCTAATTTTTGTACATATGGAAAATTAAGGACTGATTTAGGATATAATCTGAGATATTTTGCAAAGATAAATAGTAAGCACCATGAAAGGGCCATAAAAAAAGAGAGATGAGGTTGTGGTTGACTTCTTGAAGAAAATTCAAGGGAAGATGAAACTCGATGTCAGCTTCATAGGTAGACAGTTCTTCTAATTAGAGATGCTGCTACAGACATTTTTAATCGCATACCTTCCTTACAAACCACTAAAAGCAAACAAAGAGTCACAACTATAAATTGTGAAGAATATCTGCTCTGTTGGACCAAGATGAGAGATGATGAAGAGTCAACATGTATCCATCTCCTTGATCTTATGGCAGGCTGCAGATTTCCTGACAGTTAAATGTCAGAACTCTGGAAAGAGCTCAGACCACTGTTCTAATAGCAGAATGAGATGTAGAAGCCAAGGCAAGCCTTGGGAGGGTCAGAGAAATGTCCCATGAGAACCCAGTCTAATACTGTAAAATGTTAGGAAAAATGGAGCAAAGGAAAGAGTAGTCTTCTTTGATGTAGCTAAGCCTGGGTGAGGGCCGGAGTGGGAGCAGTGTGGACTACCTCTTAATCTCAGGGAACCTACATTTCAGGAGGGTCTCTGTGAGCCATACAGACTTCCTGAGTACCAAAAGCTAAAAGGAAATGGGCAAGCAGGATGGAAGACACAGAGGATTTAGTGAGGGAGAGCCTAAGATGGCCAGTCCAAACTGAAACGTGAAGGGCGAGCCCACCTCACTTCTGCTGCCAACCCCTCAGGGTTCAGCAATAGCTGGTCCAGACAGAATTGCCTCCATTTCATAACCAGGGAGGTTCCAGCATACAAAATGAAGGAAAAAAATGTAAGCAAAATGCAGATAATGAAGTTCTACCAGAAGAGCAGTTTACCCCAGAAAAACCTCAAAGCATGCCACATAGAAGATACAAACACCACAACCTCACTAGGTATTACAAACATGTAAAAAATAAACACAAAAGAAAACAGAAAAACTGAAGAGACAGTTAAAAAAAAAAAGGAATATTAAGTAGGCAGAACTCAGGGCAAAAGGGAAGGAAAAAATAAAATTATTAGAGAGATAAGCTACCTTGAAAGCAACAAAACAAGTGAAAACACATTTAGAAACATAGAACACAGACATGAGGAAATTGCATAAAGTGAAATAAAAAAGAACAAAAATAGGAAAGCAATTAGAAGATGATTGAGAGGGAGACCAAGGCATCAATATAATGATAAGCAATTATTCTGAGGGAAAATATAGAAAAATGGAACAGAAATAAAATATTCATAATTACCCCAACCATCCTTCAAGTATTAAGATTAAAGATAGATAATCTCCTGGGTGTAATAGCTCAGGAAATATAGCACACAAGACCCCTTTTTAAAAATGAATTATGTTTATAAAATGTCATTAAAAAGGGAATCAGAATCAAAAAGGAGAAGCCATGATAAAGCTATTGAATATAGAACCAAAGTTATCAATTCTTGTTATTATAATCATAGTGTCCAAAGATAATGCTGTAAAATTCTGTAAATATATATATTTTTAGTTATCCATTGCTGCATAACAAATTACCCCAAAACATACTAGCTTAAAACAACCAAAATTACTATCTACCATTTCTAGGAGTCAGGAACCTGGATATGGCTTAGCTGGATCCTCTGTTTCAGGATCTTCTG
This sequence comes from Monodon monoceros, assembly GCF_005190385.1. NCBI lineage: Eukaryota > Metazoa > Chordata > Mammalia > Artiodactyla > Monodontidae > Monodon > Monodon monoceros. The sequence continues at coordinate 28,374,995 of NW_021703780.1, forward strand.
TAAGGTTGTGATTAATTTTCAACTAGGGCAGGATCCCTTCCAAGCTCACTCAGTGGCTGTTGACTGGGTTCAATTCCCCACAGACTGTTGGATGGAGAGTCTCAGTTCCTCAGTAGCTGTTGTAGGCCAAAGACTATTCTCAGTTCCTTGTCACACGGAATTCTCCAAAATAAGAACATGCTTCATGGAAGCACAAGAGAGTCTGTGAGCAAGACGGCAGTCAAAGCCTTTTACAATCTAATCACAGAAGGGACATTCCATCACTTTTGCTCTATTTTATTTATTAAAAGCAAGTCACCAGACTCAAATCAATAAAATTAGAACTGAAAAGGAGAAGTTACAATGGACACCGCAGAAATACAAAGCATCATAAGAGACTACGACAAGAAACTCTATGCCAATAAAATGGACAACCCGGAAGAAATGGATAAATTCTAAGAAAGGTATAACCTTCCAAGACTGAACCAGGAAGCAATAGAAACTGTGAACAGACCAATCACAAGTATTGAAATTGAAACTGTGATTAAAAATCTTCCAACAAACAAAAGTCCAGGACCAGATGGCTTCACAGCTGAATTCTATCAAACATTAAGAGAAGAGCTCACACCCATCCTACTCAAACCCTTCCAAAAAATTGCAGAGTAAGGAACACTCCCAAACTCATTCTACAAGGCCACCATCACCCTGACACCAAAACCAGACAAAGATACCACAAAGAAAGAAAATTACAGACCAATATCACTGATGAATATAGATGCAAAAATCCTCAACAAAATACTAGCAAACAGAATCCAACAGCACATTAAAAAGAGCATACACCATGATCAAGTGGGATTTGAGGATTCTTCAATATATGCAAATCAATCAATGTGATACACCATATTACCAAATTGAAGAATTAAAACCATATGATCATCTCAATAGGTGAAGAAAAAGCTTTTGACAAAATTCAATACCCATTTATGATAAAAAAAACTCTCCAAAAAGTGGGCATAGAGGGAACCTACCTCAACATAATAAAGGCCATATACGACAAACCCACAGCAAACATCATTCTCAATGGTGAAAACCTGAAAACATTTCCTCTAAGATTAGGAACAAGACAAGGTTGTCCACTCTCACCACTATTATTCAACATAGTTTTGGAAGTCCTAGCCATGGCAATCAGAGAAGAAAAAGAAATAAAAGGAATCCAAATTGGAAAAGAAGAAGTAAAACTGTCACAGTTTGCAGATGACACGATACTATATATAGAGAATCCTAAAGATGCTACCAGAAAATTACTAGAGCTAATAATTTGGTAAAGTAGCAGGATACAAAATTAATGCACAGAAATATCTTGCATTCCTAGACATGAACAATGAAAGATCAGAAAGAGAAATTAAGGAAACACTCCCATTTACCATTGCAACAAAAAGAATAAAATACCTAGGAATAAACTTACCTAAGGAGACAAAAGACCTGTACGCAGAAAACTATAAGACACTGATGAAAGAAATTAAAGATGATACAAACAGATGGAGATATATACCATGTTCATGGATTGGAAGAATCAATATTGTGAAAATGACTATACTACCCAAAGCAATCTACAAATTCAATGCAATCCCTATCAAACTACCAATGGCATTTTTTACAGAACTAAAACAAAAATTTCATATTTTGTATGGAAACACAAAAGACCCCGAATAGCCAAAACAATCTTGAGAAAGAAAAACAGAGCTGGAGGAATCAGGCTCCCTGACTTCAGACTATACTACAAAGCTACAGTAATCAAGACAGTATAGTACTGGCACAAAAACAGAAATATAGGTCAACGGAACAGGATAGAAAGCCCAGAGATAAACCCATGCACATATGGTCACCTTATTTTTGATAAAGGAGGCAAGAATACACAATGGAGAAAAGACAGCCTCTTCAGTAAGTGGTGCTGGGAAAACTGGACAGTTACATGTAAAAGAAAGAAATGAGAACACTCCCTAACACCACACACAAAAATGAACTCAAAATGGATTAAAGACCTAAATATAAGGCCAGACACTATAAAAGTCTTAGAGGAAAACATAGGCAGAACACTCTGTGACATAAATCACAGCAAGATCCTTTTTGACCCACCTCCTAGAGAAATGGAAATAAAACCAAAAATAAACAAATGGGACCTAATGAAATTTAAAAGCTTTTGCACAGCAGAGGAAACCATAAACAAGATGAAAAGACAACCCTTAGAATGGGAGAAAATATTTGCAAACAAAGCAACTGACAAAGGATTAATCTCCAAAATTTACAAGTAGCTCATGCAGCTCAATACCAAAAAAATAAACCAATCCAAAAATGGGCAGAAGACCTAAATAGACATTTCTCCAAAGAAGACATACAGATGGCCAAGAGGCACATGAAAAGCTGCTCAACATCACTTATTATTAGAAAAATGCAAATGAAAACTACAATGAGGTATCACCTCACACCGGTTAGAATGGGCATCATCAGAAAATCTACAAACAACAAATGCTGGAGAGGGTGTGGAGAAAAGGGAATCCTCTTGAACTGTTGGTGGGAATGTAAACTGATGTAGTTACTATGGAGAACAGTATGGAGTTTCCTTAAAAAACTAAAAATAGAATTACCATATGACCGAGATATCCCACCACTGGGCATATACCCAGAGAAAACCATAATTCAAAAAGCACATGCACCCCAATGTTCATTGCAGCACCTTTACAATAGCCAAGTCATGGAAGCAACCTAAATGCCCATCGACAGACAAATGGATAAAGAAGATGTGGTACGTATATATGATGGAATATTACTCAGCCATAAAAGGGAATGAAATTGGGTCATTTGTAGAGACATGGATGGACCTAGAGACTGTCATACAGAATGAAGTAAGCCAGAAAGAAAAAACAAATATCGTATATTAACACACATATGTGGAATCTCGAAAAATGGTACAGATGAACCGGTTTGCAAGGTGGAAATAGAGACACAGATGTAGAGAACAAATGTATGGACACCAAGAGGGAAAAGTGGCTGGGGGGGCGGTGGTAGTGGTGGGATGAATTGGGAGATTGGGATTGATATCTATACACTAATATGTATAAAATATATAACAAATAAGAACCTGCTGTATAAAAAATAAATTAAATTTAAAAATGCAAAAAAAAAAAAGAACAGTGCCTGACACATACTAGGCACTCAATGAATGTTATCAGTATCATCATTACTATTATTCCAGTTATTAAAATGCTGCTGTGAGTATCACTGGACACGTAGTTTTATTCACTTCTCTAATTATTTTCTTATGATAAATTCCTAAAAATGAAATTGCAGGCAAAAGCATATATATCATTGTCAAATTTGTCATTGTCAAACTTTTCAACCAGTTTATGTTAATTTATCTTCTCAGCAGAACATGACAATGTCTGTTTCCTCAAACTCTCACCAGTTGTCAAGTCCTCTTAATAACTGATGATAACTTGAAAAGCAAGAGATGCTATTACATTTTCATTTTAGTTTGTGTATCATTATTGAGGCTAAATTTTTTTCCCTCTTTTTATGAAGGTATAATTGACATACAGCATTATATTAGTTTCAGATGTACAGCATAATGATTTGATATTTGTATACATTGCAAAATGTTCACCACAATAAGTCTAGTTAACATCCATCACCACACATAGTTACAGAGTTTTTTTTGAGATGAGAACTTTTAAGATTTACTCTCTTGGACCTCCCTGGTGGGGCAGTGGTTAAGAATCTGCCTGCCAGTGCAGGGGACATGGTTCGAACCCTGGTCTGGGAAGATCCCACATGCCGCGGAGCAGCTAAGCCCATAGACCACAACTACTGAGGCCTGCGCACCTAAAGCCCGTGCTCCACAGTAAGAGATGCCACCGCAATGAGAAGCCCGTGTGCCACAAGAAGAGTAGCCGCTGCGCACCGCAACCAAAGAAAGCCTACGCACAGGAACGAATACCCAATGCAGCCAAAAATAAATAAATAAATTTATTTTAAAAAAAAAGTTTACTCTCTTAGCGACTTTCAAATATGCAATACTTAACTATAGTCACCATGCTGTACAATACATCTCCATGATTTACTTATGGTATAACTGGAAATTTGTACATTTTTATTTCCTTCATCCATTTGCCTGCCATTCCACCCCCCCACCTCTGGCAACCACCAGTCTGTCATCTGCATCTATGAGCTTGGCTTTTTTTTATTCCACACATAAATGAGATCATGAGATATTTGTCTTTCTCTTTGTGACTTATTTCACTTAGCATAATGCCCTCAAGTTCCATCCACGTTGTCCCAAATGGCATTTTCTTTTGATGAATACCCAGAAGTGGAATTTCTGGATCAGAGGCTGAATTTTTTTAATCTCCTTATTGGCAGGAGAAATTTCTTCTTTTGTGAATTACAATTCATATTCTTTGGGATGTATTATTGGAATTAATAACTTATAGTTTCTAATTTTAGAACATAAGCACCTCTGGAATATTGATGAATTGAGATTTTAGCAGACTTTCAGCCAGATAGAATTCATTTCCCATCTGGAGCAGGCCGCTGAGAAGGCTCTGAGGAACTCACCCTTTGTCCCTGGGAAGGTAGAATTGTGTGTTTGAGCCAACTTGAAAGATAGCCAGGAGAGTGTTCACTTTCTGTGTGCTGAATTATACCTAATAAGGGCTTTTTAAGGTTTTGAGGACTCCAGCAATAAGCTGAGTGAGGTACATCAAATGGAATAGCAGTTTCAGGAAGTGCTTTATCAAAGTAAAAAGCATAAGAAATTGGAGAGTGATGTGGTCTGTGAAAGTCCCCAAATGGTATGACCAACCTGGAAGAACAAGGCATCTGAGAGCTAAAAGGGGGAAGACATGAGAGAGAGGGAAGAACAGAAGAGCTGAAGGCTTGCTTGGGGGCTAGTCTCAAAAATCTCAAAAATATGACCCATTTAGCCCCCGTCTTATATACAGATGGCCAGGGATGTGTGCGTAAAGTTGAAGAAACATATGGCACACTATATACTTTCCAAAAGCAAGAGTTTCCATATTTATCTTTGTATGCAGAATGCTAATAGGTACTTAAGAAATATTACTACTTTAAAGAATGAGAGTAGTAGCACAGTTAGCCTAGGTGAGTGTAACAGTGATACATGGATACTTGGAGGAAGAGAGATACAGAGAGTAGTGATTGGAGGTGGAGTGTGGTTATCAATGTCAACCTCATGAAGCGAAAAGGATACACCCAAGACAAGGCAAGATCAGTAGCTAGGCAAACTGTCAGGAAGTGAGAAATCGATGAAACCAAGAATTGGTTGGGAATACAGATATTAGGAAACAACAGAGGGATATCTTGATATTGGGATAAGCACCGGCCTCAGCCAGGATGGTTATGTATGTTAGAATCTATAACATGAAGCATTCCCCAAGTGAATTAGTAATTTATTTACTTAGTAATTATGCATTGAACACGCAGTATGTGACTGAATATGCTACTTACTGGGTATATGATGGTGAACAAGGTACATCCGGTAACTTCAAGAAACAAACAATGACAGCAGAGCATAAAGGCTGTGATGGAATAAGGAAAGAGTTTTAAAGGAGTCTCAGTGGGGAAGCCTAATTCATCCTTGGGGGTGATGAAGCCTTCCCAAAGGAGATGAGACAAATACGGATGACTGTAATGACTGACAATTCAGGATTCGTTAGTTGAGTTGAAGGAGGACAGTTGGAGAGTACAGTTGGCCCTCAGAATCTGCAGATTCCTTATTCGAGGATTCAAACAAATGCAGACCAAAAATATTTGAAAAAAAAAAATCCAGAAATTTCCAAAAAATAAAAGTTGAATTTGTGGAGTGCTGACAACTATTTATATAGCATTTGTATTGTATTTACAACTACTTAACTTTGCACATTTTGTCGATATTAGGCATTATAAGTAATCTAGAGATGATTGAAAGTAGATGGAGGCTGAGCATACATTATATGCAAATATTATGCCATTTTCTATAAGGGACTTCAGCATCCACTGATTTTGGTGTCTGTGAGGGTCCTGGAACCAATCCCTCATGTATACTAAGGGATGACTGTAAATTCCTGAAAGGGGCAGCAGGATGCAGCAAAATACGGAGTCCAGAAGGAGCTTGGAGCACTCAGGGAACCTCTTGTATTTTGGTGTGAATACAACCTGGAGCCTATAACGGAAGCAGGCATATAATTGCTTGGCTTTAAAAAAATTTTAATTACCAATTGTATTCTTAGTGGCATGACCTAAAACAACCAGATTTCCTGAATGTTACTTTTAGAATTGTTATGGGTGCAAGGATACATGAGAGTCAAAGATCAGTTAGAAAATACTGAGAATGTGCACTTTACCAGAATATGTGTGTGCAGACAGAGACTTGTAAGTTGCATGAGGGACCAGACTCAACTATCTTTTTCACCATTGAATCCCCAGTATCTGGAATGGTGCCTAGTATATAAATATTTGTTAAAGGAAAGTGAAAATGAGTGACACTGCCACAGCTTGATTATAAAAATGTAGCTTGGTATGAAATGTTTTAAATTCCAGATTGTTTCTGGCTGATATTTTTACATTTACTGGCCAACTTCCCTGTTCGCCAGTAATTTGTGGTCAGCAAATAAAGATCAATGTTAATATTAGCCTACAATTGACACAATGAGAAAGGAAAATCTGCAAGAAATAAAAACACTGTGCTTTCCAAAATCAAGTATTTTTCTTAGATTATTGTAGTTTTCTCAACCAGGGACAGTTTTGCCCCTCAGCCCCCTGGGGATATTCTGCAATGTCTGGAGACATTTTTCATTGTCAGGACGGGAGGAATTCTTCTGGTATCTGGTGGGTAAAGACAGGATGCGGATAAACTTCATGCACAGAATGGGATGGCCCCCACGACAAAGAAATATTTCCAGCCTAAAAATGTCAACAGTGTTAAGGTTGAGAAATCCTGGAGTTTTTAGACTCAGGGTCTCTGCTTATTTGACACGGGTCGTCAAAAGATGGTTTTATCTTTGAACTCTTAGAATTCTTCTAGCTCTCGAAGTCTATGTTTTTATTATAATGACTGTATTTGTCTCCTTAATAGAACAAAATACAGTAGGAAGCAGGGAGGAGAAAATGGATTTTGGCTCTTGAGTGAAGTATGCTTTGAAGAGTTAGCCATTTGCCTGCTGCTAAAATGAGATGAAATATTGGAGCCAACTTTTTTCTTGTTTTCTTTCCAGAATGGAGCCTGGGAAAACTTAACAAGTAGGGAATGTCTCTGGCATTTCTCCTAACTTATCTCTTATCATTATTGGTACTCACCCCCCTCTGCTTCTTTATGTCTTCTCTTTGTGTGTTGTCACCTCACCCATAAAGGATCCCATTATTTATATATGGAGTCCCCCATATATAAATATACATACCCCTCATTCTCCCAAAATAGCCCTTCTCTTGGTGTCCTATTCTTAACCACTTGAGAGGACCCTGAGTCAGTTTTAATAGCTTACAGAGGCTTTGACGTACATACTTGATAACTGTATTTTCATTTTTTAAAGAAAGACAGTAATGGTTAACCCAAAGTTATTGAACAATAATGATGAGATTTCAAGCAGTGACTTATTAGAGCTCTTTAAAGCAACGCTTTAAATTTGCCTTTGTTCTTTGGGATTGAATTTGTATGTAAACTCTTAATTCTGCAAACATAAGAATCTATAACCAAGGTTGGTCTTCATCCTTGGCAACAGACAGTACTAGCTGTGATTAAACTACTAAAATATTGGGTTAGCCAAAAAGTTCGTTCCGGTTTTTCCATATGAACTTTTTGGCCTACCCACTATTTCCACACTGATAGATATGTAGCTGCTTCTCTAAGCCTCATGAATTCCCATCATCATCCCCAGTGACCCAGCCCCACTGAGAACCTTCTCCATCTCCCCACAGTTCAGCAACTACAGGGTTAATACCTGCCCCAGTAGGTGCCTTCTAACTCCAACAGCTTCTGTTCTGATTGGCTCTTTCCCACTGCCACACACACAGACACACACACACACACACACACACACACACACACACAAACAAACACACACACAACATGTTATTAAATAGTTGGAATAGTGTTTTGATAACATCCCCAGCTACAACTGTTGTCAAGTTATTCTGTCTTTGTTGGTGGGGGTGGTTCTTATCTTCTTGGATCCCAATAAGTAAAAGTGGATGAAAAGCTTCCTTTTCTTAATATTTGGGTACTTGTTTGAATGTTTTCAAGGAAAACAGAAGACCTCAGATATAAACCGAAATCTGATCTTCCACAATATCTTTCTTAAAGTTCCAAAAAATATATCTATATCTTTGTGCAAGAAAATTAATTATGGTAAAAATATCCATGGCAAAAATATGACCATTCTGTTTGTATCCATTTCAAATGTGAAACACACAGAGAATTACAAACAATGGTATACGTTAAGCATAAGTTTCTGACTCATAGGGATAAAAAGTGCAATGTAATGATATTTACATGGAGAAAAAATAGATGAGGAATGAAACAAGTAGCATGAAACAAGTGGTCTAATTATCAGAGTGCTAAAAGCATATTATGAAAGATTATAATATAGAAGCATGATAAAAAGGGAATGGCATCATTCATCTTTCAAGCACTAAAATTTGTTAAAAGAAGATCCCTTCAATTTCAAAGTTAAAGATATTTTAATAGTGATATCATCATTTTTTAGAAGTCCAATCAATACAAAAAGTACAAAGACAAGAGTAAAAAATAATTCTAGTCTCACCACTCAGAACAATTATCATTAACAATTGGTGAGCCTCGGTCTGGATGTCACCCAGTGTACTCATGCAGAGATAAGGATGTATGAAATGGATGAAAATTTAGATTGATGACAGATGGATAGATTGGAAAATAAAATGATAGCATGCTATATTTTATCCTAAAAGATTTAGTTTTATTTACTTTAAATTTTTAAGAAGCAAAAGAATTTTGGGAGCTAAAATTTTGCTAAACTTTACATAGTGTTCATAAAACACAAGAGAGATTCATTTCTAGAATTTCTATGAGCGAAAGAAAAAGACTATGCAAGACATTAGGAGGTGGGCTTCCCTGGTGGCGCAGTGGTTGAGAGTCCGCCTGCCGATGCAGGGGACACGGGTTCGCGCCCCGGTCCGGGAAGGTCCCACATGCTGCGGAGCGGCTGGGCCCGTGAGCCATGGCCGCTGAGCCTGCCCGTCCAGAGCCTGTGCTCTGCAACGGGAGAGGCCACAACAGTGAGAGGCGCGGGTCCCGCAAAAAAAAAAAAAAAAAAAAAAAGACATTAGGAGATGAATTTTAAAAAATATTTGTTTCCCTTTTTAAGGACTCCCCTTTTCTCTTCCCTATTATGAAACATTTTTAATTCAGCACACTTTATTTCCTTATAGCTCCCTCTTTGCCAGCTCCTGACCTTCATTAGTTACTATATAGTTTTTTTTCTAACATAGCCCTTATCCTCCCAATTGTTTAGTCTGAGTTCTATGTTTAAATAGAGTCCAGGCTCATCTCCAGCCTTTTCACTGAATCCATACACAGTTATTCTGCTGTTTCGTGATCGATTTAATAATTGTCCATTATCTGTTGACTTCCTAGCATGGAATGTAAGCATTTAGCCCACTTACACCACCTCAGCCACACGTACTTCACTCCTGACATCTTCTCCTTATGGTTATATCATCATTTTTTATTAAATCAATGGTTAGTCCTTACACTAATATGACTAAATTATTTTCAGAACTGAGAAGTGATTACATTTCTCCCCTGTTCAGGTTTTTCCTCAAATTAGTCATTGCCTTGCTTTTCTAGGTTAATGTTGCTAATTCTTCCCAGATTCAGTATTATTTCCCACATGTCAAAATGCTTTAAGTAATTGGTTAGGTTCATTTTTCCGTCTTAGAGATGTTGTTTCTGGACAGTATCTCCTGAGCCAGTCAACTGATTACTCTCTAAGTCTGCTGCACTGTTGTCACCTTTGGCTGGAGTTGATCTTGACGATCCTCTTTTTCTGTGTCCTGTGATGGTAGCCCTATTTCCCAAATCTTGTGTCTTCTTGTTTACATTGTTAACCCAAATTTCAGAAATGGAGGCCTGATTGACACAGGTGTTTATTTGGGGTATGTTAGGACTGCAACCCGGAGACGGACTCAAAAAAGGACTTGAATATGTTCCACCAGACTTCAAAATGGAGGAAGCTTATAAAGGCAAAAACTGCAAGGCTACAGTTAGTTACATGAGTTGTTTATCAAGAATTATAATTGGAGCTGGCAAGCAGTAAGGGTGCTTGTTAAGCAAGGATTGGTTGGGGTCAGGAATGGTTGATAGTTACAAGAGGGAACAACCTTGAGACACAAGATTGCAGCTGGCTGATGTTTTAAAAACAGTTGGTGTGCTTGGGTTTGGTATATTTCACAGAAAGTTCGAGTCTCAGTGATGTAGGGATGTGTCTGAGGCCAGATCCTCAGTAGCCACCAGCTCCATTTTGTATGACTTTGACTGTGATTATTATGATTTCAATCTGTCGTCAACATGGAGTACATTCTGAGAAAGGGAGTTCGGGAGGCAAATTTTTGAGAACCTTTTGTATCCTTATATCTTAAAAATAGTTTGGCTGGGCATTCGTTAGAAACTCTTTCTGAAATTTGGAGGCATTTTCCCATTATCTCCTAGGGTCCATAATGTGGTTGCTGTAGTTACCAGATGCCAGTTTGATTCCCCAGGCTTTATAGGTAACTTGTTTTCACCTCTCTTAAGCCCTTTTGTTCTGAAATGTGGGGTTCTGAATTGGTGCAGCTATTTTTTCATTCTTTCGCTGGGTGCACAGCGGGTAATTTCAGTTTGAATGACCTTCACTTATAACTCTCCTGGAGGGTTTTTTCCTTTTTAATTTCAGCAATCATGCTTTCAGTTTCCAAAGAGCTCTTTCTTGTTTTCCTGTTGTTCCTTTTTTTTTTTAAACATCCTGTCAGGTGTTGTGAGTTCAGTCTCTTTTCTTAACTTTCTGAAGATATCATTTATAATTTTCGAAGTTTCTTCTGCTCTCTTCAAAATCACACTTCTCCCTGTGTTCTTTTTCCTGTTTGAGTTTCTGTATTCCCTCTGCAAGGCTGTCCTCAAATATCTTGTGATCTCTTCCACGTCAGGCTTTTTTAAAAGCATGCCGGGAGCTCTGTGTGCATGCTTGGCACGCTTCATGGCTGAGTGCTCTGGCTGGCATCAGAGCACTCCTGAGCAGTGGTACTCAAATCTGGGCTTGAGAGTCAAACTTCAGCGTCTCAGAATCCCCTGGAAGCCTTGCTAGGACACAGAGTGCTAGGCACCACCCTCAGAATTTTTATTCAGTAGGTATGTCGACTGAAAAAACATGCACAACGTGATGTGAGTTAAGTTTTACTGGGGGCAAAATGAGGACTATAGCCCGGGAGACAGCATTTCAGACAGCTCTGACTGCTCCAGAGAGGTAGGGAGAAAGGTCAGCATTCTATATGATTTTAGTAGAAAGGGGTATGTGCAGTCAAGCACATGTTTTGCCAGAGGCTTGCTGCTAGTCATGAGAAGCAGACGTCGCCGGTAATTAATTTACTGCTTTTTTAGATATGAGAAGATGCAAGAATTGGGGCTCGTAAAACCGCCTGAAAATACCTAACTCTCTGAAGGCCTGTTCTGCCAGTTTTTCCTTTGAGTGCCTCATTCCTGATGTCAGCCTGAACCCCTGCCGGGGTGTGCTGAAGTTCAGCAGCTGCAATGGCTAGTCACTTAATCCTGGTAGAGGCAGATGGCAAGTGCCAATTTTTAGTGGGCAGGTGGAACCTGAGAATTTGCATTTGTGAAAAGTTTGCAGGTGATGGTGGTGTTGCTGATCCTAGAGCCACAATGTAAGAAGCATTGGTCTAGAGGAAACTCAGTTCAGCTCCCTGCCTGGTGGAGATACATCTGCTACCAGAAGCAGAGCAAAGGAATCAGACTGGGATTGTCGCTCTTCAGTACTGAGCTTTCTCTAAAACCTTCAGTTTTAGGAAAGTTCTCATTCCAGAGCTTCATTGTACCTTGTGTCTTGCAAATTATAGTCCCTCTGATAAATTTCATCAGAGAATAAACCTCACCCTACCTGGGGGTCTAGCTGTTCCTTATAAAGAGTTCAACCAGATCTCCTCTTTTCAGTCCAACTTCCCATTTCCTTCCTCCTGAAGTGCTACTTGCCTCCAATTCCTGAATCCTTCTAAGGTCTCTGCAGCTTAAGTCTGCCTGGCACCCTTCCGTTCAGGCACACACCTTTCATTTCCCCTACGCTTAGTTAATTACTCTTCTTCCACCTGCTTCCCATTTTCTCCCACTTGTTAACATTTCACCCATTGTTGTCTCTATTCCCAATTTCTTTCTTTTTTTTAATAAAGTATATACCTTCTTTAAAAAACTATTTCACGGGAATTATAGCCATTATCTTGTAGTAACTGTTAATGGAGTAAAATCTGTAAAAATACTGAAATTCGATGCTGTGCACCTGAAACTACTACGATAAAAAAAAGAATGTGAAAAAAAATTATTTCATTTAATAGGGCTCTAGGAGGGAGCAAATATAAATGCATGTGTTCAATCTACTGTTTTATTAAAAATCTCCTTTTCCTTCTTTGCCTTTCCCCTCCACCTTCACCTGGTAGTTTCTTTATTCTAGAATAATAGTCATAGACAATGAACATGGTTAAAGGCATATAGTTTCTCTTTTATAAAAACAGTTCTGTCTTATCCTATGTTATACCCATGAGCTCAGATTGTGTTCCTACTTTTAGGGACCAATGTGAACTACCCAAGGTTTTAGAAGGAGTCTCAGCTCCTTCACTTATTTTGGTCTATACTTGACAGTATTGGAATCAAAGTTTATTATTTGAGTTGTCGATATACCCTTGTTTCATTAAGGATAATGTTTTTTTAAATAAAATTTTTTTTATTTTTTTTATTTTTGTCTGCGTTGGGTCTTTATTGCTGTGCTCGGGCTTTCTCTAGCTGCGGCAAGTGGGAGCTATTCTTTGTTGCGGTGTGTGGGCTGCTCATTGTGGTGACTTGTTGCAGAGCACGGGCTCTAGGCGCGCAGGCTTCAGTAGTTGCGGCATGTGGGCTCAGTAGTTGTGGCTCGCGGGCTCTAGAGCACAGGCTCAGTAGTTGTGGCGCATGGGCTTAGCTGCTCTGCTGCATCCGGGATCTTCCCGGACCAGGGCTTGAATCCTTGTCCCCTGCATTGGCAGGCAGATTCGTAACCACTGCACCACCAGGGAAGTCCCCAGTGTTTTATGTGATGTTATCATTTAAGCAGTCAGTGTTTTCCTGAGAGATTACTTCATAGTCCTTAGTTATATCAATACATCACCCAAATACTCTTTTTCTTAATGGAATATTTTTTTTTGTGCAAGGTGCTTTGGACAAGATATACTGGGCCTCATTCTGCTTCTCCATTAATGCATTTTATATGCTTTATGCTTTACAGTCTGATTCGAATTTTTCAAATACTCCCTTGATTTTAATCTAAGCCAATGTAATATTTTGTGTTCACACCAGAATCTTTTCTGTAGGGATATCTCAGATCATTTAACCTAATGGGATTCTTTTTAAGATGTATAGTGCAGGAGTGATTTTACTTATATTCTAAATAAGATACCGAAAGGTATAAAGATTATTTCTTGATTAAAAATCTCATCCAAACTCAGAGATAAATCTCCCACTAGCATGCAGGTAGTACATTTTCTCAAAATGGTTTTCCCCACAAAGCAGGATCCTTAACTTTTTGTTTTTTAATCCAGACCATTGGAAATGCTGATGAAAGATAAGAACCTCACCCTCAGAGTAAAAACAAACAAACACATAGTCACACATTTTTGTTGTTGTTGTTGTTTTGCATACAATTGCCAAAGCTATCACAGCTCACAGGAAAACCTCCATTATCCAAAAGTTAAGGGTGGACTCCTTTGTTCTGGAGGGTATATCTTACCATTGACTTTGTCATCATCACCATTATTATCATCCTTACCATTATGACCACAATCATTAGATGTTGTTTCTATAGTAGTTTAGAATTTTCAATGTACGTGAATCTATATTGTTTAATTTTCAAGACAAATTTTGTGTGAGTGTATGTGTGTATACATACTTATTCTACAGTTAATTTAGTAAACATTCAGTGAGTATCTTCTTTGTGCCAGGCACTCTTTTAGAAGCTAAGAATAAAAATAAAATCTGTCCTGGAGGAGTTCATATCTCTTAGTGTTGATAGACTGACAACAAATAACTACAGAGTACAAAGCCAAGAGAACTGTAGCAGAGATACATAAGTAAATGCTGCAGCAGCACAGCGCAGGAGACAACAAATTCCTTCTTGGAGGAGCTCCATCGCCAAAGCTTACATTCCAACAGATGCGGAATATCAATCCTTTGTCAATAAAATACACTCAAATTACTTCCACCACCATCACCATTCATTTCATTGTCCCCTACTCTAGAAGATGTATTTCTGTTCATTTTTTTCCAATTTTTTTCTAATACATGTATGTGCCCAGCCTCCCTGACCTACCCACTCTGATAATTGTCCAAAAATTAAAAATTTTTTTGCAGAAGCATAATGAGGGACTAAATGTTGCTCTGCCCTATTCTAAACAGTTTTCTTGGACATGCAGTATATCTTTTCCTCTGGAACTTTCTGGTACCCTGAATCATTGGTATATTATTTTTGTATGTTATGTAACATCTCTATCTTGTTGTTTTTTTTTTTTTCTTTTCTACCTTGGGCAACTTTCTAAAGATCATAGTAATATATCTGTACACAAACTAATCAGTTTTTATTTTGTGCAGATAGCTGTTGACATTTATCTCCTTCATGCTCTTCTTCTGTTTTCTGGTAGACTGATACCTGATCAACTATTTTTATAGGATGTAAAGAGGGATCTTCTTAGTGAGGTGGAAAGGTCACTTTAGAACCAAAATAAATGAAAAAGATACCCAGGCTTCCTTGTTTTGGGTACAGACTATCCTCAGTTATTCATCCAGTAATTCCTGAGTACAGGATTGGCTACATACATTGCAGAACTTAGTGTCAAATAAAGACCTGGGGCCTCTTATTCAAAAATTAAGTGTTTCAAAATAGCAACAGCAGAACACTAAACCAAGGGTAGGGCTCTTCTCTGCATGGGGCCTGGTGTGATTGTACAGGTCACACTCCCATGAAGACAGCCCTATCTTAACATATACTATGTGCCTGGCACAGTAAGTGTCCAGACTACCAAGAAAATTAGGAAGAGACAAGTAAACAGACAATTGCCTTACTGATTTAGAACAACTATATCTGCACAGCGTCATAGTCTATAGAACCACTATTTTGGCACCTAAAAAGCACTGAAAAACAATTTAAAGATCTACTGAACATTTTCACTAAAGTGCCTAAAGGAACTTACATAGAAAAAGTTAAGAAATGTATTTCTTTTATTTTCTTTTCTGTGTTCCAAACTGGATGATCCCCACCTGTTATGAACTGAATGCTTTTGTCCCCCCACAATTCATATGCCAAAAAACCCTACAATCCAATGTGATGGTGTTAGGAGGTGGGGCCTTTGGGAGGTAATTAGTTCTAGAGGAGGTCATGAGGGTAGGGCCCTCATAATGGGATTTGTGTCCTTATAAGAGTCACCAGAGAGCTTGCTGTTCTCTGCTCTTTGCCATGTGAGGATACAAAGAGAAGGAAGCTTTCTGTAACCCAGAAGAGGGTTTCACTAGAACTTGACCAAGCTGGCACCCTCAACTCAGGCTTCCAGCCTCCAGAGCTGTGAGAAATAAGTTTCTATTGTTTATAAGCCACTCAATTTATGGCATTTGGTTATAGCAGCCTGAATAGCCTAAGACACTGCCTTAAACCTTTTATTTTAGTTCCTCCACATCTCAGAACCTTTCAAAACAGTATTTCAAAACTCATCCACACTGAACTTTTTCTCTCCTCTGTATTCTTCTCTCTTCTCATCACATCTTTCTGGACCTTGTCTTTTTTCCTGAAAGGGGGCTAGTTCTTGGCCTAGTAGTGAAAATCAATCTAGCTTTCACTGGCTTACCTAAAGCAGCCACAGGCCAAACCACACCCAGTCCCTCTGATACCCTCAGCCTTTGCATTGTCTTCATACACTTTTCAAAGAAACACAGTTATTCGTTTTGTTTATTTTCCTAGTTTACTTGTTTATTGTCTGTCTCCTAACCAGAATTTAATTACCAAGAATGAAGACACTTGGCCTGTTACTTGGTTCCTAGAGCTTTGAAGTGTAGGCTCAATGATTTTCTGTTGGATACATGAACTGTAAAGAATTCAGGAAGTGTGGAGCAAGGGTGAAGAGAGAGTGGTGAGAGATGCAGCTGGAGCAACACAAAGTTCTAGGAATAAGCAAGGCAAGACCTGGGGTTTAGACCGGACCCCAAGGGCTGTGTGGAGCCATTGAGGAGATAGAAACAGAGCTGTGCTATTTAGAACATCTCTCCCATGTTGAGAGACCATATAAGATGCAGGGTAGAGAATGGATTCAGTAGAAGTCAGACTGAAAACAAGACACCAGTTAGGAGAATATTGTAGAAATCCAGCCAAAAGATAAAGGAATAGAGAAAATGGGACAGGTTCCAGCTCCTTCTCTTATGTTGATCCTTCCTGTTTCCTGTTTTAATCAAATTGATCAAATTTACAATTGTAAATCAACTACACTTCAATTAAAAAATATAAAACTTTTTGGAAAAGTTAAAATTTACAAAATCATATATATAGCATTAAAAAATAAGCTAGAAGACTGTATGTTATGGCAAAACTCTACAGTAAGCCTTGTGACTCCCAGCTCTTGATTTTCACGCTCTTGTGTGATTCCCTCTCCTTCGGGGTGGGTACTGGACCTGTGGCTTCCTTTAAATCAATAGAATTCGGCAAGGGTAATGGATGTCGCATCCATGGTTATGTTACATAGGACCGTGCCCTCTGCCTTGCAAAGAGACTCTCTACCTTGCCAGCCAAGGCCCCAAATCTACAACCACAAGGGACTAAATCTGGCCAACAACCATGTGAGCTTACAGGTGGATCCTTCACTGGTTCAGCCTTGAGACGAGCCCTCAGCCTCAGCCAACACCTTGATTGTAGCCTTGGGGAACTCTGAAGCAGAGGACCCAGTTATACCATACCCAGACTCATGCCCCACAGAAACTGTGATATAACTAGTAATGTGTGTTGTTTTAAGCCACTACATTTGTTGCTATGTATCTGTGCAGCAGTAGATCACCATTACAACATAGTAAAGAAAAAAGAAGAAACAGACTGTAGAGACTAAACATGAAAACTGCCTCAGAACTGGGCACTACCCTGTGAATAAATTAAGATAACAGCAAATGGCTAGCAAGGGTCTGGTGTGTGTACCCTTGGGTTTGGAGTTTGCTTTCTTTTATAGTACATATAAGTAATTGTAATTATAATAACATAAGTTTTCAAGTATTTGCTTGATACCTATCTCTCCCAAATAGACTTTAAACTTTTTAATACCAGGAATAGTGGGGACGTGTCTTCACTTTTACACTGTATCCCCAGGCTTAGCACAGCCTGGCAGGGAGTCGTCACTCAAGCATACATCTATTTAAGATATTTGATGGTTGAATAAAAGAATGAACTGCAGCAAGTTCCTGGGACCTAATGTCTCAAGTCGAAAGCTGTATCTTAGAGACACCTGGCAGAGAGCCCTGAGGATCTGGCTCTAAGTACACACATGAGCAATTATTTTCTAGAGCAGAGCTGTTTTCATCAGGCCCAGGAAGACTGCTGAATCCTAGTCTATTGCAGATGGAAGACAACACCCCTGTGATTTTTCTCTTCTCTTTTTCTTTACCCTTTTTCAGGCTTAGCCTCTTACTGATTTGGAGACCCTTTGTTCACCATACCTGACTTTCAACCCAAGATGCATTTTCTCCAATGAGTATTGTCTTCTGTCCTCACTATGTTGAAAAGCAAAAAATGAAACTATACAACACTACTTTATTAATCATTCCTCACACCCCTTGCTCTGGTGGCAGATGTGTGATCTGCCTTCTGAGCATTCCCAGTCATTCTAGATCCCCCAAACAGATTGCTCCATCAAGGCTTTAGGAAAACAGGCATCAGATCTGCAGAAACAGCCTTTTGCTCATTTCTAAATCCCCAAATGCCAACTCTTTACATCATTTTCTCTCCCAGAGCATAATCTAAGAATTCTCACTGTTCTACCCTCTAATTTTTACCTCTTCAGTATTATATTATCTGTTGTCTCTTTATTTTTTTTTCCTTCTACTCCAGTTTATCTATATACCAGTCTAAGCACATTTACTTTTTCTCTCTTTAATTGCCAGTGATGCCATCTATAGTAGTTAGATTGGAGTTTATTTTATACACTGCTATCATTCAAAATAACCTTTTTTTTTAATATTATCAAAGTAATGTATGGTCAAGACATGTAGATAAGTAACATGGGTAAGAAAAAAGAAAAAGTCCAACCATCGAGGAATAACCACTGGTAACATCATAGTAATTTCTTTCCGATATTGCCCTGTGGTAAATAAGAAAGAAAATTGTACTAATCCATTTCTTATTTGCAGAAATATGGCAGTATAGATGTCCAGGAAAGCTTCAACCAGCACCAACACCTAAAAATGCTAGATAAAACATTTTGTGAAAATACTTTTTTTTATAGCAAAGCTGATCTGGCAGTGAAGGAAGGAAAAGATCAGAGGTTACAAATGACAAGGAAGCACAAATCCAGAGTGTCTTGAAGTCAGCGTTTGCCCTGAGGGGAACTGCTGACCCCACAGCCTAAGGCTTGGGTTTCCATGGGTCACGCCTGAGTGAGACAGGAGGAAAAGCCTGTCGCCTGAGGAGAGTAGGGGCAGGATTGGGATCTCACACCTGATGCAGAACCCTTAGAGGGTGGCGCCTTTTTTGGTTGAACTTGGGAAAATTGATTCTGCAGAGGGAAACAGTGGGCAATGCATGTCTCCTTGGCGCTGTGTGAAATGAAAATAAAGAAACATTGAGAATTCCCATCTATAATTCTACACTCAGAAGCAAACTAGATGCTCTTTTGAAAAATATACTTTAAGTGCCATCTTCAAATAATTCCAGAAAATCAAGTTTCAAACAGGGCACATGCTCACAAACAACAATGAGCAAGAGTCACAGAAAAAACAAACTGCAGAACCAGAGCTTAGAGACTTCACCTCTTTGAAAATTGACAACATAATAAACAAACTAGGAGTGTTACATCCGTTTAAAAAGAATAAAAGAGGGAATCAGAAGAATGATAATGGGGTTTCAAGATTTTCAAAATCGATGAAGCGGATTTCAAAGAGAACCAAATAGAGTTCTAGAAATTAAAAAAATAAATAATTAAATTAAAAACTCAGTGGGTGAGGCTTAAAGAGAAGGTAAACTGGAAAATAAGAGCTGAAGAAATGATAGAAAACTGGACATAGAGGTTAAAATTGTGAAAGAAAGCTAAGGAACATAAAGGATAGAATGAGAAGGTTTAACAAACATTAGATCATAGTTCCAGAAGGAAAGAACAGAAAGAGTAGCAGAAAAGTCATATCCAAAGAAATAATGAGTAAGAATATTCCAGATTTTATTAAAGACTCTATTTCTCAGAGTCAGAAAGTCCAAAAGGACTTAAGCAATCTAAACAAAAACCTATCCATACCCAGCCACATTATATTGTAATTACAAAATGCTAAGGACAAGAAGAAGATTTTAAAAAGCAAAAAAGTTAACTGGAGAGAAAAGGAAGACATAATGGAACAAAATTTAAACTGACATTTTGACAACTATGAAAAGTAGAACATAATTATCTTTAATGCACTGAGAAAAAATAACTATCAACATGGAATTCTGTGTCTAGCAAAGAATATCTTACGAATAAGGGTAAAATAATGACATTTTCAGACAAGAAAGAAACTAAGTTTAGTTAAAAATTAACACTAAAGGAACAAACAGCTAATGAATGCAATTCAAGAAGAAAAAAAATGATCCCAAACAGAAGGTGTGAGCTACAAGGAGAAATGTGAAAAAAGAAAATATAAACTTTTTGGTAAATATTATATATACCAATAACAATATCTAATAACAAATATGTTTAATAGCAGTAACACTTTTAAAGAAAATCGTTCTTTTTTTTCTTTGGGGGGAGGACAAAGGGAGGGTGGGTAAAGGTATCAAATGACTAAATGACTGGGCAAAATTACCATATATGTGAGCAGTAGTGTTATCGATATAAAATGTTCTTGCATGGCTTGGTGAAAAAGTAAAGTTATTAATAAACCTCAGATTTTTTTTTAGTTAAATACACAATTGAACATCTCTAGAGTACTCATTAAAAATAAAGAAATAGAATAGAAATTGTGCACGATTTCAAAATTAAGAGGGAAAAGTAAATTATTTAGGGAAAGCTCAATACAAAGCAAGGCAAGAAAGACGAATAAAAAGGAAACATAAAAATTAATATGAATAAGAGGATAGAAATAAACCAAATATATTAGGAATCATAATCAAGGCAAATTAACTAAACTGTCCAGTTTAAATTTTTCAGATTGCTTGTTTTAAAAAATACATCCTAATGTAGAGAAAAGATGAATGTGAAATAATCAGAAAGTACACCTTGGCCAGTGATAACCAAACAAAATCAGGTAAACTATATTAATATCAAGGGAAAAAGACATAAAGGCAAAAAAGGCTTTACTAGAGATGGAGGTCACCATACATTAACAAAAAGTCTCTAGCTGTCAGGAAGATGAGAATTCTAACTTTGTATATTCCTAATAGCATAGCTTCAAAATATATAAAGCAAAACTTAGCAGAAATGTAAAAATAAATTAAAAATGTACTATTATAGTGAAAGATTTGAAAATACTTCTCTCAGTTATTAAAAAATCTAGTAGAAAGCTAGATTATTGGTAATAATAATTATTACCAAAGCTATTATTGGTAATAATAGAAAATATTTGAACAACACAAAGAACAAATTTAGTCTGATAGCCATAATGCACCAAGAATGGGAGGATGCACATATTTTTAAGTACAAGTGAAACATTAATAGAAATTAATGGACCATCATCTGGACAGTATAGCAAGATTCAACAAATTGCAAAGAATCAGTATCATATTTACTATATTCTCTGACATCAAGGCTGTTGATTTAGAAGTCAATAAGGAAAAAATATCCAAAATCTGATCTGTTTGTAAATTAAAGGCATACTTCAAACTGTGTATCAAAGAAAATTCATAACTAAATTTAAAAGTGCATATAATAATTGAATAGCAGAATACTACTTAAGAAAACGTATACAATGAAGCTAATGTAGTAATATTTAGAATAGCAACTAAAATGTAAGTTAGGAATATCCTAACAAAAGATGTTTAAGACTGTTATGAAGAAAACTATAAAGATTTATGTTTAAAGATAGTAAAGGGGACCTAATTAACTGAAGAAACATGTAATTTTCATGGGTAGGAAAACACAATATCATATAGAAGATGTCTGTTTTTCCAAATTGATCCATATACAGGCAGTAAAATAAATGAAAGTAAATGAACTTCAGCTCCATGATTCAACCTGGATTAATCTCAAAAGTATGTTATGCAAAAAAAAAGAAGAAAAAGAAAGAAAGGAAAGCTAATCTTAGAAAAAAAATATATAGAATGATTACATTTATTTTAAAAATAGGCAAAACTAAACAAAATATTGTTTAGGCATACTTACCATATAAGGTTACATTTTAAAGTACAAAATGATTAATATAAAAGTTAAGAGAAAGCCTACCTCACAGAGGAGAGAGAAGGGGAAAACTTTAGGGAAGGGTCTTTGTAATGTTGTATTTCTTAGGCTGGGTGGGGTGTATACAGGTGTTAGATTTTGTTTTGTTTTCTTTAAAATGGACAAGTATGGTATTCATGCCAAAAACCTTTTTAAAGAAAATTATACTTCTCATATTGGGAAGTATAAACCTTCACCCTAAAAAGAGAATTCTTAGAACACTCATTTTACTGAAAGATTTTAAAGCAGTTTACCATAATCCAGCAAGGCAGTCTTGTACCTAATGGTTATAATAAAACATTGTTGCTCCATTTCCACAGAAGACAGTCTGCTTTTCTATTGACCATTTTGTATCGTTGCCTCGCAGAAGTGTATAGATTCTGTCACCTTTATATTTGTTATTTTGTTTTTATCACCCGCTTAGCATCTACCTGTCCTGATGATTTCTGCTGAATACATGACTCACTCATCCACATTTTCAAATGGCTCCTGGGTCAATTTCCTTTTTCAGACATTGAGCAGATGGAAACAAGAAGGGATGGAAAGAGGGACTATACAGGGAAGGGAAGAGAAGGAGCAAAAACGAGGCTGTGGATTCCCACTTATCTTCCTTCATGTCTGAGGTGACATATCAGGGAGGACTCTGACCCCATAACTTAGACCAAGTCAGATTTTCCTGGCACGTCCTTGTAGGAGTCTACATTTCCCTACCCCCCCAGCACACTGTATCTTGTTATAATTGCTCAGTGCCTCTCTTCACCCACTAAAGCACAGGCACCACAAAGGGAGGAGCAAGTTTGGCTTATTTTCCATTGTATTTCCAGCACCTAGCTCGTTTGGCAAAGAGCAAGTCTTCAATACATGTTTGTTGAATGAATGAATGGACAAGAGACATGCTCCCAGGTTTCATTAGTAAGCATACAGGTCTTTACAGCAGCCTGAGAAGAACATGAGGGCTACTATCCTTTGCTTCCCCTCCTTCCTCTTCTCTGCTCTTAGCACTATACTTGTTATTAAATGAAAGTCTTCCAGAAGGGTCTTTTTTCATTGAAGTATAGTTGATTTAAAATATCGTGTTAGTTTCAGGTGTACAGCATTGTGATTCAGTATTTTTGCAGATTATATTCCATTCTAGGTTATTACAAGATAATGGCTATAATTCCCTATGCTATACAGTCTATCCTTGTTGCTTATCTATTTTATGCCTAGTAGTTTGTGTCTGTTAATCCCATACCCCTAATTTGTCCCTTCACCCTTCCCTCTCCTCACTGGTAACCATAAGTTTGTTTTCTGTATCTGTGAGTCTTTCTGTTTTGCATATACATCCCTTTATATATATATTTTTAGATTCCACATATAAGTGATATCACATATTATCTTTCTCTGTCTGACATTTCACTGAGCATAATATTTTCTAGGTTCTTCCACATCGCTGCAGATGGCAGTATTTCATTCTTTTTTATAGCTGAGTAAAATTCCATTGCGTATATATGTGAATATATATATATATATATATATATATATATATATAAAATCACATCTTCTTAATTCAGTCATCTGTTGATGGCACTCAGGTTGCTTCCATATCTTGGAATGTTGTAAATAGTGATGCTGTGAATGTTGGGGTGCATGTCTGTTTCAAATTAGTGTTTTCATTTTTTCTAGATATATGCCTGGGAGTGGGATTGCTAGGTCATATGGTGGTTCTATTTTTAGTTTTCTTAAGGAACCTCCATACTGTTTCCCAGTGGCTACACCAGTTTACATTCCCACCAACAGTGTACTCAGGTTCCCTTTTCTCCACGTTCTCTCCAACATTTGTTATTTGTAGACTTTTTGATGATGGTCATTCTGACAGGTGTGAGGTGATACCTTGTTGTGGTTTTGATTTGCATTTCTCTAATAATTAGCAATGTTGAGCATCTTTACATGTGCCTGTTAGCTATCTGTATGTCTTCTTTGGAAAAATGTTTAGTTAAGTCTTCTGCCCTTTTTTCATTGAATTGTTGTATTTTGTTTTTGATATTGAATTATATGAACTGCTTGTATATTTTGGATATTAACCCCTTGTTGGTCTCATCATTTACAAATATTTTCTCCCATTTTGTAGGTTGTCTTTTCATTTTGTTGATGGTTTTCTCTGCTGTGCAAAAGCTTTTAAATTTAATTAGGTCCCATTTATTAATTTTTGCTTTTACTTCTTTTGCCTTAGGAGACTGATCTAAGAAACTATTGCTACAATTTATGTCAAAAAGTGTTCCACCTATGTTCTCTTCAAGGAGTTTTATGGTCTCATATCTCACATTTAGGTCTTTAAACCTTTTTGAGTTTATTTTTGTATATGATGTGAGGGAGTTTCTAATCTCATTATTTTACATGTAGCTGTCCAGTTTTCCCAGCACCACTTGTTGAAGAGACTGTCCTTTCTCCGTTCTATATTTTTGCCTCCTTTGCTGTAGATTAATTGACCATAGGTGCATGGGTTTATTTCCAGGCTCGCTGTTCTGTTCCATTGATCTACTTGTCTGTTTTTGTGCCAGTACCACCCTATTTTGATTAGTGTAACTTTGTAGTATGGTTTGAAGTCTGGGAAGATTATTCTTCCAGCTTTGTTCTTTTCTCTCAGGACTGCTTTGGCAATTCAGGTCTTTTATAGCTCCATATAAATTTTAGGTTTATTGGTTCTAGTTCTGTGAAAAATGTCCTGATAGGGATTGCAGTTAAATCTGTAGATTGCTTTGGGTAGTGTAGCCATTTTAATATTATTAATGCTTCCAATCCAAGAACATGGGGTATATTTCCATTTCTTTGTATCATCTTCTATTTCCTTCATCAATGTTTTATAGTCTTCAGAGTATAATACAGATGTATCTACCCCATTCTCAGGTCAAAAGCCCACATTAAAGCTTTTACTGTATGTCTTAATGGGTCATTAAGACTAGGTAATTTTGGAGAAATAATTATTGCCATCAAGTCTGCTGTTAACTTTTTTTGTCTTTTATTCTTTTATTCTTCAAGGGCATTTTTTTCACATTGTATTCACCTGCTAGAATTAATGTATGTCAGAGATGGATTGGGAATTCTGTCATGTTATTTTCATTGCTGCTTTTTGAAAGTTCTTTGAATAATGTGTTATTGATTAGGATTCATCCTTTTTTTGCAGAATGAAATTTGGGAGACTTGGATTTTTAATGGTGCAGGTATAGTCAGGTTGGTCTCATCCTTAATTGATTTCCATAAACCTCTGTGCTGTGTGTTTGCTCCAGTTGCAGCCCTATCTTTTCATTTTAGCCCTTGCAGTTATTGTTACAAAAACAGAGAGCTATGGGATGTTGGAATAGGAAGGTTCTTTTGAGATAATCTAGTCCTGCTCTCTCATTCTATTTGTTGCTACCCAGCTCTGCTATTCCCTTTCTAAACTACGTGCAAAAGTAGAATTTGTTTCTGAAGATTGATCATTTCTGGGGGAGGAGATTTTTAGTCCAACATCAAAAACTTTTTTAAAAGAAATGTATAGAAAATACTTACTACTAATAAGAAAAAAAAACTTACTAGAGAACTCTTTATGATTTTTATGATTCTGAAAGTTTGACAAGATAAAATAGAAGGGGCTTTGTAGCCAGATGGAACTGTTTTCCAATACCTGATTTGTAATTATAATAATCTAAACCAGAGGGAGGCAAACTTCTCTGAAGGGTCAGATTGTAAATATTTTGGGTCTTGCAACTCCTCTCTTTAGCAAGTACTGTACTTAGCTCTGTCTTTGTAGCTGAAAGTAACCACAGACAATACATAAATGAATGACTTTGGCTGTGTTCCAATAAAATTTTATTTACAAAAGCAAGCAGCAACCTGGATTTAGCCTGAAGGCTGATAAACTGATAAGCCTACCCCTGATAAAGTGTCATTTTCCAGGTATATAAGCTTGAGAAATTTACTAAAATATAAGCACTGTAATTGATAACTACTGGATAATTAATACATTTAACTGCCCCAGATTTTGAGTTCCTCAAGATTAGAACTGCAGATCCTCAGGGCCTAGCACACAGCGCCAAGCCATAGTAGGCATTGATTAAATGTTAGTTGAATGAATGAATGAATGAGGGAATGCTTTGGAAAACTCCAGAAAATCACAAAAATAAATTTTGTGCACAATCATCAAAGAATAAAAATACCTACAGGCCTTTCCTTTCTTTACAAACTTTACATTGAGCATGCACAACATTGTACATGTTTAAATATGTAAATCTCGGATTTGCATTTAAGTATTTTAAATTTACAAAAAACATGAGACCCTTGCAATCCTCAGTCTGAAATTGAGGATTTGCCCCAAGTGGATAGTATTAGGAAATTAGGCATGCCCTAAAGACTCATCTTAATAAACTACTGATATCTACATTCAGCTAGATCAAAATAGGACTAATTAAACAAATCATTTCTGTCGTAAAACTCTGCGTAAAAAAGTTAATCCACAACCAAGTTGCAAACTGCTGTCACAAACTTGAGGACTTCTAGAAAATGCTTTCATTTTATGTTAACATAAATAACAGAAAAAATATTTTTCAGGTTATCTGACATATTCTTGCTCAATTTCTCAACTGATTTACTGAGACAGGAAGGAGCCAGAGGTAATTTTTTTACACCTGAGAGAAAAAACAAGACAGAGATTATTTTTTTCCTCTTTTCTACCCTGGGTGGCATCTGTGAAGTAGCAAAACGCATGTCTCACTTTGCAAAACTGAGCAGTGTTTGCAAGGAAAAGCACAGAAGGGTAAACAGTGGTTTGCTAGGAAATAAGGAAGCCTGCTTTTTGAAACCACATTCTCCCCTACTGGAACTTGCAGGTATAAGTCTGTGCTTAGCGGTTAGGGCCACCTTGGCAACCTCACCAACTGTGACAGAAGCAACAGAGAAAGACCATCATGACCCTGCAGCTTACATTTTCTGTCCTTGAATCCATTTTGTGTTATTGTTTTGAGTTTTTTTTAATTGTGCTGTGTTTTGCTATTTTCTACTCTCACTGCAATCCCTGAAAATTTATGAAGGACAACCATTGCATACTCATGGGTTATTATAAGGTAGAAACATATTTTTCTTGAAATTTATCAACCAAAGAGTTCTGTCGTTTTCAAGTTATTCTGGGAGGCTATAAGCTTATGCCAGTGGCTATGTCATTGTCCAGGGTACATTTGCAGCTGCCCAGTTGGAATCTTTTCAAATTCTCTGCAATGCTGTTTTGAACCTTTTTGAGGGTAGCAATGCTTTATCCTTTGAGAGTGTGTTTCATTTTGTATAAACAGTTCTAAATCATTCAGAACTAAAACACATGAGCCAGGTGAGTGGCCAAGTTGCATAACACAATTTTTCATCCAAAGCTGAGCTGGACTGTTAGGGAGAGAGACATCCTGGGGCTTGGGAGCTTCCTACAATGGGAAGCAGAATAGAACCGGGTCAGAAACTGCAGCTTTCTAGTGTGGCTGCTAGACAAGATGTCAACACAATTTCCAAAATGTCCACATTCAGGAATGTTTTGAGCTTTGAAATTAGCTAACTTACCAAGCAGAATGCTTTTAAGGGAATATTCATGTGTGTATTTTTTAATTAACTTTTTTAAAGCAAAAATCATATAGTACTAACCATGTGCCATTCCTTATTCTACGAATTTCACAAATATTAATTCATTAAGCCACATAACCCTAGGAGGTCTCTACTGTCATTAATTCCATATTACAGATGAGAAAACTGAAGTCTAATAACTTACTCAAGGTTAAACAACGTGTTGTGTTTTAATGATCTCCCACTCAGTTCAGCTCCAGAGCATTTAGTATGTTTCCACGTGGTATCACTTTTACTGCTTTATGGCTATGCCCCCTAGTAGACTATGCAGCGTGGATTCCTATGGTGAACCTCTGTCTCCAGATTCATGCCTTTTCCCCCATATGGATATACCAGACAAGTTCTGTCAAGAAAATGGGTACTTCAAGCCAGAAGAGATTTAATATAGAAAGGGATTCAGGAGCTTCCAAACCATCAAAAGGGCCAAAGGACAAAGAACAGGGAAGGGCTCTTCAAGCTTTCAGGAAGCCACGAGTAGCCAACCCACAGATACACAAGCAGCATCTGCGGTGCCTCCACACTGCAAATCTCACCTCTGCCAACACACACGTGACTTTTGCATCTACTGGAAGAATACAAGTATATCTTCTGCTTTTCCTCTACCTTCCAGACATCTTGAAAGCGTCTGATTTGTGGACTTTCAATCAGCAATCCTGCTAGTAAAGAGTCTGGAAAATGTAGCTCCTGTGTCTATAGCTCCTGCCTTACAAGGGAGAGCATAGAAGGAGACAATGATGCTAGTTGCCGATAGACAGACAAGCTGGAAGTCAGGGAAAGTTTGTTCTAAAACAATTGATATTATGGCTCACTCAGCAGACCAGATAATGAAGTCTATACGTTAGCCTCGCAGTCAGAGAATCAATATTTATTAGTTATTTGTTGTGGACCAGTAATGGAACAGGTGCCATGGGGGATATTAGACTTACAACCACCTTCTATATTTTAATATTGATTTGACTATGAGCCCGGGGTGGCCTGTTCCTCCCTCTTTAAATTCAGTAGAGAATCCTGTGAGTCCTGATCCTAAGCAAGAGTGAATAAATAGAAGGGAAACAAAAATGGAAACATGTAAATTGGTTTTTCTCTTCCCTTATTCTCTGTGTGGCTGCTTTTAAGCCACATTTTTCAAAGTGCTGTTTCTCAGACGATAAAGCACAGCAAAGTGGCAAAGGGAAATGCCTGTTCTTACCAGCTTTTAAGGAGTGTGGAAGTTAAAGCTTTAAGTATTTATGGTTTTAATTTTAGGCTCAGATGCAATACAGTGACCTAGAAAGGCTAATGCTTTATATGGTATAAAGTTT
Organism: Monodon monoceros; assembly: GCF_005190385.1. Taxonomy (NCBI): domain Eukaryota; kingdom Metazoa; phylum Chordata; class Mammalia; order Artiodactyla; family Monodontidae; genus Monodon; species Monodon monoceros. The sequence goes on from NW_021703780.1 coordinate 28,403,782, forward strand.
GAAAAATATTCAGCTGAATAACTCTGGGGAACTCCGTTTGCAGATGGAAAAAAATCATTTGTTAAATTGTTCTCTCTTTCTCTGATTTTGTTTGGAAGGTCATCCACTAGGGGAAAAATATACAGGCCACATGGATCCCAATCTCTTTGCTAAGCACCTACCTAATACTTCTTCTAATTACATTGCATGAGTCATAATGCAGGAAACATGATATGTTAATAATTTAAACCCAATATACAGACTAGTTACAATTTGTTACATTGTTCAGTGAGATTATATAGTGACATTAAAGATGCAGTTGAAATGTTTCTATATATTTCTCTATAGTTTCGTTTATGATTTTCTTTGTGGTCACTCATGAGACCCAAGACAAAAAGATCATGAAAGAGCTGTGGTCAAATCCATTTCTACGCTGGATGAGAGACCTTTGCAGAAATAAAACAATTATGATTATAATTATGGTTCACGTCTGTGTAATGACAGGGCTTTCATGTTACGTCAGAGTCCTTTACAACATTCCTAGTTCTAAGGAATGAATGTCTAAATCACCTAAAGTTCCATTTGTGATAAAATTCCAGATAATATTTTTAAAAGTATAGAATTCCACATCGAATCATAGGCAAAAGATCAGTTTCAGAGCAAGATAGAAGATTTCGGGAGAGCTCATTTAAACAAAGAACATGAGGAAATGAATAAATAACAGGTAGAACTGTGTTGAGTCGGTTGAATACCATGTATCAATACTGCCTGAGTACTTGAGCATTTATTAACTCATTTATCTTCTCAACGTCCTCAGCAGGTACATTTATTTATAGCCTTACGCTACAGATGAGGAAACAGAGAAACAAAGAGGTGAACAACTGGTCCAAGGTCACAGAGCTGATGAAAGACCAGGCTGACTCCAGATGCCTCACTTTGAGGCACTGATAAAGAGCAGAATGAGAAGAATAAAACAGAGGTTCACGTTGCAGTAGAATCAGACTATGCTCTCCACTACAGCTCATTGAGACTGTTCACCCCAACTGGGTCAGTCCCCCTCCTCTTCTTTTGGCAATTGTTTTAGCTCCAGATTCAGTGTCACTCTTTCCCTTGTTATCCTTCTCTTAACTCTTGATTTTGAGGTACCTGAAGGACATGGTTCCCAAATGTAATTCTCCAACCAGTGACATCAACACCACCTAATTCTCAGGCCCCATCCCAGACTAAACTAATTAAAATTTCTGGGAGTGGGAGCCATCCATTTGAGTTCTAATAACCCCCCCACAGTATCCTGATACAGGTGAAATTTTACAGCCACTGCTGGGTGGGATCCACCTCCATGGCCTCTGAGTTCCCTGAATTCCTCTTCCCCAGTGAGTTTCCTCCATCCAGCCTCAGGCACTCCATCCTACACCATCACCGAGGCCTGCCTTCCTTACCTAGCTTAAATTCCATGGTTAATTATTATAATCACTCTCTCAGGAAGATCCTCAACTCCCTGGCCCTTTCTCATGTGGCTGGCCTCACCTAGTAAAACTAGAATCATGGTTAAATCTAATTCTGCCTACTCTGCACCTGTACCTGTGTAGCAAAACATGGTTGAAGAAAAACACACAAGCACACTGACTATTCTCCCTTTAAATTCGTGTCCACGCACCTGAAGTTGGTCCTGATGCTGCCCGGCCATCATCCCCAGCCCACACTGCCCCCACTCACCTAGATGACTGTCATACCTTCTCCTCTCTCCTCAAAGACCCAGTACCTTCCCCCATCTTCACTTTCAACTCATGACCTCATTTTGTTTCATTGAGAAAATAGAAACATTCAGAAGGAACTTCCTTGGGTTCATCATCTACCTTATAGCATCTACAACCATATGCTCTCCCTTCCCCACCACTTGTTCTAAAGCCAGTCCCTCTGCTTCTTCACTAGATTATTGCTACTCATAGTGTGGTCCCTGCCAGCAGCAATGGATTACCTGAAAGCTTCTGAGTCATACAGAATCTCGAGCACCATCTTTCCATCAAACAACCCTTATCCAGTCTCCGATGACCCCCTTGCTGCCAAACCCAATGGTTAATTCTCAGTCCTCATCTTTCTCCACCTATTAGCAGTATTTTGCAATTGGTCAGTGGCTCCTTTCTGAAGTGTTTTCTTCACTTGCTTATTGATTCTCTTTCTTGGTTTTATTCCAGTGCTGCTGCTGGCTCCTTTTCAATCTCCTTTACAGGCTCCTTCTCTTCTTCCCACCTTCTTACAGTCAGAGTGCCTGGGCTCAGTTCTTGGTCATCTTTTCCATATACTTCATTTTTTTTTCAGTGATTTAATACAGTCCTCGATTTAAATACACACCATGTGCTGACAGCTCCCATATGCATATCTCCAGCCCAGACATCTATCCTGAACCCAAGCGTGTTTCCTGATGCTCATGTACCCAATAGCCATTTGGTGCCTAACAGACATCTCAAACCCAGCATGTACAAAACAAAACTCCTGATCATCCCCCCACAGACCTGCTCTACCTATAGCCTTCCCTATCTAAAAACAAACTCTCCATCTGTGGAAAGTCCCTTGACAACTCTGTTTCCCTCACATAATCCATTAGGAAATAATGTTAATTCTTCTATCTCCAAAATATGTCCAGACTCTCACCCTCTCCACTGTTACCACGCTGGTCCAGGCCATCTTCATTTTTCATTGTGCTTCTTTAGTAGATTCCTAATGGGTATCCCTGCTTCTACTCTTGCCCCCTTACAGTCCATTCTCAAAAAGCAGCCAGAGTCATTCTTTTGAAACACCAGTCATATCATGCTTTTCCTTGGCTCAATACCCTGTAGTGTGTTCTGATTATACTCAGAGAAGAATCCCACATTCTCCCAGTGGCTACAAAGTGTTACATGACCCAGCCCCATTATTACTCTGAGGCCTCCTACAACTCCTGTAGCTCACGCTGCCCCAGTCATATGGGCTTTCTTGCTATTTTTCGATCACACTAGATTTGCCTTTGTCTATAGCCTTCCCTAGCTCCAGCTGTTCCCTCTGCCTGGAACACTTTTCCGCTTGATTCACTCACCTTCTTAGACCTACCGTGACCACTTCCAGGTTGAGACTGGAGGCCCTTTGAACAAATCCTCTCTATTCTCTACTATGTTTTTCCATTGCACGCATCATATTCTAACATACTAAGCACTTTACTTATTTCTTGTATTTGTTGTTTAGTATCCCTGGCTAGAATACAATCTGCAGAAGGGTCTTTGGTTGATTGATGTGTCCTAACTGCTTAGAACAGTGTCTGGTACATACCAATAGTTGTGTGATGAATAAATGAGTGACTGACTGGGAGGATGAATGTTGTGCTTGTGCCTTGTAGATGCAACTTGAAAAAAAATCCAAAGGAGAAAGAGCATTGCCTGCTAGCCAGGCCAATTCTGGATTTGCCATTACTATCTGTGGCCTTGGACAAGTCACTAAAACTTCCTCAGCTTCAGATTCCATGTCTATCAAGGGAGAATTGTGGTATCGTTTTTATCAGGGGTTTTTAAGATAATGTTTGAGGAAATGCTTGGAAAACATAAAGTGTTTTATAAACAGGGGACCATATAATTTAATCCAAACTGGGATATTTTTGAGAGTGAAAGAGGGCACTCTTAATAATTATAACCAGTGTCCAGTGGAAACCAGGACATAGTCATCTTATGTGTATCAAACTCATTTGAATTCACCTTCAAAATATATACCTAGAATCTCATAATTTCCATCGCCACTACCACTACTACCTTAGTCCAAGCCATCATCTTTTTTTCACCTGGTCATTTCAATAGCCTCTTGTCTTGTCTTCTCTTGTTCCCTATAAAGTGTCCTCCCCTGCTTACCCTGAATGATGCTATTAAATGTAAATCAGATCAAGTCGCTGCTCTGCTTCAAATGGTCCAGGGGCTTTGCCTGTCCTTCACGACCTCAACTACTTAGTATGACCTGCATGATCCGTTATATTACTGACCTTCTCTCCAATGACTACTCCCCATACTTGCCCACCAGAGCTCCTGGTTGTTTCTCCAACATGACAAGCATGCTCCTACCTCAGGGCCTTTGCACTTACTATTTTCTCCACCTGAAATTTCGTTCCCCTGCATATTCACATGTCTCAGTCCCCTCACCTCTCTGCTTAAATGTCACTTTATCACCCATTTAATAAAATGACAAGTTCTCCCTCTGAACCACACTGCCACTGGCACTTTCTGCCCTCCTTATCTGCTTCATTAGCTTTATATTTCTCCATAGCATTTATCATTACCTAACATTATATATGCTTTGTATTTACTTACTGTCTGTCTCCCCCATTGGAATGTAATATCGATAAGAGTCAGAACTTTTCTTTTTCTGTGGCTATATCCCAGCACCTAAAACTGTTGAATAAATAAATAGATGAACGAAATTGAAGGCATGATTAAGTACAAGTCAGATATGGGTCAACTTGTTTAAAGAAATAATAGCCAAGCTAGGGTATGCAAGTGCATTGGTCCCAGTGAATTCATCTCTAAATGCTTTCACACACAAGAATAAATAAATAAATGCTTTCACAGTGTCTAAGGCCTCCCTTGATGTGGTTTGGTATGTGGAGAAGAGACTATTAAGACAGTGTTGGTGGTGATGTAAACGAGAGGTGGCAGAAAGTACAGGGTGTGCCAGCTTGTATTACTCCACTTGAGTTCATACCGATATCTGAACAATGCAAAGTGCCCCACAGCATATTCTCCTTTGAAAAGAATTAAACATATGAATTTCTTCCCTAATTTGGACTACCATAAGAACAAACCTCTTAATACAATGCAAAGCCACAAATGAAGAGGTAACATAGGGATGATATACTTCACAGTTGATTTCACTGTTTAATTTATGTATTTGACCTAAGAACAGCCTTACACAGTGAGACTGTGTGCAGTATATGAGAGCAACGGCTTTAATTCTATGACAAGAGGCTCCTTAAAAAGATCTGGTTTCTAAATCTGTGACACTATCACACAAAAACACTTACTGGAAATGAACTAGTCACTATAAATAATATCAAATAAGCAGTTAGATGATATCTTTTTCAACTAGGGTTACTTTGCTATGTGAACCTTATTTAATTTTAGATTCGAGAAGAATGAAACATTTAAAGACTTAGTTAAATAATATTGTGCATATCCAATTATTTCAATTGTTTTATAAGATTTAGAAGTATGAAAATTTATTTAACATCTCTGTTTTCAAAACCGACATAGATTTTATGGTTAAATACAAATAATACCCCTCACCAAAAGATGAAGATAACAGAATCAAAGCGAGTGAAGGAGAAAGTGAGTGAATATATAAATATGGGGTTTTGGGGGTAGTGATGGAGTAAAAAGTTGTCACTTCATTTTAATGTAGTCCCAAATTCTTTATCAAGAAAGCATGGCCTTAGAAGTTTTAGGAAGATATTTAAGAAGAAAGAATGTTGAAAAGTGAACTAAAAATTGTTGGTCAAGTTTAACTGTTCATATGTGCTTTAGCAAACTAAGTCACACACACACACACACACACACACACACACATATTTTAACATCTTTGTTGGAGTATAATTGCTTTACAATGGTGTGTTAGTTGCTGCTGTACAACAGAGTGAATCAGCTATACATGTACATATATGCCCATATCACCTCCCTCTTGCGTCTCCCTCTCACCCTCCCTATCCCACCCCTCTAGGTGGTCACAAAGCACCTGTGACCTGTGCTATGCGGCTGCTTCCCACTAGCTATCTATTTACATTTGGTAGTGTGTATATGTCCATGCCACTCTTTCACTTTGTCCCAGCTTACCCTTCCCCCTCCCTGTGTCCTCAAGTCCATTCGCTATGTCTGTGTCTTTATTCCTGTCCTGCCCCTGGGTTCTTCAGAACCTTTTTTTTTTTTTTAGATTCCGTATATATGTGTTGGCATATGGTATTTGTTTTTCTCTTTCTGACTTACTTCACTCTGTATGACAGACTCTAGGTCCATCCACCTCATTACAAATAACTCAATTTGTTTCTTTTTATGGCTGAGTAATATTCCATTGTATATACACACATATTTTTATGTGACTAGATTAAGTTGCTAGATTTAGATCTGTAAAATGTGCTGGAAACCAAGCATGTTAATTTTTCTTTTTTCTTGGCTTAATACCCAGAAAGTTTTCATATGTAGTAGCTTTCAATGTAACAGTTTTATGAGGAGTTTGGTGACATGGATGTACATATACATTAAGTATACAGAAGCTTTTTAAGTTGTAAACAGATGATCGTGCTATTCTACAAAGAATTTATAAGGACGAGACCTTAAGTTGTCCTTAGTTTAGCATAATAATCAAATGAAACATAAGAACTTAATCATTTGCCGTATTTGATCCTTTCTTTATAATGCATGGTAATCGATGGTTAACTGTTCAGGAAGGTAATATAAGCATCAGGTAAATTTCTGTTGTTTAAAATGGAGAAGAAAGGAGCTACCATTATCATTGTGTTTGTAGGAAGGTGTTTTTCCCTCCTAAATGAGGATTGGCCTCAATAAATAACTGATACTGAGGGTTTTTAAAAGAATGAACTTTTGTTAACTACTCGAATGCTAAAACCATGATTTTCCAACACTTCATTGACTTACGTATTATGGGCAAAGCTAAAACTCAGTTGTCTGGAGCCTGTATCATCTTGGCGGATCCATTAAAAATTTGCAAGCACTTAAAATGTTTTCTAGTTTCTTAATAAGATATATGGTCAGGATGGCTAATATTCATACTCGTTTTGAAAACTCTCCAAACTAAAATTAAATTATTTCAGCCAAGTTCTCTCTGTTGCACAGAATTAGGGCCCTTTAAGATTTGTGTGTATCTCTGTGGATCCAGAGCCCTTTCCTGAGAAACATTTGATTCCGCCCCAGGTAGCGCTGCAGTAGAGGTATGGTCTTCCGTTCACCATGTGTTCACCTGGCGCCTGATCTTCATTACAGATGTCAACCCAGCCTTCCACTTGGTTGATTATGAGCATATGGTTCCTCCTTTAATCAGCCATACAGAATTTCTGCAGGCTAGGTTCTTGTCAAAAAGTGTAATTTCAAACTCGCCCCTCCTAACTGTGATCAAGAGCAACAAGAAATGGTATTTATTGTGTGTGGCTTAAATTGTGTGAAGTCTTTCTTCTAGGTGTTCTACACTTTTTCCCTTTGATAAATAATAGTTTAACCTTTGTGCCAGGATGCTAAACGCTTCACACATATAAACTAATTTAATCCTAAGAATAATCCTAGGGGGGATAATATTATTACTCCTACTTTATAGATGCCTACACTGAGCCAGAGGAATAAAGTAATTTGTTGATTTACACAGCCAGAAAGTGGCAAGGTTGGGGTCCAAACTCAGGCAGTTTGTCTCCAAAGCCCATGCTCTTAACCTCTACACTGTGCCATGCACAGCTGGCTGTGTAGTTGTACCAAAATATGCAGGTCCCTCAGAACTGTGTCTTTGTCTAGTTTTGCTTTGGCATTGAGCCACCTATTGTATTGAGGGCTGTCTGAAGAAGTAGCCTTATGAAACTCATCTTTGGACGTACTGAAAGATATTGCTCTGGATATAGTTCACTACCTCATACCAAGTACCCTTTAGGAAAATAAATCTCGCTCAGGTGTCAGAAACAAACACACCAGAAAAGGTGTGCTTTCATCAAGTGAACAACATTAATCCATTCTCATAACTTACTGTGTTTGTCCCTTTATTCCAGCCCCTGGAAAGCTCCAAACCTAATTTTTACTCCAGCTCTATCTCCCATCTTTGCCCTTTTAGTATTTTGTGCCCTGATCCTACCTATTATTCAACACTATTTCCCTACATTTATCTCCCTTGTTTTATTATTTGTGACTCTTAGAATCACTCCAAATGCATTTTTAAGAGCAAGCACGAAAACAAAGTATTGTTATTACTAATAGATCCAGTAAAGACAGAATAGTGCTTCTTGACAGAGAGATGCACTAGTCCAGTGAGTGTGAAATGTTATCCACACTTGTGTTTGGGCAGCAAGCATTTTAGGGTCAGCGAGCTGTAGGTAACTGCTCACTATACTTTCACCTCTGAGTTCACAGCCACTTGGGTCTGCCTTTCTTCAGTAGAGGTGTTCAGACTTCAGGCTTGCATGCAAAAGCTAAAGGGAGATGGGAAAATTTGAGAGTCAAGCCCTATCTGGTCTGGAAAGGAATGGAATAGAACAGAGTCCCTTCCAAGACCATAGAGGTAGGGAGGAGCTCTGGAAGCAGAGAGACAAAAGAAAAGGATGAGATTCTGGTCTCCAACTTATGAATAATAATAAACCAAGGACTCCTGGAATAAGCCATCCAGTCTGGGCCTTCCTGGAGTCATCTGAATTATATAATTTAAGAGAAATGTCTCCAAAATGCCTCTCCCAACACCTGGGATTCCAATATTGGGAATTCACTTGGACTAATATGAAAACACTCCTAGGAGGGGTGAGAAGGGCCCCTATTACGTGATCCTGTTGACTAATATAATTAGCTGGCTTTCCTAAGACCTTGCTGGGATTAGCTGAGGTGATCAGAGTATTGATGGAAATGAGAAAACAAGAGGAATGAGGAATAATTTTAAGCATGGGGCCCTTCAGAGAAATACTAGGGTAAGTGACATCTTTAGGGGGAAGAGTTGATGAGGGAAAAAAGTACTGCATGCAGTTGTGAGCACGTTGAGTTTTTGGTGCCTTTGGAACATGTGAGTAAAGAGACTGGGAAACCATTTGATTATATGGGTCAAAAACTCCAAACAAAGATCTGGAAATAAGTTTGGAAATGGTCAGTTTAAGGATTTGCTCTCAAGGGAAAGAAAGATAGCATCTAGGGGTGGATGTACATTTAGGGAGAAGAGAAAGGGATCCAGAACAGAGCCCTGAGGGTACGGGTGGAGAAGAGGCATCCCAAAAGGCAGCCTAGATGCACTGGCCAGAAAGAGAGGAGGAAACTGGCGGAGGTATAATGGAAGTCAGGAACCAGCATGTGTCAGCTGTGACCTGGCTTCATCCTCTCGGGAATCGCCATGCAATGAATGTAATGCTCTCAGAGGAACGCCTGCAGGGCACAGTGGGGTCAGTCAGCTGTGGGAGCCACAGAAGGAAGAGGTCCAAGAAGGAAAAGCCGTCCAGAAAGGAAAAACATCAGGAACAAAGGCACGCAAGTAAATTCTCTGTGTGGTAAGTTTATAAAAGCACAGACCGTTTGCCTTTGTTAGAGAATAAAATGTAAAGGGAAAGCAGAAAGTGAGGAGAGATTTTATTCACTTAGCAAACAAGGCTCGGCCTGGGCTGCACAGTGTCCTAAGAGCCTTGCAGAGTTGAACGCTGAGTCCTCCACGCAATCCCAGGAGGAGCTGCGGCGAGTTTCCCCTTTACAGAGGAGGAAATGGAGATTAAGTGGGTTGTGTGAAGTCTCACAGCTGGCAAGGGACAAAATGGCCCTTCCTACCCAGTCAGCCTGGCTCTGGAGTTGATGTTCTTAACCACCATACCCTGAAGCTTCTGCAATAGAAAGACAGGAGGAAAGGGGGGAAGAGTAGGCAAACAAGAGAATGTTTCTCGAAGGAGGGAGATTCTGTGTAGAGCTTCCATCCAGAGGGTTGGATGGGAGCGGTTCCCATGCTGCGTGGAACTTGAGGCCACTCTCGGGTTTTGTGGCACTGCGTGGACTTCTACAGTGTTTCAGTGTCCCCGGGAAGCCCTTTAGTCCCTGGATCACTTTACCTGCAAACCTCAATTTCCCCACCAGTAAAATCACCATGATACTGGAAGGATTCATGACCCACTACCTAGGAAAATTCCCTGGCCCCTTGAGATGAGCATTATCGTGATCCCTGCCATTGTTATGTCATTAGTATGCTAACGATGCCTTTTATCAGCTTCAGTCCAAAAGGGGAATCTGTATGTTTAATTCAAAGAGTACACAACCTAAATGAAGATGAGAACTTACTGTTTCTTCACATCCTACTTGGAGAATATGCTTAAAAAGCAAATAGCATTTTAATAGCAAGTAAAAGAAGCATTTCATTGCTTTTCAAACAGTAATGCTTATACAATTATCTGTTTTCCTCCATCTGAAATTACCACTGTGAGTGTGCTCCTTTATTCATGCATTTAATTTGTAGCCTTTCAGCTGCTATTCGAAACACTTGGCTTTCTATGTGCATCTTCAATCCCGTGTTTGTCCATCTGGAAATACTTCTTTTTCCAAATATGGAAAAACTCATTAAAGAGAAAAGTGCCGAGTGCATATCTATAACTTGCATTGGACCCAGCTGATATTTGCATGCGTAGTTGTAAGACCAACAAGATGCTGAGTGACTGAGCACAGGAATGCGGACTCGAGGGAGACCTGGGTGCAGCCTCTCGTTGGTGGGGAGTTGGCTTGCTGAGCAGGACCCTGCCAGACCTCACACTCAGGACCTCAAGAGCTGATTCATGGACCTTCTGGAGGAGACGCTGTCTTCTAGAAAATGAGGGTCAAATATAAAGCGAAATACTCTTCACAAATCATGTGAAATAAGGATGCTGCCATTTCCAGTAGCCTGACAAAAATCCCCTAAATGCACATCAGCTGTCTGTCCTGCTCACTAGAAGGAAAACAAGGACTCTGTAGGGCAAAATCATCAGATATTCAAAGCTCTCTCTCTCTTTTTCTTTTTTTTTCCCCAGCCTCTTGTTTCTGGTCCCTTTACCATTCCTCCCTGACAGACATTACTAGGCCTAACCGGCTTCCCGGAATCCACACTGAGAAGGACCTGTAACCTGGCATTTACAGATTGACAGACCCAATTAAATTTTGGCTAAGATCAGTTCACACTACATTGTTATTTCAGCTTCAAGTTAAACTCCATTATGAAATCTCCCTCTGTAACACATATACGCCTTCTTAAAGGTATTTTTTCTAGGTATCATCAAAGAAATAGAGGTCTCGGGAAGTTGTAGTTCAGAAGTCTCTGAGATCAGAGGAGACCCGCTTGGAGGCCTCCCACCGAGGGAAACCTGATTGACAGTTTGTGGATAACAGAGGTAGGTGGCTTCGAGGCCACAGTCTGGAATCTGCCCACACGTAGAGAGGGACACGGTGCTCTCCCAGGAATCCCGCCCAGCCTCCTCCAGCTGATGAATAACTCTGTTTCAATAATTAATTGCTAAGGACAAAATATCCTGTCCTGTTCATTTGCCATCTCCTCTATCAGAACCACATCTTTATCCGTAGTCCTGTGGGCACACCGCCACCCAGGGGCCCTGCTTTTAGGCCAAAGAAGAGCTTAGCCCCTCCCCCATTGCACCTTTGAACCTAATCTGTGTTGCCCTCTGTCAGCTTTCCTCACTGTGGATACGAATGCTTTTAATCTTGCGTATCTGACATAGTGATTTTTGTGTTTTGGGAACCGAACTCCCCTTCTCCGATAATAAGAAATACATCCTACTGATATCCATATTTCATACCCATTTTAAGGAAGTTTATGATAAGAACGAGTGTTCCTAAAAGAGTATTTTCTTGCTGAATAGGAGTATTATAAGAATACTCTTATTTTTATATTTATCAAGCAGTTGTGTCTAGCACTTTGGGGGGCCCCCAAGTAAATAAAAGGCAAGGTTCCTTTCCTTGAGGAAGTTTTATGAGCTTAGCTCACCATCAATGACACAGAGTTAATAAGTATTAGTTAGTTATTGTCAGTGACATGTCCCATCATTAAAGAGAAAGAGGAAGCCGGGTGTCACTACACTTAAAAGGGAAAAACGAAATGGTCAAATTATACCGCTTTTGCCTGAATTCTCTGAAAGATGCAAACCAGAGCAGAGCATGACCTGAGTAAACCAAGTAATTGCTCCCCTAGGTCTCTGAATGTTTAACCATTTTTAAACCACTGGGATAAAAAATAATATAGAAACTCATATTCATATAAATTCCATATGGTGTTTTTAATGGCAAACAAGGTATTAGAGTAGCCATACCCCACATTCCCCCATATGTAACTAAAAGGAAAGTCAGAGTATAATATTACTCTTCATGACTACACTAACTTCTTTATAATACTGATATTTATAATATGAAAGCAGGAATATTTCCAAGATCTTGCCTATGTAATGTGAAGTTGCTAGCTCACTCTGAGTTGGTGCAGAACTATCACTTAAAATATAAATTTTGATAGCACCCTGCATACCTTCTGAACATACATAGCTCTTATGAATGTTGCATTTTGGGTTTTCTGCAAAACAAATCTCCTAAAAATATTTTCTTTAATGTGTGCCATGGACCCCTGGGAGTACATAGAAATATGATGATCTGGTAGACACTGATAGTTAAAACTTTGTAAGGTTTGATGTTGTGGAGACTAAAAAGAACCCTATTTGGGGAAATTCTACTTTAAAAATCAGTGTCCCTATTACTGACTTTCTATCAGATCCCACACATCTTTATGCAAAGCAAAATTACTTGGATATTCTTGAAATGTATCTTTGGGATTATTTAATATCGTGGTTGAATGTTCAGGTGTAAAATCTTGTCATGTCTGTAAAACATCTGCCTTTGTTGCCCTTTCAGAGAGTGTGTCTCTGTGCTGACCCCAATGTGCTGCTTCTCCTCCCACTCACTCCTTTTTCCTTTTCCTTCTTTTCCATGCACGTTAGAAAAATCATGCTATTTTCTGACAGCTGATATGAGGACGCTGACCCAGCTTCAGCCACAGGGCATGGAAGTTGATGGAACTAGTCACAACAAGTTTCTTACCTAAGACTACATTTTGTCCTAGAAAAAGTGAATCTAAGAGGCAGTAGAAAAGCTATTTGACAAAGAGCAGGAGGCATTGCCCGGTTGGCCTGACCTCTGACTCACTGACCTGTAAGGAGGGTGGGCTGCTCCCACTCATGTGAAATAGAAAGCAAAAGGAACCAGAAAGGGGCCACACTCGACCGCAAATACCAGGCAGTGAACTGGACTGTCACCATGGCTTATGCTGGCATCCAGTTGTGTCCATAAATCATCTACAAAATGGCACCAGAGCGAGCAGGACCCCACTTCCCAGGTAATGATTCAGGACCCCACTTCCCAGGTAATGATTCATACCCCTTTTAGTCCTCTCTGGAAATTCACAATTCCACATCTGTGGACATATATGGCACGGGAGTGTCGTAAACTAAAATGCAGTAGTGATTTGTCCAAGTTTACAACCTTTTTACCTACTGCAAGAAAGGAAGGGGTAAAGTTATTTATGTTTTCTTCAAAACAGACAGATACGCAAAATGTTTGCAAGATTCAGGGAGCAAGGATTACAATGAATTGCTACAGAAGTATCCCTTTGGGCTTATCAGATACTCTTCCTTATTATGGGTCTATTAATTATAAATGTAAAGATTAAAAAATGATAACTTGCCACCTGGGTGCAGGTAAGTTCTTGATATGCAGTGACCTACTTGAATTTTTTTGTTACTTCTATGTCTTCTTCCAGAGTTAAAATTCTTAGTTCGAAAGTGTTTAGTTTTGATATGTCAATTGTCTTTTTTACGTGGATTACTTTACTTGCTTTGCCATTTTTTTTCATTTTGTACTGATTATAAAGAAGATGCTGCATATCAAGTTGTTTACATAGCATTTGATAGGAGTTCACATTTAAAAAATTGTCTAGTTATTAAAATTAAGTGTTAGATACCAATTCATAATTTTAATAACAGCTTCATTCTAAATGCAGCTACATTTTAAAACATTTTTTATTGGAGTATAGTTGCTTTACAATGTTGTGTTAGTTCCTACTTTACAGCAAAGTGAATCAGCTGTACGTATACATATATCCCCCGTTTTTTGGGTTTCCTTCTCATTTAGGTCACCACAGAGCTTTGAGTAGAGTTCCCTGTGCTACACAGTAGGTTCTCATTAGTTATATATTTTATACATAGTATCAATAGTGTATACATGTCAATCCCAGTCTCCCAATTCATCCCACCCCCCCCCACCCCCCTTGGTATCCATACTTTTGTTCTCTACGTCTGTGTCTCTATTTCTGCTTTGTAAATAAGATGGTCTATACCAATTTTTTCAGATTCCACATATATGTGTTAATATACGATGTTTGTTTTCCTCTTTCTGACTTACTTCATTCTGTATGACAGCCTCTAGGTCCATCCATGTTTCTACAAATGACCCAATTTCGTTCCTCTCTATGGCTGAGTAATATTCCGTTATATCTATGTACCACACCTTCTTTATCCATTCCTCTGTTGATGGACGTTTAGGTTGCTTCCATGTCCTGGCTATTGTAAATAGTGCTGCAGTGAACATTGAGGTGCATGTATTTTTTGAATTATGGTTTCCCCTGGGTATATGCCCAGGAGTGGGATTGCTGGGTCATATGGTAGCTCTATTTTTAGTTTTTTAAGGAACCTCCATACTGTTCTCCATAGTGGCTGTATCAATTTGCATTCCCACGAACAATGCATGCGAGTTCCCTTTTCTCTACACCCTCTCCAGGATTTGTTGTTTGTGGATTTTTTGATAATGGCCATTCTGACGTGTGAGGTGATATCTCATTGTAGTTTTGATTTGCATTTCTCTAATAATTAGTGATGTTGAGTATCTTTTCATGTATTTGTTGGCAATCTGTATGTCTTCTTTGGAGAAATGTCTATTTAGGTCTTCCACCCATTTTTTGATTGAGTTTTTGTTTTTTTGATATTGAGCTGCATGAGCTGTTGGTATATTTTGGAGATTAATCCCTTGTCGGTAGCTTCGTTTGCAAATATTTTCTCCCATTCTTCTCATCTTGTTTATGGTTTTCATTGCTGTGCAAAAGCTTTTAAGTTTAGTTTGGTCCCATTTGTTTATTTTTGTGTTTATTCTCATTACTCTAGGAGGCGGGTCAAAAAATATCTTGCTAAATGCAGGTACATTTAGAGTGCTACCATTCAAAAACATTCTCTATACCCCAGATATGGCTAGATTCAGCTCAAATCATGTTTTCCTTTAGGAATTTCCATTCTAAAGTGGAATGGCCATGATTACTTAGAATACTTTTCCTCTCAAGCACCATTATGATAAGTTCCTTATATTACTACATTGTACATTAATCCACTCATTCAACATTAAAAACACATTTATTGGGTATCAAATGCACCAAGAACTGTTTTAGCTCCTGGGGGAAGAAAATGACTAAAATTTGGTCCCTGTCCTCAAGGAAAACAGGATCAAGTAGAGTGGGCAGAAATGTAAATAGGAATTTCTGTGCACTAGGATATAGATGCTATAATGTGGTATAGTGTAACATTATGTAATACAATAGTATAGAGTTATACACAAAGCGTAGTGCTATAACAGAGATAGAAGAGATCAGCTTTTTGGGATTGGGAATACTCAGGGAGATAACATTGTTTGGGGTGAATTCAAAAAGGAGAGACATGGATTAAATGGTAGACCTGTTATCCATTGCTATGATTTAATCCAAATCAATGAAGACTAAAGAAGATACTAAAAGTAACTTTAGACTTTTCTTCTCTATTAGTTTAGAAATGCCTTTTTGGAATTTCATCCCCAGTCATAGGTCCCTGCCTTAAATAAGAGCCACTTGAATTCAGAATTCCTTTAGATTTCTTTCTTTCTCACTGACTTTCCTATTTATGGAAATAATTGTCAGTGCCAGTTTTAGAAACTATTCCTTGCTAACCTTGAAATGAAAATCTTGGGCTTCCCTGGTGGCACAGTGGTTAAGAACCCACCTGCCAATGCAGGGGACCCGGGTTTGATCCCTGGTCCGGGAAGATCCCACATGCAGTGGAGCAGCTAAGCCTGTGCGCCACAACTACTGAGCCTGCGCTCTAGAGCCCGAGAGCCACAACTACTGAGCCTGCGTTCCACAACTACTGAAGCCCGTGCACCTAGAGCCCGTGCTCTACAATAAAGAGAAGCCACTGCAATGAGAAGCCCGTGCACCGCGATGAAGAGTACCCCCGCTCTCTACAACTAGAGAAAGCCCGCAGGCAGCAGCAACAAAGACCCGTCGCAGACAAAAATTAATTAATTATTAAAAAAAAGAAAATCTTTCCCTCATCTTAGATAAGTAACGCTCTTTTCAAAATTATTTGGATTGGCTTTTTTTTTTTTTTTTACTGCCATAGGAGCAGTTCTTTAAAACTCAGTCACCTGGAACTCTTCCAGTGCGTGTGTGCTTAGGTAAACCAATATCCTGGAAAAATAGCCACTGAATGAGGAAATCCCCAGTAACCTCACATGGCCCACAAATTGTTTATATGAAGAATAACAACAAAACAAAACAAAACAAAGATTAAAAACCTTTTACGTTGTCACTTATTTTGAAAAAAAATAATACAGCGTATTACCAAGCAAGAATAAGAGTTAAGAATAAAAATAAGTAAGGAGGAGGAGGAGAAGCAGAGAGAGAAGAGGGAATTGATTTTTTTTTTTTTTTGGATGCACAGACCTGATAGCAAGATGGAATTTGCCAAAGTATCAATTCCAGTTCAAGTTATTTCCTCTTTAACCATACTGTTACAAGAAAATTTACACTGAAATAGAAACCATATTTTAAAGAATGTCCATGCTCACATTTTTCACTTTAGCAAACAGCATTGTTTACGTACTTGCATTTGCACGTGGGATTGAAATATTTCTCCCCCAAACCAAGCCTGAGACAAGTTAAGCCCTTGAAACTGTGTTCCTGGTGAGACCTCATCTGTGTGCAGAAAGGCCCCAGAATGACCCGGATTAGACCCAAGCTGGTGCTGAGGAAGGCGGTCCCGGGAAAGTAAACTTCCGATTGAAAGGGAATCTGGCCTCAAAATAGCCACGCTTAGGAAAAGTGATAAAACAGTTTGCAATCTTATGGTCAGACCACTAGTTTTTTTTTTTTTTACACTTGTAGATTGTTTATGTATGTCAATAAAATCCCAGACCCAGGGGGCCCCCCAACTCTTCGGGATTTGAGTTTGTAGTGAGGGTACAGAGGAAGGCAGGATTATGGGGGGGGGGCGTGGCTGAGGGACAGGGCAGCCTTTCTGGCAACTGTCTAGAAACTCAAGATTGACAGGTTGTAGTCATTGAGTCAACCTGTGCCTCCCCCCAGAAAAAGGAGGGTCCTGAGGGGAGGTGGTCAGCCATGTGTCTATGCTGGGGTCCATGGTGACCCCGGTCTCTCACCTCTACTCTCATTCTGTGGTTCTGAATTTCTGTGTCCACTAGGAAAAAACAAAAACATAAGATGGTAATACCTGGCATTGGTGGAATGAAGGGGCAGTGAATGTTCTCATACGCTGTTGGTCCCAACTGGGCACATCAGTTTTCTGAGACTTGTATAATAATTTGAATGGCCTTTGATACAGAAACCCTGTTTCCACCAACAAGGGAGTTTCCAGGGAGGGTCTAGAAAAGGATCCTCATTTTGATTCCAACCTGCCTTCAGGTTAAGGGGCCCTGGCTGAGGGGGCAGTTCAAGGAGCCGCGTGAATTCCCTGCCCTGGGAGGAAAGACAGCTCTTACTTATGGGCCCAGCTCTTTGTTCTTGACTTAATGGCTGGATTTAGTCCTCATGGCATCCCAGGTGGTGGGGTACCACTATCCTCTCTGCATGGATGTGCGTCAGTACAAAGCACGTGCTCCCGAGCACAGAGAAGGATGTCAGAGAAGTTGCTCCCCACTGCTCAGGTCTGCAACCTGGCAGCCTGAGCACCCTTAGTTGCTGGTGGGAGAGCTTCAGCAAAGGTATCGGGACACATGCTGCTGAGGTGGCTAATCTTTGCTCTCCCTGTAGTGCGAGCCAGGCTTGGTGCCCTTCCCCTGCTGCAGGGGAGGTATGTGGCAGAGACAGAAGCAGAAGCTCTCTGCAGCCAGTGTTTCTAACACGCTTTTTGAAAACTTAACCTTATGGGAAAGATTGAACTCCTTGTGCTTGGTAAGGAGGGGAGGGCCTCTGAGGACACAGAGAAGGAGGGGAAAAATAATAATAACAAATAAAAATCTCTTCATCTAAGTCGTTTATGGTGATAATATAAAAGATGATGATGAAATCTATAAATTCTCAAAAAAATCCATGGATTTTTCGTCTCAATTCATATGAGATGAAAGAAAGAAAGGAGAGAGAGAAAGAGACAGAGAGAGAGACAGAGAGAGAGAAAGAAAGAGAGAGAGAGAAAGAAGGAAAAAGAAAGAATGAAAGAAAGAAAGAAAAGAAAGAAAAGAGGAAGGTAGAAAGAAATCATTGACTTTTAAAGTGGAAAAATAATTTGATCCAGTATTCTCATTTTAACAAATACAAAATCCAAGTCCTGGATTTATAAAATGTACTAGAAGAGATGAGTCAAATAATTGTATACACAGAATTAGACCCCAAGCCTCAGCTCCTGGTGGATTGTTCTTCTCCTGCTACTTTTTTATATGTGGTCCAGTTCTGGTTTCTACATCATAACATCTTATACCACTTAGATTAAAAGGTGGCAGAGCCCGCCTGCCGATGCAAGGGACACGGGTTCGTGCCCCGGTCCGGGAAGATCCCACATGCTGCGGAGTGGCTGGGCCTGTGAGCCATGGCTGCTGAGCCTGCAAAGGTGGCTGTTTTATCTGTCACTCTTTATTCTTAACCCAAATAGTATTGAACCAAGGGCTCAGGTAAGTGTGAGTAGCATTACTTGGAGCAAGCCAGAACTCATGGACAAAAGGACCAGCAGTGAATGAGTTCCCTGCTATCTCAGTATCCTGCAGAAAGGCCACAGGGAGATAACTCATCCCCACAAATTGCTCCTGCCCCCATAGTTCTCCCTTTTTATTTTTTATTTTGTATTGAGGTATAGTTGATTTGCAATATTTTCAGATATATGGCATAGTGATTTACAATTTTTAAAAGTTATATTCCATTTACAGTTATTATAAAATATTGGTTATATTCCCTGTGCTGTATAATATATCCTTGTAGCTTATTTATTTCATACACAGTAGTTTGTACCTCTTACCTACTCTATCTTGTCCCTCCCCCTGTCCCTCTCCCAACTGGTAATCACTAGTTTGTTCTCTATATCTGTGAGTATATTACTTTTTTGTTATATTTACTAGTTTATTTTTTAGATTCCACATAAACATGATATCATACAGTATTTGTCTTTCTCTGTCTGACTTATTTCACTAAGCTTAATACCCTCCAAGTCCATCCATGTTGCTGCAAATGGCATGATTTCATTCTTTTTTTATGGCTGAGTAATATTCTAATATTCTCTTCTTTATCCATTCATCTGCTGATGGACACTTAGATGGCTTCCATATCTTAGCTACTGTAAATAATGCTGCTATTGGGGTGCATATATCTTTTCGAATTAGTGTTTCATTTTCTTCAGATATATATCCAGGAGTGGAATTCCTGGATCATATGGTAGTTCTATTTTTAGTTTTTTGAAGAACCTCAGTACTGTTTTCCACAGGGGCTGTACCAATTTACATTCCACCAACAATGTATATGGGCTCCCTTTTCTCCACGCCCTCACCCACATTTGTTATTCCTGTTCTTTTTAGTGACAGCCATTCTGACAGGTGTGAGGCGATACCTCACTGTGGTTTTGATTTACATTTCTCTGATGATTAATGATGTGAGCATCTTTTCATGTACCTGTTGGCCATCTGTATGTCTTCTTTGGAAAAATGTCTATTCAGGTCTTCTGCCCATTTTTTAACTGGGTTGTTTGGTTTTTTTGATGTTAAGTTGTGTGAGTTGTTTGTATATTTTGGATAATAACCCCTTAGTTCTCCCTTTTTTATAGGGGGGAGTGTGAGGTGGGGGATAGAGGGTACATAAACGTGTTGGGCTTAGGATCGAAGTAGCTGAGCTTAGGTGCCAGCTCTTTAGGATAGTCCTGGGAAATGATGGCTTCCGACCCCTGCAGAGCTTAGGGATCCCTGGCCCCATAAGAAGTTAAACTGGGTGTTGCCTCCCCTCTGGGCGGTAAAGGGCCCTCCAACCCCAGGTGGCCCATTGATGGGCAATCTAGAGGAAACTTATTGGATGGACAATGCTATTGGCTTTCCACAGAAATGAGTAAA
The DNA here is from genome assembly GCF_005190385.1 of Monodon monoceros. NCBI lineage: Eukaryota > Metazoa > Chordata > Mammalia > Artiodactyla > Monodontidae > Monodon > Monodon monoceros. The sequence goes on from NW_021703780.1 coordinate 28,423,857, forward strand.
AAAGTTTTAAGAATCCCCTATGTAGATTTAAATTAATTAATAATAATTGTTATCAGGCTTGGGTGCCAGACATTGCACGTGCTTTACATGTGTCACTTTTAATCCCCACATCTACCCGAAGGCAGGTGTTATTTTCTCCACATTACAAATTAGAAAACTGAAGGTAGACTATTTTCCCGAAGATTATTAGTGATGGAGCTGACATCCAAATTCAGATCTATGTTCTTTCCACTGCCTGCTATTGTTTGCGTTTAGATAATTATATTATTTAACCTAGGAAATATAATCTTAGAATCTCAAAATATTAGAGCTGAAGATCAGTGCTTCACAACATGTAACGTGCATGTGAATTGTCGGGGAGCAGGTTAAAATTCAAATTCTGACCCAATTGATCTTGGATGGGGCCTGAGTCGCCGCATTTCTAACAGGATCTCAGGTCAAGCTGATAGTGTCTGTCCAAGGTTCACACACCTTTAACAGAGATGCATAAAGTATCTTATAGATAACCTAGTCTAGCTCTCTCTTTCTACGGGATTTAAGTTACACAAAATCAGAGACACTATCTCTGATAGTATCTATGATAGTATCTTTATTTAAGAAATAAAGAATAGTTATATCTTACTTTTTTATCAAAGAAGTAGCTGTTTTCAAAACCAGTTGTATCCCTTTAGGGTAATATATTGTACACCATTAAGCTCTTTGAAGAAAACATTATATACACATAAACATATATAACTGATAGACTATATTTTAAAAATTGAAGTTTCCCAGCATCAAGAGAGACATCTGCCCATTGGCCACTGTCAACCCAGAGCACTCACCTTTCATCCTCACCTCCAGGAGGTGACTTTCTGGCCAACACCTTGTCAAGGATTCTACACAATTATAGTTGCAGTACTGAGATGAGGACATCGTTCAGATGTCCTTTCCTAATGTGGGTGAGTTGAGCCCCAGGCCCCTTGAATGCAGCAGCATGGTATTTGGTGTTCGCTGGCCTCGACAGAAGGAGGAAGATGAGCAGGGGTCCTAGGCAGCGCTCCCGGAAGACCCTCCTGCCGGCCCCCAGGCAGAGGCAGCCTCTGAGCAGCACATTGCTCATTAGTGCGGGAAGCTCCAATAATCAATCCCCAGAACCTGTTCTTTGCTCAGATGAATAACAATGAAATTAAAGAGGCCTGTTCAACTGGGAGCAAGTTGGGGAACAATCCCTGATGAGTAATCCCTGAGACTGAAAGCAAGCTAAACAGCAGTGCTGCATCTGACAGGAAGGAAAAAAACTGCGCAAATTTCTTGGGAAGGAAAGAGTGACTGAAAGCAAGCCAACAGAGAACGTCACAAACTCTTGTGAATTTCCCACACTGTGGAGGTTGACACAGGTCCTGGGCTGTGAGGGATGAGACTGGCAAAATATGAAGGGGTCGTGAAGCTTCTGGCTTTCTTTTAGGGTTACAGAAAGTCCAAAAGGGACTTGTCAGGTCCTTGGGGAACAGGCCGTTTGACTTGATCACGAGTTGGTGCCACATATTAGAGAATAATTTTCATGGGCAGGAAAACTGGGAAAATACCCTGCCAGTCATACCTCTACTTCTGTCTATATGTAGCTGCAGATATTCACCATAAAAACAATATATTTATAAACAGGAAGTAGGAAAAGTGATTCATCATAACTCAACAAATATTCATTTAATGCCTTTTTTGTTCCAGATATTTTTCTGGGTACTAGGGTTACAGCAATAAACCAAACAAAGTCTCTTTCCTCATGAAGCTTTGACGCTGGTGAAGGAAACCATCACCATCAGTAATAAAAAACATATATAATATGATGTCTGGTTACAAGTACTGTACAGAAAAATCCAGATAAAGGAAAAGAAACTGAAGGGAAGTGCTATTTTCCATGGGGTGGTCAGAGGGCTTTTCTCTGAGGAGGCAACATTTGAGCAGAGGTTTGAATTAAGCAAGTAAAAGGAAAGAAAGAAAAACTTAGAGGTAAAGGATTGTATTTGTGTTCTTTACTTAGGAACATTACAATCTGCTCTCAGCTGTTTTTGAGCAAACCTCAGTAAAAAATCCTTACAGGGTTCTTTGACCTGTTCTTTCGAAATACCAGTTACAGAATGCATGTTATGGGCCAGGCACTATGCTAAGTGGGTCACATACCTTATCTCCTATAATCCTCCCAAATCTATAAGGGAGATGTCATGACCTTCACTTTACAGATGGGGTAACTGAGACTCGTGGGGTTAAACCAGCCCAACATACTCAAAAGCAAGTAGCAGGCTAAGATTCACTCCTGGATCCATCCACTTGGCTTCACCTCCAAGCATCCTCCCTCAGTTTGAGTGCCTCTGTACCACTGAGTTTCAAAGCCATCTTAATCTTCACTTTGGTAAGAATCTGAAACAGCCTATTAGGCATCCTCCTCTTTCTCCTTCACTTCCTCTCATGCTCATTCTGAAGTGGGTTTCCTCTCTCTGGGCTTTTCCACATAGTCAGGACCCCATCAAGCTGGCCAGGACAGTACCGACCAAGAGTGGCCTAGACCAACCATCTGGCTGAGCACATGAGGCAGCAGCTCAGGAGAGGACAAGGCTCAGAAGAACAGGCTAGTGATAGTGATGGCGATATTGTACTTCATGTAGAAATCAGTCAGAGAATAAAGGATTCAGCAGGGAAGCTACAGAGCCTACACAGGTAGGAATATTGAGGGCAGTGTCAGTTAGAACTGGAAATGCCAAGGGGAGCTCTATCTAGACATAGTTTTTTGTTCTCCATTCACTCTTTGTTAGTGATAACCTTCAGCCCAGCACTGCAAAGCGTCATTCAGAAATCAGAGGATTTCAAAGGATCCCTTGGCTGGGACAGGGAACTCGTGCCAAGAGTACTGAAGTGACATCGTTCCATCGTTCCCCTGAGCTGATTCCAAGGAACCTCTTTACCTTTGCAATCAAGCTTTCTTAGGTGTTCAAGCTCATTTTTCTATCCAACAAATAAAAGTTAAAACAAGGAAAACCTAACAACGAGCCTATACCATTTACAATGGATTTATGGGTACCATCATGTTTAACATGACACAAATCTCAAACTTGACATCATCTATGCACTTGGCATTGGGGTTAGAAAAGGAATCAAATGAAGGGCACAGGAACAACACTGTATGGTTATACCAAGTGGGGAAAATAATAGTAGCAGGAGTTCCATTCTTAACCCCAAGGGCATCTGGTTGGAAATGACAGAGAGATGGAGCCAGTCTTGGTTGGTTTACATTGTGCTTCATGCAAGTTAAGTTTGTATTTATATGTGAGGACTCTGGAAAAGCAAGACATAAAAAGTGTTTAATGCTATAACTTGTGCAAGGACGAGATCTTTGGTTATATTGGTGGGAAGGGTAGTAAGACAACTAGAATTTCTAAAAAAATAAATAAATAAATACAGTGTATTATGTATTACTGAGTCCCAGAAATTAGGAGGAAGAAAACCTGTAGAGAAAATAAGACTATTTCCTAAAGCACATAGAGGAATCTCTCTATGGAATATTTTGATTTTCCCCCTTACACTTTAAATTTGGAGAATATTTTAAAATATCATGTCTGTGTTGAAAATATTTAACTAATGGCTCATGGGCTACTCAGTAAATTTGATTAATTTCTGTTAATTAATTTCTGCATCTGTTCCCCTCTACATCCTTGGCCAGCATCAGTCCTTAAGACATCAGCACAAGAGGAAGCTGAAAATTGAGACAATAAGAATCAAATATTGGGGACTTTCCTGGCAGTCCAGAGTTTAAGACTCCACGCTTTCACTGCAAGGGGCATGGGTTTGATCCCTGTTCAGGGAACTAAGATCCCGCAGGCCACGCAGTACAGCCGAAATAAATAAATAAATAATTTTAAAAAAATTTTTAAAAGAATCAAATATGTACTAAGAGCTAAGAAAAGCAAAATAAATAACGAGATAGGCAAGCACAGGTAGAAGCTACCAGAAACAGTATCAGCAAAGGAGATATATGAAGGCAATAAATGAAACTCAGTAGGACTCTTTTTTTTTTTTTTGCATCTTTATTGGAGCATAATTGCTTTACAATGTTGTGTTAGTTTCAGCTGTATAACAAAGTGAATCAGCTATATGTATACATATATCCCCATATCCCCTCCCTCTTGCATCTCCGTCCCACCCTCCCTATCCCACCCCTCTAGGTGGTCACAAAGCACCGAGCTGATCTCCCTGTGCTATGTGCTGCTTCCCACTAGCTATCTATTTTACATTTGATGGTGTATATATGTCCATGCTACTCTCTCACGTCGTCCCAGCTTACCCTTCCCCCTCCCCATGGCGTCAAGTCCGTTCTCTTGACTATCATCGGGAATAAGATAAGCAAAGAGAGCTATTAGGCTGGAAAACCAGTAACAAGAGTAACACTTGCTACGTAGTCCAAATGACTGTTTTCTGAACTAGGAGACCCATGTGTACTTATTTTTATCAGAGTCCTGTTGCAGACAAGCTGAGCCTGCGGTGAAGGACTGGCTGGCTCTAAACGTGGGCATATAGTTTATTGCATAAGGGCACTCAGCCAAGGGAGTAAGCAGGGATTGAAAACCAGCCCAGATTCTACCTGCCAAACCACATGCTCTGTGTGGGGTTGGATCCACCTGGAGGAAGGGGTACCTTTTCCTGATTCTCACAATCTGCCCTTTTGCCAAGTCATGAACCAATGGAATTGCAGCTACCTTGAGGACTGCCTCTCTCTAATGCCTACAAAGGGGCCAGTTGAGCCAGCAGAGGCCCTGGTGAAGGGAAACAGACACACACATACAGAGTGGGAAAGTGGTGGTGAAGAAACAGAGGACTGGGGAGGGGGAGAAAGGAAAAGAAATGAAAGAGGAACAGTCAGAGGCAAGGGATAAAATCAAGATGATAAAATCTGAAAATTTTTAAAAATAAGTGTATATCATAGCCATTTGTTGGATTCCTATTCGGCCATTATAAATAATGGTATAGAAGGATGGCAGGGAAAAATGTCCACAATATATCAGTAAGTGCAGAAAGTAGGCAATGAGTGTGTATTGAATGATAACGATGTATGTTTCATAGAAAGACAGGAAGAAAATAAAATGTTAATGAGGGTTATTTCTGGGTGGTGAGGTTGTGGATGATTGTAACATTTTGTGTTTTTCAAATTTTTATTCCTTCTTTTTTTGCATTAGGGAGGCATTGTCTATGAGAAAAATAAAAAATTGGTATTGCAATGTAAAAAAATTTTAAATTAAAAAAATTAAAAACCTTTAATAATCAAAAAATGTATTTCTTCCAGCAACTGTCTGGCATTCAGGAAATCTCTCAAAACTAACATTCATTTGAAAATGAAAAGTTGAATTCAATATCTATATTAGTTAAGATTAGGCTTAGCTATGAGCAACAGGAATCAGTAAAATAGCAACTTATACAAAATAGAAACCTGTTCTTCTCTCACTTAAAAGTTTGGATGTGGACAATCCAAGGCTGGTGTAGTGACTGTGTGGTCAGTTGGAACCCATGTGCCACCAGGCAGCCAGCTACAGAGGCTGCCCTTGTTCTCAAGGTCCATGATAGAGATTCAGCCATCATATCCACATTTTAAGCATTAAGATGTAAGAAGTACATAAGGGTTCCATATCACAGCCTCTTAAAGAAAGTTCCTGGAACCTGATATACTATATTTTCACTAATATTCCATGGGCTAGAATTTAGTCACATGGCCACACCTTCCTACGATGGAGGCTGGAAAATGTCTTATTTCAAGTGTCCTTGAGCACAGCTAAAAGCTGGGGCTTCTAAAACAGGGGGGAATCGATATTTGGGTAGAAAAATAATAGTCTCTAACACAGAGACAAAAGTTGATATTGAAAACAAAGCCCGGGGATATCACCAGTTTATTGACAAAGGATAAATATCACCAGGTAGCAAATAGGGGGGTAAATGTGCTATGTGCTAATATTTAAAGGAATGTAAATTAAAGCAGAGGGGTGGCACTTTCTCTTATCAAATTAACCCCCCCCAAAAAGAAACAAATTTGCTGAATAGTTAAGGAAAAGTGTAATAGTTAACAGTAGTTATCTTGGAGCAGTGGGACTACAAATGATTTTTTTTCAAAAGAGCTTGTCTCAAATTTACAGTGGTGACAGTAATAATCTTTTCTTTAAATGCGAGCCGTTTTTTTTAAACTATGCCTCTTTGTTTAACTTTTGCAGCAGACAATTTTAGATCTTGTCTCAGTGACCTGAACCGACAGTGTGGTAAATGGAATTACACTTCAGGGGTCATCTTTTTTTCTTTCTGCTTCCTGTAATTTCAACAACAATCAGCAGAATCTATTTAGCTGTACTTAAGAGATTCCCAGTCCTCTTGTCTTGTTCTTTTCTTTGACACTTGGGTGGTTGCCATCATTTTCCTGGGAAGAGAATTTTAGCTAAAAGCCTATGTGTCTATCCATGGTCAAATTCTTCACACTGTGTTTACTTGCTTGTCCAGGCTCACATCTCTGTAATGTTCCTCTCTAATATGATGGGGTGTGTGTATCTTTATAAGAAGACATTGGTAAGGAGTGGGCATGCTTAGGAGAAACAACCGATGCAGTGGACAAGTATTGTGAATACAAATGTTGATTTAGTCCACACTGGATGATGATTCCAAAATTTATCTTTAGCCCTTCACTCTTCTCTGGGATACAGATTCAGGCAGCCAACATTTCTATTTCGATGTATAACTAAGTATCTAAGAATGTATCCTAAGCAGAATAGAATGCTTGACTGCCCCACCCGACATACGCGTGCCGCTCCCCAAGTCTCCCCACCCAACCCCCACAGTTAATGAAATCACAAGCTACACAACTGCTCAGGTAAAACTCCTCAAGAGTCATTTTTTAAAATGTTGTTCATATCCTTCTTATCTCCATCTCATCCATCAGTCAGTCCTGTTTGCTCCACTTTGCAGTTTTATCCCAAATCCAGTCACTGCACACTACCTCCAGTGCTACCTTTGGTCCAAGCCACTATCATTTCTTGTTTAGACTATCACACTAGCTGTCTGTGCAATCAGGTTCAACTGACTGCTTCAGCAAACAATACTCAAACTTCAGTGGCTTAGCATAATAAAGGATGATTTCTAGCAAGGAGACTGCTCCATGCAGTCATTCAGGGATCTGGTTCCTTCAAGTAGACTCTGCCATCACTTAAGTCTTCAAAGTGCAGCATCCAACGAGCAGATGGGGGAAGAAAGAACTCATGGGGATTCACAGGAGAAGTTTCAAGGTTGAGGCCTTAAAGTGACCTACACCATTCCACCCACATCCCATTGGACAGAGGCCAGTCACGTGGCCCCACCCACCTGCAAGGGAGACTGGGTAATGTAGTCTTCCTGTCTGGCCAAGAGGAAAATAAAACATGTTTTGGTGAACACACGGCGTTAGTTTTGTAACACCCATTTCCTGTTTCTACAACAGAGCATTTTTTCAAATAGATTAAAAATCAGAGTATACCACTGCCCTTCTTAAAGCCATGCAGTAGCTGCCCGCTGCAATTCCATCAAAATGCAGACTTCTCGCCCTTATTACGAAATCCTATATGATCAGATACCTGTGTGTCTCTCTGACCTTGGATGCTTCTACACTTCCTTTTGCTTGCTATTTTCTGGCATCCCTCAGCAATTCTAAGCTCACTGTTTACTTGGGGCTATGGCACATGCTGGTCCCCTCTGCTGGAACACTCTTCTTCCATGTATTTAGATGTTTACAGGTATACCTTGTTTTATTGCACTTTGCAGATATTTCGGGGTATTTTTTTCCAAATTGAAGGCTTGTGGCAACCCTGCATTGTCAGGTGATGGTTAGCAGTTTTTAAGAATAGAGTATTTTTTAATTAAGGTATGTAATTGTTTCTTCAGACATAATGCGATTGCACACAATACACTACGGTATAGTATAAACATAACTTTTATACTGCACTGGGAAAGCAAAAAGTTTGTGTCACTTTATTGTGATATTCACTTTATTGTGGTGGTCCTGAACTGGACCCACAATATCTCTGATGTATGCCTTCTTATCATTCTGATCTCATCCTAACTGTCATCTCCTCACAGAGGCTGTCCATAATTAACTCATTAAAAGTAGCTCCCCTGTGCATCTAATATCTCTCTATTAGATTACTGTGTGCCATTTTGTTTACAGCATTTATACGTATGAGATACCGCCTCATATATCATTTTATTTCTTTATTGTCTGAAGCCCCTTACTCTACTAAGAGCAGGGACCTGGTATCATTAGAACAGTGACTGATAGAGGATATGCATAAAATATCAATTTGATCAATGAATGAATGAACAAATAACTATTTCAGTTGGTTATAAGTTGAGGTTCAGCTTAAACATGATTAAAGCTTATTTCTCTCAGCAGTAAATAATTCCAGTATAAAGAGCCACATTTCAGCATACTAAGCCTGATATACCAGCTTCACAGAGTCAAGTCCAAGAGCTCTTCTTCCTTCTTTCCCTGCTAGTACTAGGGGTTTGCCCTAGACTGACTGGTCCATCAAGGCTCACACCTCATCCACAGCCCAGCCAGCAGGTGGAGCTAACCGTTCATATCCCGACTCAGAAGTTGAACATACCATCCCCTCTTATATTCCATTGCCCAGAACTTAGTCATGTAGTCATACTTAGTTGTAAGAGTGGATGAAAAAATTCAGATTTAATATATATAGCCATGTGCCAAGGTAAAAACTGCAGGTAGATAAGGTTCTGTTATAATAGAGGGGAGATATACTAGAAGAAAACTAAAAGTCTCTGCTATAATACTTGAAATGATTTTTTTTTCCACTTAGAATTTTATAAGGGAGAAAACACCATTAAAAATAACTAAACCGGGCTTCCCTGGTGGCGCAGTGGTTGAGAGTCTGCCTGCCGATGCAGGGGACACGGGTTCGTGCCCCGGTCCAGGAAGATCCCACATGCCGCGGAGCGGCTGGGCCCGTGAGCCATTGCCACTGAGCCTGCGCGTCCGGAGCCTGTGCTCCGCAACAGGAGAGGCCGCGACAGTGAGAGGCCCGCGTACCGCAAAGAAAACAAAAATAAATAAAAATAACTAAACCCTAATTGAATTATCCTCAGAATATCTATTAGGAAAAATGTTATTCTTCCTTGTTTTGTAGATGAAGATGTAAGATTCAGAGATGTAAGTAAATAACTGGTGTGTAAAAAAAAAAAACAAAAAACTGAACCTACAGTGTGGAATTACCTCTATAGTATTTGTGACCGTTAACTTAAATATATTTATAGCTAGTCAAGTAGAAATACTGTACAAACATTTTAACATTAACTACCCATCCCTTTTCATGTAAGTATCTGTAATATCTTAGCAAAATTACTATAGGACAATCTCTGTCCTAGTTCTGATTCAACTTCTCTGGCATTTGGTTGCCCTGGTTCTAGTCTCTTACTCACTCCTACATCCCACACATTGTTATTTCCCCAGGCTGATCTGGATTCTTTCTGCTTCAAAGCCCAATGGACTAATTGCAAAGGACTCTTGATTTCAGGTTGAATGCAAAGGCATTGCGTCTTTACTTACTTTGACTTAGTCAATGACCTTCCTATTCCTTTAGCTAGCTATTTTCCTTTTCAGACATGCCCTAATCTAAACAAGTTGAAAATTTGAAAGAGTGGCTTTCTGATACAAACATGAACTTTCTCAGCTCCAAAAGTCTGTGAATACCCTCTGCAGCTGTTCTTGGAGGGGGTTTAAGAGGACTTCCTGGATTTTTCATGGAAAACGTAAATTCTAGGTTGAGTCTAGGCTAGAAAAAAAATGTACTGTGAAGCTCTTCTCTCCACTGAGTTTTTTCTGTTTCCTCTTGATAGCTCATATCCATAGCTCCACGCACATACCCATCCCCAATCCCCACTAGTCCTTACTGCTTCAGCAACTTAAGTTAAAAGTTCTGCTCGGGTTTTAATTTTTCTATTTCATGTGCATGTTTAATGGTTGCAACTGTATTACCATCTTGCTACTTGGATTTACTTTTTTTGTTGTTCCTGTGAGTGCCTTTGGCACCATCAGGATAGAAATAAATTTTCAGGCATGTCTATCTCCAAGAAAACAAGGTGAGATCCCTGAAGATAAATCTTTTAAACTTCCAGTAACTCTACATTCGAAACATATATACTGTGTATTCATTTGGCACCTGCAAACCTTTAAAACTCTTTCCTCCAGCGTCACAATTTATTTAAGTTTGAGAAAATTTATAAAAGAATATGTGTAGAAAAATCAAGTGTTTTCTTCAATTTTGGCTGATGATCTAAAAGGGTTATGGCATCCTTAAAGAAGGAAGGCTAAGAAGAAAACCTTTCAAGGACAGCACATCGCAGTGTATGGAGTTTGTGTTCTTACACATCTCCCTACATGATAATGTGCACCATCTGTGTACGTCAGAGTATTTGTCCGTTTCACTGATGCATTTCCCTCAGTCTGGCTTTTGTTATTTGGACTGTGTAGGCTGGTTGGACTGTGTAGGCTGATTGGTGATGCATTCAGTCCTAGACCAGGCTTAAAACATGACCTTGAACAATTTACTTCTTTGTGGCATTGGAATTTTGGAAGGAGTGACTAATTCTTTTCTTCGGATTCTTTGAAAACATAGTACTTGTTTTTTCCAAAAGTAGTAGCATTGAAAATATTAGTATAAATTGAACTGTGAAAGATATAATCATGTTTTACATGCAGAGTTGCCCACAGTACATTATTTTATATTGTAGTTTAAGTTCAGAGAACGAGTCTTTATAAGACAGGCAACTGCATTTTATTTAAATTCAGATTTTTTTGTTTTTGTTTTGTGTTGTTGTTTTGTTTTGTTTTGTTTTTGGGCAGGGGGTTTGGCCCCGCGTGGGGCTTGCCGTATCTTAGTCCCCCGACCAGGGATTGAACCCAGACCCTCAGCTGTGAAAGCATGGAGTCCTAACCACTGGACCACCAGGGAATTCCCTAAATTCAGATTTTTTTATAATCAGAGGATTTCTTTAAATGATATGTTGAGGAGTGCCAACCCACAAGGATGTAAAGTACAGAGTGGTTTTATTTTTCTCCAGTTATTGCCTTCAACATGAGCCTTCACATTTTGGACAGACTCTATAATTTCAGGTCAATTTTAGGTGTTCCAATTCAGCCTGTTTCACTGTAAGTCTTTAACTTCCTGTCCCATTAGCCACCATCCACTAGTTCTGGGAGGGAGGGTGGTGTACTTCTCCCCATCTAACCCCTTGTAGGGTACGTGTGTATGTGGTTATGGGGGGTGGATGGGAAGTTGTGATTTAGAGATACCTGATTCTTCCCCCTCTTCTAGGTCTAGCTCTTCCATAATTGGGAACGCAGAAGAGGAATTAGGAGGGGCAAATCTTGAACAACTGATTACGTGTAGGCGGTGGGGAGGAAGCCTTCTTGCTCTGGCTCACAATGGCCCCACGTGCTGTGACAGCATCCACAGGTGTGGTAGTCTCCACATGGATGATGGAGGTGGTTTGCTAGGGATGCCCTCAAGGAGGGTCAACAGGGTCTCCCTTCAGTCCTACAGCATATAGGTTCCTAGGTGGGGTATAACCTCACTTGGCCAGTTTATGCTTTGGTTGCCTCCTATATCTAACCTCCCCCATTAATCTTCCTGGAACTGGAGGAACTGCTAAGGTCTTCCTCCATCCAGAGAGCCACAAGGACCCAGAGGAGGATACCACTCTCCTCTTCTCCCAAGCCACACTACGCTTCAGTCCCTTGTCATTCTGCTGATGCTGGCAACTCCAGCCGCTTTCCAGCACTTTCTGGAATTGGCAGACAAGAAGCAACCAACAGTCTCTGTTCATACTCAAAATTGCCAGGCATGCACACATATCACACTCTCCCAAGAAACCTCTCGCCATGCACTAGATGATAGCACTAAAATGGACTTCAGAGTTTGCAGCTCAGAAGCCTTCCGGCTGGTCTGTGAAAAGGATTCTCTTAGAGCACTGCCAGCCACACCAGCTCCTGCCCCAAATTCCTCACTTTCTTTCTTATCCTTAGACACTCAATGGTTTCTTTCAGACTGTTACTGATTTTGTGTGAGTTATGCACGTTCTCAGGATACTTGGTGCTCCTCTGTCCCAGTACAGGGCAATTCTGAGGAAACGGGAAAAGTCCCAGTCTTTGTTTCTAATAAGCATAGTAAATATAAATGCCAAGCACTATAATTTATTGTCAAATCCATCACAAATAGAATGGCATTATCACTAGCCCAACTTTCAGCGTGTACCTTTTAGTTTTCACTCTTCTTTTGACTTCAATTTTCTTCTATGCAAAAAGAATCTCCCCTATAACTTCCATGACTCTATTCTACCAAATCAGAAATTTCTGGAAACTTTCCACAACTTCAGTTCAAAAATGATGTCACTATTGTGTTCCTATGAAAGCTGCTTAGGACTTTCAGTGCCAATGGATGGTTCTTCTCCATAGCCAGGCATTGTCATCACCTCGAGGTGATCGCCGTAAAGAAATTTTTTTCTATTTTGACGTGTACTTGAATTTTGACTATGTCTCAATAATGGTAAATATTACAATATGAACCTAATACAGATATCAACACACCTAGTAATGTAAAGAAATACTGGCAGACTAAATATATCATTTTACTGAATCAATAAGGACTTAAATATTTAACTTCAGCTTTTACAATTCATATTGACAAGTATTTGGGGGAGCCTGAGGCACCCCTCTTCCTGGCTTTACTTTTTTAAGCGGAGAGGCAGTAAAAAGTCTGTGATATTTAATTAGGTTTCTTTTCCATGAAATTACCTTGTAGACCTTTCAAAATGGATGGTTAATCACTACCTTAGGCAGACATATTTTATTGCCCCAAATCTTAAATGAGTTCTAATAAAGGTTCAAGAAGTAGCTTTGGGGAATTTTGACAAAGCTGATGAAAGAGGAGAGAAAAAAAGAACCTCATGATAAATAATGTGTCATTCTCATGCTGTCTTTAGACTGATCTGTGCAGTGTTCACTCCTTTTTTCTCTTTCCTTTGTTGATTGGCATAACTCTTATTAGTCAGGGTTCACAGAAAAGCATAACCAATATATCTATAAGGAAACAATAAGGGACTGTTTCATGTGATTATGGAGGCTGAAAATTCCCACTGTATGCAAGCTGGAAACCCAGGAGAGTTTGTGGCATAGTTCTGTTGCAGGAAGGGAGACCCCTTCCAGGGCCCGAGAGTGGGCTCTTGTCTAGCACTCAGAAATGAATTGTCAGAGGAGACACACGTGCTGACAAAGCAAAAGACTTTATTGGAAGGGGGTCCGCAGGCAGAGAGCAGCGGGGTCAGGGAACCCAGGAGAACTGCTCTGCCCGGTGGCTCGAAGTCTCAGGTTTTAGGGTAATGGGGTTAGTTTCTGGGTTGTCTCTGGCCAGTCATCTTGCTGTGCCCATATTTGGTCTGATTCAGGGTCCTTCCTGACAGCACACAAATCTCTCAGCCAAGATGGATTCCAGCGCGAAGGTTTCTGGGAGGTTGGCAGGCCATATTTGTGGGCTGGCGTCTCCTCCCTCGTTTCCGGCCCCTCCCAAATTCTTCTGGCTGGCAGTGGTTTGTTCTGTGCTCCTTATCAGGACCTCCTGTTGTGAGATAACCCATGCAAGTGGGTCATTATCGTGTCTGGCCAGGGCAGGCAGTTTCGGTCAGTGATTCCCTAACAGTTCCAGTTCAAGTCCAATTGCCGGGAAATCAGGCAAGCCAGTGGTGTAAGTTCCTGTCTGAATGCAGAAGACCCATGTTCCGGTTTGAAAACAGGCGGAGAGAGCGAATATTCCCTTTTGTTCTATTCAGGTTTCCAGTGGATTGGATGAGGCCCACCCACATAGGGGAAGACAATCTGCTTTACTCAGCCGACTCAAATGTTAATCTCATCTAGAAACACAGACACACTCAGAATAATGTTTAACCAAATATCTTGGCACCCCAGGGCCCACACATAAAATTAACCATCACAATGACACTAAGAAAATACTTAAATGGCCTCTGAAACAAGCATGAAACATACAGGTGACGAAAAATAAAAAGATCTGTCATCCATGCAGATACTTTGTGTTCATAATACCAAACATTCAGATATTTGAATGAGTTTGGAAAATGAAATTTAACTAAAATTAAATTTTTCCATTGTTATCCATATTTCTGTTTGCATAGCCAGAACGCGGGACAAAAACAAACATAAAAGAAAAAAAAATCAGTATCATGTTAACACTTGTGAATAAGGGATATTCTAACATAATCAGAGACCAGCACTCCAGATCCAGAGTAGTTTAAAATCTTATCCAGACATGGCCTGCATCAGAATTGCCAAATATTTGTTTAAGATGCAAGTTTCTGAACTCCATCTCAATCTACAGAAAAGTGTCTGGGGAAGGGGTTTCAGAATCTACATTTTAACACCCCTGCCTCCTCAAGCATGCTGAAGTTTGAACCTCTGCTCACAGACTCTTTCTTTGCAATAATATGAAGTAACTGAAGCCTAAAACCAGAAACTGGTGCGGAAAGAAAGAGTCGGGACTCTGTTTTTGAGCTCTGGACCCACTACTGATGGCAAAAGGGCTTTCTAAAGGGGTTTCTCCTTCAGAAGTTACATTTTCCCCACAAGGAGTCATGATTTCATCTGATTAAGCACCAGTTCACCATGAAAGTCCAAAACCCTTTATTTCAACTCTTCTTTTTCTCCGATGTTTCACTAGACTGGAAAAAAAAACAAAAACAAAGTTGTAACAAAAAAGAGCAGAACACTTGCTTCAGTTTTTGGAAATGAGAATTGGGATCACAGGTCACCCAGATTGAAAAGGAGCTGAACAGTGTGAAATACTTGTCCTCGTTAGAGGAATGAGTAAGATTTGTCTTGGTGGGGAAAGTGGTAAGAAACAGTGTCCCAGTGCGGAGCACCATAAAATGAAGTCCATGGAACATATACCACCAGGATCATCCACTGCTAATAAAGTCGACTAGCACCAAGTAGAAGAAAGGAAATTCCTTGAAACAGACAGGAGCTGAGTTAATAATCGCTTACTGCAGAAGCCATTGTTTTGCAAAGCTTGCCGAGTCTGAGGTTTAGCTCACTGCTGGGCAAAACTATTTGCCTTTCCTTTGAAAATTTTCAGGACAGAGGTATCCCAAATTATAGCAACTGACTGAAAAAATGTGAGAGTTTAAATATAACCAAAGGCCATGACCAGAAATTCTTTGTAAATCACATGTGTGTAACAATTTCTATTGAATAAATAGAAACACGTAATTGCACTTGAGACATTTCCAATTCATATGACCTCTAATACAATCTATATAAATACCTAAACAGGTATTTTAATGCAGGGGATTAGGTACAAAGATGCTGGAAGAACCAGACAATCAAAAGCAGAAGGAGGGGCCTGGAAGAGCGATAAGTAGGAAGGCGTGATACCCAGAGGTAAGAGCTGCTATTATGGCTGGGCTGTAGCTACAGCTTACAATTGCTATTGAAGCATTGGAGGTGCTGTCACGGTTGGTTCTGGATCTACCAGAATTGTCGCCTTGATTAGGGCAGAAACGCCTGAACCACTCTTGTAGCCGCCATTTCTGTAGCCTCTGTTATATTGTCCCCTGTACTGCTGGCAAAAAGTGTACCTGAAACTACAAGGAAGAAGAAAGCCACTTCTCCCCTTCCTCCTATCTGCTCTTGTACCAGTGCCTATTCATGGTAGAACATAACCTGAATCCAACTGGCAAGAGAGCCTGGGAAATATTTTGCAGGCAACCAACCCTCTACAACACAGAGCAAAATACAAAGGAATGGGGGCGGAGAGCAAGGAGGCAAATATAGGCCTTCTGTCCATGCAACATGGGGTATAAACAGCTCGTGAGGTTATAAGAACAAGTGGTAGACAGTGAAAATTAAGACAAGAAATTATTTATTCATCCTAAATGTGATGAGAGAGATTAAATTAATGAGGGAGATTTATGCAAGAACTTTTGCTTCTAGAATAACTGGTCAATTTGGAGTTTGATATTTATTGAGAAATATCCTGCAGTTTGTTAATTTAATAAGTCATAGTTGAGTACTTACTGTGCTCCAGAACCGTGCTAGGCAAGGCTAGCAGCATTCACAACTTTAGGGAGTGTGGCTTTCAGGTGCTGGGTATAAGATACAGTCTTATATGTGCCTTTAGGGTTTTTACGAAATGTGTAACCTGGGCAAAAGATCTACAGATGTCTAGTGAACTAGTGCCTGCATCTAAAATCCTTTCTCTATAAGGACTGTTCTAAAAGGATTAATTTGTTAACATTTTTAAAACACCAGAACACACGAAAAATCACATTTAATAATAGAAATAGCTAACATTTATGGAGCATTTATGAAGTGCCGTATACTCTTTCATAGTCATTGTAGGTAAGATCTTATTTAATCCTCATAAAAATCCCATGAGGTAGGTACTACTGTTGACTTCCCATTTTACAGATTTTTTTTAAAAAAATGAAGCACTGTAACTTAAGTACTTAGCACAAAATGACCCAACTAGTAAGAGGTAGAATTAGGACTGGACCCAGGCCCAGAGAGAATGCAAGAAACCCGAGCTTTTAACACATCCAAACTGTAAAATTAAGGACAAATTAGCTTTTAGCAGTGCTGGTAATTCAGAGCTAGAGGTGATTTATCTAAGATTGCCTTTTTTTTTTTTTTTAATTTGTTTTTGGCTGTGTTGGGTCTTCGTTGCTGTACGTGGGCTTTTCTCTAGTTGCGGCGAGCGGGGGCTACTCTTCCTTGCAGTGCGCAGGCTTTTCATTGCGGTGGCTTCTCTTGTTGTGGAGCAAGGGTTCTAGGCATGTGGGCTCAGTAGCTGTGGCACGTGGGCTCAGTAGTTGTGGCACGTGGACTCAGTAGTTGTGGCTCACGGGCTCTAGAGCGCAGGCTCAGTAGTTGTGGCGCACGGGCTTAGTTGCTCCGCAGCATGTGGGATCTTCCCGGACCAGGGCTCAAACCCGTGTCCCCTGCATTGGCAGGAGGATTCTTAACCACTGCGCCACCAGGAAAGTCCCAAGATTGGCTTTTAAGAGAGGTTCTCTTCTCATCTGGAGCAGTAGCACAGGGAGGCAAGGCCAAAGATAGAAAAGCTAGAATAAGGAGAACTTTGTAAAGGTCACACAGGGGAAGGGGTGGGGGAAACAGGAGTTGCTGGGTGTCTCCACTGACGATACCCAGGAAATGTCAAGTCATCAAAACTTCCTCTTTGTGCTCCATGCTGTACCTGGAAAAAAGCCCTGCAGATAATAGATATTTTTGTAAATGCAAAATTGAATTGGATTCTGTTATTTGACAAGATGAAGATCAGTTTGTTTTACGTCAAATTACCTGCCTCCCATTGTTGCACTGCTTCACTTACTTACACCAACAGCAATGTCACTAATTTTTTATTCATTTGGATTTAGTGTCTGAGAAAGAAAACATTCAAGGAAGGCTTGAAAAAAGATGATCAGTTATTTACATCCTGGTGTGCACTGGTTTAATCTTCATATGATCAGTTATACTAAGGAAATGGAAATATTGTCGGTGGCGATGAAAAGCAGGAAAAGAGGGGAGTAAGTTTAACTGCTTTGTGCTTAGTGGGGGGGGGAAGGGAGGAGGGGGTCAAGGATGCTAAATATCTTGCAATGCACAGGCTGATTTCACAGTGTAGAATGTCCCTCCTCAAACTCATAACATGCCCAACTGAAGGATGCTGGCCTAGCGTTCTAGGACGAGGAATGGTATCTTTCTAATTTCAGAAACTTACCCACCACTCAGGGTGGGGCGGATTTGCTTTCTTTTGTATCAGTAGGTAAGAGAAGTGTCTATTCTCCACCAGAGCAGAAGCTTAGCTTTCTCCCTTGCCTCCCCAGACCTGCTGCCTTATTTCCCTTGAGTGAGACCCCAGCCCCATCATCACAAGCTACAGTGCAGTAGGCGCTGACTCTCATCTAATGGTCAATTTTGTAGCCTCTCCTTTATCAACCTCAGAGCAGCATTGGACACCACTGATCACGGCCTCCGCTTGAAATGCTTGTTTCAGTTGGCTTTTGGGATGCCACATCCTTCCATTTTTTTTCTGCCTTCCTGGCTGCGGCTTCTTAGTCTCTTTTGTTGGATCTTCCTTAACTGCCCAACTTTCTTTTCCAGCTTTATTGAGATTTAATTGACATGCAACATTGTATTAGTCTAAGGTGTCAACATAATGATTTGATATACATATATGTTGAAAAATGATTACAGCATTAAGTTTGGTTAACATTCATCAACTCACATAGTTTAATTTTTTTTCTTGTGTGAGAGCTTTTTAAGATCTACTGTCTTAGCAACTTTCAAATATGTAACACAGTATTGTTAACTATAGTCACTACGCTGTACATTATATTCAATCCCTAGATCTCATCTAGTCCCCTGACCATTTGTATATTAATGATTCCTAGAATTCTTCTCTAGCCCAGTCTTTTCCCCTGAATTCTGGCTGCACTGTTAGATGTCTTTTAAGCATCACAAATTTAACATGTCCAAAATCAAACTCTCACTGTCTGCCCATCCATGTGATTGCCTCCAAGAGTATTCCTCATCAAGTTTTTCCCAGTTCAGTCAGAATCATCACTATGCACGTGGTTGAGAGGCTCAAAGCCTTGGAGTCATCCTTGACTTCTTTCTTTCACAACCCACATCCAATCCAGCAGCAGATTTTTTTGGCTCCACCTTCAGGATATATCTTGTATCTGCCATGTCTCACCATCTCTACCTCTGAAGTATTATATTCTACCTGGACAGGCTGTTGCCATGGCCTCCTAATTGGTCCTCCTAATTGTTCCCCCTGCACTCTTCCCAGCGTCATCAGCTCAAGTTACTCTTCTCTCCCCAATTATTCTGATTACCTCTATCAGGCCTTACACAGCCATACATGACCTGGTCCCTGCTAACCTCTGACATCTTTTCCTACATCTCTTTCTTCCACACATTATGTTGTAATAACACTGGGCTTTTTGCTGTTATTCCACATGCCAAGCATGTTTCCACCCCTGTCCTGTATAGTTGCTGTGTCCTCAGCCCAGAATATTCTACCCCAAGACATTATCGTGGCTCATATCCTCATCTCATCCAGGTCCCTAAACCAAAGCCACCATCCCAGAGAGGCCTTTCCTGGCTATCTTATCAGCATCCCCTTCCCTCTCAGTTCTCTTATCAGTTAAACTTTATAGTACTGTGTTAGGCAAGGTCCAATATTTGGGGGGGGGGGGGCGTGGAAAGAGTCTACACTAAGTGGTCCAAAAGAAGGACTGCAATGTAAGCAAATAGGCACAAAGTTATCAGACGAGGCAACACAAAGATTAGGAAGAAAAGGAAGCTGCTTTGACCTTCAGAATTTTTTTTGTTGTTGTTGTTGTTTTTGTTTTTTTGGCCACGCTGGACGGCCTGTGGGATCTTAGCTCCCCAACCAGGGATTGAACCTGGGCCCTCGGCAATGAAAGCGCCACGTCCTAACCACTGGACCACCAGGGAAGCCCCATGACCCTTAGAACTTGAGTACATGTATCACCAGAGCCCAAGGGCTGCCCTTGGAGGGAGGGTGAGGGGTGGATTCACAAAGTAGCTTATATAGAGAGGAGAGGCAGCCGATATAAAGGGAACATAGATTTTGTACGGTGCACTGCCTGAAACAAGAGAAAGGAGGAGAAATGCCCTGGGTTCTCCCTCCCTCTTGCCCTCCAGTCTCCTATTAGTGCCTCCCTTTGGCCAAAACTAGCTGAAAGCCAGAGAGCAAGGGACCCTCAGAAGTGTAATTTCCAGGGGAAAGATTGGGAATGGATCCAAGAGCAGTGAGCAAGTGACAGTCACAAGTTCTGATTACTTCTTGACTTGATCGATATACTCAACTTCTTGTCCTTGTTGTTGTCGAATGTCTGTCTTCCCCATGGGAACGTAAGCTTCATAAGGGAGGTGTATTTTGTCAACTTTGTCCTCTCCTTTATCTCTGGTACCTAGAACAGTGCCTGGCACACTGCACTGTGAATAGATTCTCATGCATAATGAGGGGGTGGTTATTTTTAACTCAAAATAGTTAGAACATGCCCTTCTATCCAAACTACCTATAAAGGTCTTATTTTTCTTCAAAACCTCTTAGCGTCTTGAAGCACATGATTATCTCTGACCAGGAGAGAAGACTACACATCTCTTAGAATAAGGGATATTTAGGGAAGGGATGCTAAGGGTTGGGAGAGAGGGCTGTGGATAAAGCCATACCAGGAAGTAGAAAAGGTTTAGACTCACAATGAGTTTGCAGCTCACAAGGGCTATCTTGATTCAGAGAACCAGAGTTTCTAGCACTGCTAAAAGTACATATTTTTCAAACACATTCTCTTTATTATTTACCATTATTTCCATTATTTATGGAAGCACGTAGGAAGAGAAAATTAACTTAGAATGGAAAGCTTTTTCTGAAGGATTTTATCAAGTAAAAACCTGATTTTGCTTATTTAGGGAAAATTAGGAAAGAAAATAGACACTCCAAAAAATGAGAACTAAAGCTCTGCTTTTAGGAACACAAATATTCACAAGCAGTATGTCCTTCCTGTGTGCTATGGTTGTCCACACTACAGAGGGCACAGGTTTGAACTGATCAATTCACTGTCCTGGGGAGGGTACTTCGAGTAACTCCAATGGCAGCAAACATCTTGGGCAGGTGAGGTAGGAGGTAAATAGCATCTCATTTACTGGCCTGTGATATCGTAAAGTGAATAGATGGCAAAAGCAAAATACCAAAATATTAGCTAATTAGCAATATACATATGCCAACGTCTGCAACCAGGAAAGTCCTAGAGAGAATCGAAGTGCTTTACACATTCAGTAAATATATGTATATGTATAGCTGATTCACTTTGTTATAAAGCAGAAACTAACACACCATTGTAAAGCAATTATACTCCAATAAAGATGTTAAAAAATATAAATAAAATAAAATAAAGAGAGTGAGATGCCAAAAAAAAAAACAAACAGTAATGGAGGAGTGCTGAGATCTTAATTATCCCCCATTCAGGGCTCACCGCTTCTGGTCAGATGTCATGAATATTGATTAGTTATTAATGAGTTCCTAAAAGCAGCTAAATACAAAAGCATTTATTGAAATGTCAATAGCAGCTTATTTCAGAGTGCCTCCCAAAATATTGGAGACATAAACTTGAGATACTGAACTTGACATTTCTCATGTCAAATCAGAGCCAGGGGCTATGACGTGTGCAGTAGTCAGTATTCTCCAGAGACACAGAATCAATAAGAAGTATATATATGAGATTTGCTATAGGAATTGGCTCATGTGATTATGGAGGCTATGTCCCACGTTCTACTCTCTGCAAGCTGGAGAACCAGGAAAGCCCCCCTTCTCTGTACCCTCTTCCCCCTTGGTGTAATTCAGTCCAAGTCCAAAGGCCCAAGAATTAAGGGGCCAATGGTGTAAATCCCAGTCTGAGTCTGAAGGCCTGAGAACCAGGAATGCCCATGTCCAGGGGCAGAAGAAGGTAGATGTCTTGGCTCAAACAGAGAGAGGCTCTTGGAGATGGTTATCAAGAGACTGTGACCACCGGTTGACCCTTGAGCTAAATCTGGGCAATTGGAGGTTCCTGAGCCCCTCCCTGTGTTTAGAATGTATGTTCCGCCCACCATCCCCATATTAGCAGCCTTTCTAAGGACACAGCCTCGAGAAGGTAAGGTGTCATTGAGACCATCTGGACTGAGTATGTGACTGAACCCAGTTAAGGCCTCTCTATAAACGTTTAAGATTATGATGGGTAGGTGGGGAGATCTACTTGTCTTGCAGCCACGCAGGACAAGCCTCGTATGGAAGTTCCCTTTCTTATTAAACCTGCCACCTCTCAATCTGGAGTAGCTCTTCTAGCTCTTCTGTCTCTCCCTGCCTTCCATGTACAGGGGCCATATTGCAAACCAACAGAGTGAACTTGCCCTCCCTCTGCCTTTTTGTTCTATCCTGGCCCTCAATGGCTTGGATGATGCCCGCCCGCCCTCATGAGGAGCATCTTCCTCACTCAGTCTACCACCTCAAATACTTATCTCTTCTGGAGACAACCTCACCGACACATGCAGACATGATGTTTTTCCAGCTCTCTGGGAATCCCTTAATCCAGTCAAGTTGATGCAGAATTACAACCACAGTATGTAATGTCCTAAGGTCGTGAAATAGAAGACAAGGAAGGAAGGGACAGATGAGGGAGAAAGAGAGGAAGGACAAACTTTGCCAAGGAAATCTAAAAAAAAAGTCAAAAACTAGAAAAAAATAAAGCTGGGAAGAGATGGAAGCATGAAATGGATTGCAGAAGGAAATTAGAACAATGGAGAATGAAGATAAATGGGATTGTGATGCCTGAGTCCCACCAGCAGTGGGTTGATGGTGTGGGAGGTATGGTGGCTGTGGTTGTTCCTCTTCTGCTGATGGTTTTTTTGTTTTTGAAAGTTTTTTTTTTAATTTTTATTTTCTATTGGAGTATAGTTGATTTACAATGTTGTGTTAGTTTCAGGTGTACAGCAAAGTGATCAGTTACATATACACATATATTGTTCTCGTTCATGCTGATGTCTTTAAACACAGCCATTGTACGTGTGGCAGAATGAGCCTGTCACTGACAACTCCAGTTGTTTCTGATCCAAGCAATGCCAGGAATGAGCCCCCTGCCTCTGTTTTTATGTGTTTGCTATTGCTGTTTTCTGAGGTAATCATGGAACAGCCCATCTTAAAGAGAAAGATGTCACAAATACTTGGGATCAGAAAACCAGGTGCTGTTTAGTTTTCTTTGTTCTGGCTTCCAGGACCTAGTTTCAAACCAAAGGGCATGCATTGATGGAAAGATAAAGAGGTAGTTGCTGAATAAATAAAAACCTAATGAACATAAAAGGCAAAACAGCTCCTTTAAACAAAACAGAGCGTATGCCTCTGCCTCCCAACTAAATTCCAAGTGCCTAGCCAAAATTCGGAATGAGTGTGTGTGTGTATGTGTACCTCCTTGCCTGTGCAGTGCACCAGATGTCACCCTGACCTTTCAATGCCTCTTCTAGCCGCACAGTCAAGGTCTCAACAGGTCCCTCCATTCAAAGGAAGAGACCCTCAAAACGAAGGAAGCTGTTGTCTTCTGATGCTATTTCAGAGAATTGAATACCAGGTGAGATCTTACAAAACATCTAGTGCAGAATTCTAGATGTGAAAACTGGAAGTCAAAAAAGTTAAGTGACTACTTCAGTTCCACTTAGCCACAGAGAAGTAGAGCGACTTTCCCTAGTTGCGGGGGATGCTGACCCTCCCGCTGCAGCAGCCATGTCTCCCATGTGGAGAGATAAGTCACCCCTTATGTTCTGAGAAACAGTTTCTACTTTTTGTTCTAATGTGATACGTGTGCAAGGCCTCCCAGTGTTGCAAGGCAGCAGACGCCAGATCCCAGCAGGGGTAAGATTTAGAGTCCAGTTCCTCACCTGCATCTCCACTGTTAACCTCTTGACCCAGTCAGTTAATTGTTAGTGCTTTGCTTGTTCATCTGTAAACAGGGGGAATAATATTACTGACTTGCTTCAAAGAGTCCTAGAGATGAAATAATAGTGAAAATGGCATAATGATTGAGTTTAAACTATAAGCTAATAAATCATCATTGGACAATTGAGGATAACAAAATATTTGTCTACAGTAACTATTTCCTTAGTTTTAAAATCTGGGCCTCCAAACCAAATACTTCATTTTAACACCAGAAAATTTTAAATCTTTAAGTTTTTATTTAATATTAATAATATTTTGAGTATATGAAATCTCCCCAGCAGGTAGGCATTCAGTGCTTATTACTAATGTGCTTCAGATGGTGTGAGCAAAATATTTCAGTAAAGTATTTCCCTGAGATTACAAAAGTGGGATCGTTTTGTAAATCTGTGGTCTCAGGTGTCAGACATGTATTCTCTCTGGTATTTAATCTACTTTCTCACAAGGTCACAGCCTCAACTACAGTGATAATTTCTACCTCAAGAAAAGAGTTCACTTCTAGATTTCTTTTGACCATCAAGATTAAAGTAGCATTTGAAATATCCATTAGTGTGAACAAACCATTTAACATAATTTATGGTTTTAATTTCAGTAAATATATGTTAGCACCCACTGTATACCAGGCTCCCTGCTAGGTAGTCTGACATTCATTTCGTGTAGCATTCCTAAGCGAGAGAGGTTTTTAGAACAAGGGAACCATTATGTCTTTTCTGCTTACATCACTACTATTACTTCATTATTCACATATTGTAATCTCCTCAAAAGATCATTAGCCACCCACGGTTTTACGTTCACTGTCAGGAAAAAAGTTATTAAAACGGATATTGCATGAATTGAAGTTAGTAGGAAATATATGTGTCCTCAGTGGCTGAATTTATAGAATTGTGGCATAATTAGATATGAAAAAAAATATTTGGTGGGCTAAATTTTCATTTCTGGTAGAAACCAGGACATTTTGTTAGGACAATATTGGCAGAAACCATGGTTAGATTTCAACAGCCTGGGTTATTGGAGAGGAGGAGTAATTCTAGCCCAGATTGGGTTGACAAAGAGTGCCATCAGGGAAACTGACCCAGCCCTAGGACAATTTGGGTCGTATGTACAACGAGCACCCCTAAAAAACTGGGGCAGCATCATAATTCTATTCAGTTGATCCGTCCACAAGAGTCTACCCATTGCTGGGAACACGTAGAACAGTTTTATCTCTCCTGAAAACGTTAGGCAATGTCCCAGGGTGAGGGATGGGGGGCAGTTAGAATCAGGGCTCCGAGCTCTAAGCAGGAAAAGGAAGACAAAATCCCAACTTACAGGTCATGTCAAATGAGCAGGAGCTGAAGAGTGGGGATGATGCTGAAAGTTGGTTGATGGCCATCAGAGTGTCCAGTAACACCAATACAGTATCTGGACATTTGGGGTATCAGTATATGACTCCAGATCCTAATCTTTTTTTTTTTTTTTTTTTTGGTACGCGGGCCTCTCACTGCTGTGGCCTCTCCCGTTGCGGAACACAGGCTCCTGACGCACAGGCTCAGTGGCCATGGTTCACGGGCCCAGCCGCTCCGCGGCATGTGGGATCTTCCCGGACCGGGGCACGAACCCACGTCCCCTGCATCGGCAGGCGGACTCTCAACCACTGCGCCACCAGGGAAGCCCCCTAATCTTCTTTTAGCCGAGTCTCTCTTTAGGTCTCATGCAGGTCTTGTCCTACTTTTGTGGGATGTGTTTCCAAAGAACTTAGTTTTCACAGCCTATGTAGTGAAAATCTAGTCTGCTTTGTGTGTGGACTACTTAAAGGCCAACGTGAAATCTCGGGCAGTGTTCTACAGTATTTCTTTTTTTGTTTTTTAAGATATTTTTATGGGGACCATTTTTAAAGTCTTTATTGAATTTGTTACAATATTGCTTTATGTTTTGGTTTTTTGGCCGAGAGGCATGTGGGATCTTAGCTTCCCGACCAGGGATCGAAGCTGCACCCCCTGCACTGGAAGGCGAAGTCCTAACCACTGGACCACCAGGGAAGTCCCTACAATGTATTTGTGTCTTAAATTCTGACCAGTTTCACGTGTGAGTTATGAGGGATCTGCCCACATAAAGGTTTAAAGAAATCTTTTCTCCAGCTCCTTCTTCTCCAAAATCCTGCCCTCTCTCTAACTGATAGAGAGAGGAGCACAGCTGCGGGTGGGAGTCATGGAGTCCAGGTTTCCCCCAGAGTCTTTGCTGACACCACCCTGGCTGCAGGGGCATCGGAGAGCTGCCTGCTCCCTTGCCATGCATGTGCTACTTCTAGGTAGAATGGGAAGTCCAGGCTCCCACTCCATCTCTGCCAGCACCACAGGGGAGTGAGGGGAGAGGGCATGGTTTCTTCGTGATGTTTGGCCGGAGTTAGGTGGATATTGTCAACAATTTTGCCATCCTGCTGGATCACCCAATTTCTGGTCTTGTCTAGAGGGAGCTGATTATGGGGGATTTTGGTTTTGTCTGTGTCTTCTGGCACTTCTAAATTAAGGGCTTCTCCAGAATCCAGCACCAAGCCCAGGATGCATGGGAGGCAAAAAGAAAGCATAGGGAAATCACCCCTGTTGTTAATGCCCCAGGTCCCTCCCTGGTCAGTATACCATCTTCATTCCACCTTTCAAAGTCTTCTTGTGTTTGTTAGTTGTATTATGTCCAGGGATTTTATAATTGTACTTAGCAAGAGATGGAGCAAGAAATGAGTCTTCTCCATCTTATCTAAAACCAGAAGTCTCACTTCAGTAACAGCGTTAATTGTTATAATCATTAACAAAACACATTCTTCCCTGTGGCTGTGTTCCTGGGAACCTGAATGAACCTGAATGAATAATAACAAAAATGTTATTATTGGCTCCATGGGGAGGTAAACAGTCTTCTACTGAGAAAAGTTTTCTCAGTTCCAAGCAGTCATTTCCAAAATCCCTTCCTACCAATCGCACTTGGCCAGTAGAAACCTGTAACTGCATCCAAGACTTGAAGGCATGTTTGTTTCAAAGGGTGTTTAAGGGGAAAGAACAAAATACAAACGTTATATTGATGTATGCTATTCAAGACGGTCCTCCTTTGGAAAACAAAGATGGGGGAAGCATATCAGAGTTGAAATTTTCTGTCTCTTTCTCAGACTGACATGGTTAGTATCAGGTTTCTGCATGAGCAATATTATAACTCAATATAATAACATAGTAAAACTAACCATAATCTGTAAGTGGGGTCCAAAAATGTCAAGGTCACACACTATTATAAAGTTAGTGAAATGCTGAGGGTGAGCCTGCTAGGGGAAACTACCAATCTCCTTATTTCCAAAATGAGCCACATCACCACAGGATTTCACCAGAGCTGATCATCTCATGCTGATCTCATGTCAAGATTTACATTTTAAAGGCTTTATCCTGTGTGGAAGATTTCATTATTCTCCTTCTATAAATGAAGAAATTAGGATTCAGAGAAGTTAAGAAATTTGCCCAGTGTCACACAGCCTGAATATGGCAGTGTAAAGAAGGAAAATGAGAGAATTCAGGCTCCAAATGCTTGGCTGTAATCCGTACTCTATCTTTTCCCTCCAAGATCCATAGACTATGCCCGTAGGCTAACTCAGGCTCCAGCTCTTGGTTATATTAAGGTTGGTATTATACTCTCTTGCTGAGTCGGCTTGTGCTGGGTGAGACTCATCCCACAAGTGGAAGTGATTCCAGCTTGGAGGGCAAGACAAAGAATGGGGCTGGGCACCCTCTCTCACTAGCAGCAGGAAAGCACCCTGAACACTCTTTATTGCGTGCAGTGCCTGCTTTGAAGTGGATTAACTGAAATGTCTTGCGTTTTACTTTGTGTTTTTTTAATTTAATTAATGTTTATTAAACACCTAGTGTGTGAAAGCACTCATGGAGTGGCGGGACCCTCATATAGATCCAAACTGAATTGAGTAACTCTTGGCCACAAGACAGGATACACTCGTCAGGTCCTGGGCTTCTGTAAACTATTTCAACTTTGTTTGGAGTACTTGCTTCTCATTCTCGGCTCCCTTCCACACTGTGAGGACAGACACAACAAACACCTGGCAATGTCAGCATAAAGGCAGGCAAGCTGCTAGCACAGGGAGGGGCACAGTTGTCCTGGCAGACTGTCTGATCATGGTGTGAGGGAGGTCTGGTGGCAAGAAACAGGCTGACTGGTAGCAACAGAACAACGTAGAAAGGAGCTGAGGTTGGCTCATCAAGTTACTGCAATTAGCGTTTGGAAATAATGAACAAGACAAGAATCCAGAGACGTGATTCAGGCCATTCTTTCAACATTTCCCAAGCCTGTCTTACTTGGGAGGTATAGAGAGACTGTGCTCAGCATTGGAAATACAGTGGTATTTGGTGAAAGATTCTTTCACCAACGAACCAGTAGAAATTTTCCTTCCCTTGGTCTCCAATAGTACTCTTTCAAGCTGTCATAAGAATGTTTCAGAGTTGACTACATATAACAAGTATTTGTGCACTTTTCTCACTCTTCAGAGCTATAGTTTTGTCCAAGGCAGAGACTACCTCCATTTATCGTTACCTCCCCCCAACACAGAACCAAGAATAACATTTTGTTCATAGTAAAAATACAATAAATTGTGAATTAAACTACAGACACCAACTTAGTATAAACCTCTGTCATCTGTCTCCTGAGCCAGTCACCGCACACCACCTCCTAACTGGCTGCTGGACTTTGATTCTTGACCCCCTTCGCCCCATTATCCTCATGGAGCCAGAATTCTGTATCAGAAGCAAAGCTAGGGCCTCCCTGGTGGCGCAGTGGTTGAGAGTCCACCTGCCGATGCAGGGGACGCGGGTTCGTGCCCCGGTCCGGGAAGATCCCACATGCCGCGGAGCGGCTGGGCCCGTGAGCCATGGCCACGGGAGAGACCACAACAGTGAGAGGCCCGCATACCGCAAAAAAAAAAAAAAAAAAAGCAAACCTAATCATGCCTTTTTTGCCTTGCATCCTTCAGTGGCTCCCCATTGGACTTCCAATAAAATCAAAACTCCTTCACGTGATCTACAAAAGCCCAGTATTTTCCAAGCCACACTGTTATCTCCAACCACGTTCCATGACTCTTTCCTCATGACTCAGCCATTCACGTATGTGTGTGCGCATAAGGGGTGTGTGTGTGTGTATGTGTGTGTCTTTTCTTCTTAGTTCTTCTAATTCTCCCTCCAGTTCACCACCTGTGTACATCCTGTTCCTTGCACATGAAATGCTTCCGCTCTCTTTCCCTCCCACTCATCCTTCAGGGCTCACCTCAAATGGCATTTCTTTTGACCTCCCCTGATAGAAAGTGTGTCCCTTGTTGTTCTCTCCATTGAACCCAGTCCTTTTCTCATGGCGCTTAGTGCTTTTGTAGTTATATATTTACTCGCGTGTTTATTTATTTGATGTCTTTGTAGCTCATTAAATGATAAATGGCATTTGCAAAGAATATTTCTTGAGTGAATGAATGATTTCCCCATTATCCATTATTGAAAGACTAATCTTATTTTCATTTTGTCCCATTTACTAACACCCAGATATAATTCACTCCACCTTCTGCAAAGCGCATACACTATACAGAATTGTAATGAAGAGAAATGGTGGTTTGTGCCCATGCTGTTTTGTACATCCAGAAGGCATCTTCCCTGCTGTAATCCTCCTCCCAGTAGATTCTAAGTCAGAGGTGGGCAAATTTTTTTCTGTAAAGGGCCAAATACTAGATATTTTCAATTGTGCTAGCCATGCAGTCTCTGTCGCAATGGCTCAGCTCTGCCGTTGTAGGGGGCGAGAAGCCGTAGGCAAAAGGTAAATGAATGAGCATAACTGTGTTCCAATACAATTTATTTCCAAAACAGGAGGAAGCAGCTTTGGGGCAGCAGGCTAGTTTGCCAACCCCTGCCCTAGGTAATCAGAGTCACAGCTTTAGATGACACTTCTGTATTGCCTAGATTCGTGCAAAATCCTAGCTGTACTGATCCTTTTTCACCTGCACCCTTGCCTTCTATTCTCATCCCAGCAACCAAGGTGATCTTGTTCAGTGGCCTCCCATCTTACTCCACATAAAAGCCAGAGTTTCACTGTGATCTGCATGGCTGCATCTGTCCCTCGTCTTGACCTCTCTGAGCTCACCTCCTATCCATCCTCCCTGCTCTCGGTCCACTCCAGCCCACACTGGCCTTGGGCTGTTCCTTGCCCATATCGGGCAGATTCCTGACTCAGTGCCTTTGAACTTAATGTTTCCTCTGCCTAGAATACTCTTCTCGTGAAGACATCACAGCTGTTTCTTCACTTCTTTCAGGCCACCTTCCAAAAGTTATCTTTATGGTAAGGTCTTTCTTATTCACTCTCTCTAGAATTTCCCACCTCTACCCCAGACACATATAACTCCCCGTTTTCTGCTTGTTTTCCTGATTGACCATATATAACACGTTATATTTAGTGCTTATTTGTCTTAGTACTTATTGTTTGTCTTCACTAGAATTAAGCCCCACGAGAGCAGAGACCACCTCTGTCTTCATCACAGCTGTATCCCTAATGCCTATAATAGTGCTTAGTACATAGTATACACTCAATAAATATATACTGAATAAAAGAATAAGTGAATAAGCAAGTCCTTTTCCTTATAGGAACTTCTGTGCCTGAGCCAAGACATCATCACAAGTAATTTTTTCTTTTCCTTTTAATATTCAAGAAAACAAGTCAAGTTTCCAGTTGAAAAAAATTTGTACACATTGGGCTCATCTTTGTACTCAACTTAAGAACGCTTAATAGTTGCATCTTAGCAACTTCTTTTCATCTGAACTGACTCTCTCCACTGACAGGTTAAAACTAGAGGGAGGGGAAAAAGTTTCAAAAGTCAAATAGAAGTTATACCTTGTTTTTTAATTAAATGCATGTGCAGAAATTGGTTATTGAGAGGTTTTACTTAAATTCTCCGGGTATTTGTTAACTTGCTGACCAGACCCTTAGCCCATGGGTCAAAATAATGCCAGAAAAACTCTTCTTAGAAA
Organism: Monodon monoceros; assembly: GCF_005190385.1. Lineage (NCBI taxonomy): Eukaryota > Metazoa > Chordata > Mammalia > Artiodactyla > Monodontidae > Monodon > Monodon monoceros. Next base: position 28,454,485 of record NW_021703780.1, read on the forward strand.
GCTCTGAGAACAAGTTGTTTTCCTAGCTTTAAACAGAAAGCACTTTGTGAACCTATGTTTCCTTTGTACTTCAGAACAAAGAAAAACATCAAGTTTTTCATGATAGGTAAGTGGGTTACTTATGAGCATATGAAATTGACTCAAGATAAGACATTTGACAATTACACCAACAAAAGAGAAAAAGAAAGATTAGAGTTTGGATTTATTTATATGTGATTAAAAGGAAATCAGAGTAAAGAAAGCTAGCTGACAGTTTTTAAATTGGCTGCTTTGTTTGAAATGGAAGGGAAAACGATTGCTAATTAATCTTCAGGCTGAAAACATTGTTAATGCCTCCATTCCTTACCAATGCATACCCTCATCGTCTTCCTGTGTCCTGGAAGCGTCTTCTTCATTTCAGCTTTCCCATGTGTTCATTTTCCTGAGCTCTTGTAGTTTCACCTCTGAGTGACATGCAGTGCCTTGAACGTAGTAGGTAGACAAGTGCCTGTTACCCTGGATTAAAGTATCTCGAATTCTTATTTAATTATTTCTTAAATATATGCCTTTTTTCAATAAGACTGTAAACCTCTCAAAATAAAAGTTATCCGAACCTTCTTTCTCTAATCCCTAATACCCAGAACAAACTAGTTACTAAAATACCTGTTGATGGCTTCCCTGGTGGCGCAGTGGTTGAGAGTCTGCCTGCCGATGCAGGGGACACGGGTTCGTGCCCCGGTCCGGGAAGATCCCACATGCCGCGGAGCGGCTAGGCCTGTGAGCCATGGTCGCTGAGCCTGCGCGTCCGAGCCTGTGCTCCGCAGCGGGAGAGGCCACAACAGTGAGAGGCCTGCGTACTAAAAAAAAAGAAAAAATACTTGTTGAATTTGATTATTTAAAAATAGAAACGTTGATATACAGCAGATATTTAGATTAAAGGGTTATAATTTTACAGCATTTAAAATGAAGCATTTCAGTAAAGCCTAGTGTTGTAAGAGGAGCCAGACAATGTTAATTTATCCAAAATCATACAAGGTGTTTGTGTTGTTGCTGTTGTTATTATTGTTGTTTGTAAAATCTTTAATTCCCTAGTGTTTTCACAGGAGTAAGTGGGAAATATGAGTTCAGTTAAGAAAATGACACTCTAACCTTAGTTATTGACTTGCTTGTTTTATTTTTTATTTACTTATTTATCTATTTATGTATTTTTGGCTGTGTTGGGTCTTCGCTGCTGTGTGGGGGTTTTCTCTAGTTATGGCGAGCGGGGGCTACTCTTCGTTGCGGTGAGAGGGCTTCTCATCATGGTGGCTTCTCTTGTGGCCGGAGCACGGGCTCTAGGCTCCCAGGCTTCAGTAGTTGTGGTGCGTAGGCTCCAGAGCACAGGCTCAGTAGTTGTGGCACACGGGCTCAGTAGTTGTGGCTTGCAGGCTCTAGAGCGCAGGCTCAGTAGTTGTGGCGCACGGGCTTAGTTGCTCCGCAGCATGTGGCATCTTCCCAGACCAGGGTGTGAACCTGTGTCCCCTGCGTTGGATTCTTATTGGATTCCCATGCTTATTTTTATTTTTAAGGCATCAATGGGTTACCTCCACTGAGTTTATCTCAGGCAGGTAGCAGATTTTGTTCTAAAAGAAAGAAAGGAAGGAGGGAGGACAAAAACCTCTGGTAGGAAGGATAAAATAAGAAGCAAGATTTAGAAGATTCAACACGAAGGCTCGCTTCTTAGAGTCTAAAGGTAGGATACCAAATAATGGTAATGACAATAACCATAATAATAAACAGAGTGATTTGTGAAATACTGAGATTTTATCCTGGTCTAAGAACCAAGCTCTCTGCTCCTTGGAGGGTAAGTATCCTCCAGACATTCCTTCCCTCCCTCTACTTAACCGCTGTATATCTGCAACACACATACCACCTCTCTCTCTGTCTCTCTCTCGCCTGACTTCTCTCACGGGAATACTAAATTGGTTTACATCATGTGGGAGCATTATAAATACTGTTTGATTATGAGGATAAATTGTTCAAATCACATAGGTACTTTCCTAAGTGCTGACTGATGAGGAAGTTTCGATATGCTATAATTTATAAACAAAATGAAGAAGGTTACCTGGCAAGATATGAGAGGTAGGAACAATTTTTGTACTTAAGAAATATAAAGGGAAGAGAACACTTCCCAAATCATTCTCTGAGGCCAGTATTACCCTGATTCCAAAACCAAAAACATCACAAGGAAAGAAAACTATGGACCAATATTTCCTAGGAGTATAAATGCAAAAAAGTCTTAACAAAACATGAGCAAATCAAATCCAGCAACATATAAAGAGGATTATACGCCACGACTAAGTGGAATTTATCCCATAAATGCAAGGTTAGTTTAATATCTGAAAATCAGTTACTGTAAAACGCTGTATCAATAGAATAAAGGTCAGAAAAGACATGATCATCTCAATAGACATAGAAAAGGCATTTGACACACCTCAGCACCCTTTTATGATAAAAGACACTCAACCAACTAGTACTAGATGGGAACTTTGTCAACCTGATAGAAAGCATCTGTGAAAAACCCAAACCTAACATAATATTTTTGATGAACACTTTTCCTTTAAGATTAGGAACATCACAAGGATATCTGCCCTCACCACTTCTATTTAACATTGTATTGGATGTTCTAGCTAGGGCAATTAGGCAAGCAAATGAAATAAAAGGCATTCATATTGAAAGGAGGAATTACCTCTATTTGGAGATGACATGATCTCATTACAGAAAATCCTAAGGAATCTACCAAAAAATGGTTGGAACTAATAAAGGAGTCCAGCAATATTGCAGGATCGGTATACAAAAGTCAATTGTACTTCTATACGCTAACAATAAACAATCCAAAAATGAATTTAAGAAAACAATTCCATTCATAATAGCATTATAAAGAATAAAATTCTGAGCAATAAATATACCAAAAGCAATGCAAAATTGTACTCTGAAAACTGCACAACACTATTGAAAAAACTTTAAAAGACCTGAGTAAATGGAAAGACATTCCATGTTCATAGATTAGAAGATTTAACATAAAGCTACAGCAATGAAGATACAGTGGAACTGGCGCAAGTATAGACATACAGGTCACTGGAATAGAATTGAGACTCCAGAAATACATTCTTGCATTTATGGTCAATTGATTTTTTGACAAAGATGCCTAGATAATCCAATGGGGAAAAAATAATATTTTCAACCAATGATACTGGGACAATTATATATCCACATGAAAAAGAATAAAGTTGGACTTCTTCACACTGTAAGTAAAATTCAACTCAAAATGGATCATAGACCTAAATGAAAGACCTAAAACTATAAATCTCTTAGAAGAAAATGTAGGAGTAACTCTTCATGACCTTGGTTAAGCAAAGCCTTCTTAGATATGACACCAAAAGCAAAAGCAACAAAAGATGGATAAATTGGACTTACTCAAAATTTAAAACTTTTGCACTTCAAAAGATTCCATCTAGGGCTTCCCTGGTGGCGCAGTGGTTGAGAGTCCACCTGACGATGCAGGGGACGCGGGTTCATGCCCCGGTCCGGGAAGATCCCACGAGCCACGGAGCGGCTGGGCCCGTGAGCCATGGCCGCTGAGCCTGCGCGTCCGGAGCCTGTGCTCTGCAACGGGAGAGGCCACAACAGTGAGAGGCCCGCGTACCGCAAAAAAAAAAAAAAAAAAAGAATAATGTGAACCTGTTTTGTTTTTTGTTTGTTTGTTTTAGTTTTTTTATTTTGTAATTGCTGAAATAGCCCTAGGTTTTCATATGTCTCTAAGGGTTAGAACTTTCAGATGGTCACATGGCCAAAAATCATCCTTCCCAAGGTCCAGTTAGCTGTTTCAGAGTCATAGCTATCTGGGAGGGTTTTCATTTGACTCTTTCTTATGATTGTTTCTTGATTAATCTTTGCCTAATGGAAATGGGCAGGACAAAGTCCATGAGAATTCTCAAGACAGAAAGGAGTAAGATTTATCCCAAGAGGGCAATAAGAGCTTCCTACAACTTTCATCCCTTGAAGCTGTGTTTGGTGGCCTGGTGTGTTATCATGATTAAGTGTCACTTCTGTTGATGACTTCAAGAATGAAACACAGCAGTGTGCCGTACTATACTGTGAGCACGTAGCTAAGACTCCAAATGAATGTTCACCCGTAAATAAAAAGTGTCGCCTGCTATTTATTGAGCTTTTAATATGTGCCAAGGACTGTGGTAAACACTCTATGTGGATTATCTCGTTCATTAACGTCAGCGACACACTATCAGGTAGGGGCTTGCATTTCCTGCTCTGCGCATGAGGAAATTGACACGGAGAGGTTGCTATTGAAGGTGTGGGGTAGGAAGTGATGTAGCTGGGGTTTGAACCCGGGGAATTAACACAAGAGCCAGTACTCAGGGCTCCTCTTCCACCCTGCTATCTGCCCAGCCACTGTCCTTGATCCCCTGCCTTTGAGAATTAACATCGAACTTTTTCTGAGATAACTCCCGTTGATTAATTTATGCTGTGTTAAAGCTGTTAAGCTGTGGACCGCTGGAAGGGGACAGATGACAGAGAAATATGGTGAGAAGAGGCACTTTTCATCTGAAAAGGGACTCTGTAGTCATCAGGGATGTATTCAAATGACAGCAGTTCTCTCACTTAGAGAGGACCCTCTAGGAAATGGTGTCCTTGCACCAGCCCCCGCCCCCCCACCGCCGGGGGCTGCTGGAACTCAGCAGGCTGCGCCAAAGCCCTACTGTGCTCTGCCCCTAGAAGGGGGTCTGGTTTGCTCTGTGAGCCGCGGAATAAAACAGTGGCTGAAAAGCTCTTCTTCAGCTTCTTTCCTGCCAGATGAGAACGATTCTATTAGCTTAGCCTGAATAAGAGCACACATGGAAGGAATGCTGCAATTAGTTGGATCCAGTTAACCGAAGTCTTTTATTAATCAACATTTTTTCACAACGAACTTCTTAAGGACAGAACAGGCAATTTCAAAATAATCATCAGAGAAGAAAACTTTTAAACTCTTCTCTAGGCCTGGTATACATTCAATCCAAACTCCCACATTTCTGCAACTATATACTACTGTTCAATACTAGCTATCATTTGTGGGAACACTGATTGTGTGCCAGGTATTTATATAAAGGGATTCATGTGTCTGTGTCTCCTTTAACACAGCAATCCTTTGAAGCAGGAATTGCTGTTTTCTCCATTTTACAGATTGGCAAACCTAGCCATGGAGTCTTTCATTTGCCCAGGGTCACACATCTAATAGATGGAAGCTTAAACCCACAGAACTCAGCTCTTTAACCAATATGCTAAATTGCCTCCTGATTATTGATAAAATGATGTATGATAAAATGATGACTCTGAAGTATATTATTTAATAAATAATAAAAGCTAACATTTATTGAGTGCTTCCTGGGTCCCAGGCCTGCTCTAAGCATACTACAACTATTGTATCATGTCATCTTCACATAGCCCATTAAAATGGGTGCCTTTTTAATCCCTATTTTCCAGACTAGGAAAGTGAAATACACACACACAAAAAAAAGTTAAACTAATTCTCCCCATACCACACATCACAAAATGATGTGCCAGAACTAGAAGCAAAATGTGTTACTCCAGAGTTCATCATTTTAATTGCTACAAATAATTCCTTTTTTCCCCTTTTTTTAAGAACTGGATGCAGAAGAGGAATACAAGTCTAATGCATTTTAGAAAGATCTCCAATAAAGCTAATCAACCAATAAACGTGGAATCAGAAAGGAAGTTCTGGTTGATTAATTTAACGACTTCAAATAATCAGATGATCCAATTCTTGAGCTTCCTGGTTAATTGAGTTTCCACTGATTTCAGGCCATTCTGTTCAGAGAGAATTCTCGTTCATGGGTTGTTAAATTTATCTTCACTGGTTAAGACAGGCAGCAAAACATTCAAGGATGCTCCCGGAAAACTTGCTCTTTAAAGCATTATGCTTTTACCAAGCATTTGTGCTACAACTTTGAAGATTTTCTTTTGAATGATATTTATAAGAAACCAAAACTGTGCATAATTTAAATTTGCTCCGTAAGATTCCTTCCATTTCAAACGCGTTTCTTAATGATTGACTCAGACATTTTAAAAGCATTTTAAAAGCATTCTCCACCTCTTGGTGTTATAGAAACCCTAAGTCATCATCACTTCTACTCTTTGTAGGATAAGAGATCCCCAAAGCTTGTAATTAATGAACCATTAAATTCAGGCATATGGATATGATATGGTTTTCAAATGGGACAAATGGGAGTTATTAAACTTCAAAGCGATGACATTTTACCGTATCTTCCTAATGGGAGGCTCTCAGGAAATGGCCTTCAAATGAATGAACTGATTATTCTAACCAATTTTTGAATGCCTTTAGCTCAATAAATACTTAGATTATCTTAATTTTCCTCCCTCCAAATTCTTATACTTATTATTTTCTTCTTTTATATGATCTCTTATTGTAGGTCTTGATTTCTTTTAAGCATATGCTTGTGTTTAGTTTATGAGCTACCAATCCACTTCTCTTGACAGTTGTAAGATTTTCAGCCCCGCCCCGGTTCTCCCATTCATTGCTCTTCTCTGCTTGAAGCAATGACTTTTTCATCCACGTGGCTCCTCCCCGCCTCTCCGATTTTAACAACCATGTTATACTCCTTTCAGAACAGCTTGCCACTTCCCATATGCCCATCTGGCTTTCTCTTTTTAGTGAGAATACAACTAAAATATCACTTCCACCAGAACGCCATCCCTTTCACTAGTGACATGATTTGGAAATTCAAATCCTCCAGGAATTAACTCTCACCCAATGCTCCTGTTCTATCTCCCACACTTCTAACTCCTACACTCAAAGAAGTCAATTTATAAAGTCAACAATAAAGGAAGTTTAATTTCTCTCCTTTTCCAAAAATATTTATTATAAAATATCAATGTCCTCCAAAGACCACCAGGACTCCTACAATAATTGAACAAATCTGGGTTTATTGACTCACTGCAATGAGGAAGAACACACACCTCTGAGGATTATGAAGCATTTCTGGGAGAAGATATTAGAATGGACTTAGTATATGATTTTTGCAAGTATTAGGTGATTTGGAAGAGGGTTGAAGGCAGCAAGGTTGGTTCCTGTCAGGAAGAGAGGGTAAATCCATGATCAGTTACCTTAACAATTCTTAGAAGGCAAGGAAACCAGACCAAGATTAAACTGTGATTGGTAAAGAAGCAGCAATCAATCCTACTATTTTTTTTAAATTTTTTATTTATTTTTGGCTGCGTTGGGTCTTCGTTGCTGCACACAGGCTTTTTCCTAGTCGTGGCTCTTCGTTGCGGTGCACGGGCTTCTCATTGCGGTGGCTTCTCTTGTTGCGGAGCACAGGCTCTAGGCACACGGGCTTCAGTAGTTGTGACACGCTGTCTCAGTAGTTGTGGCTCGTGGGCTCTAGAGCACAGACTCAATAGTTGTGGCTCACGGGCTTAGTTGCCCCGCGGCATGTGGGATCTTCCCGGACCAGGGCTCGAACCCGTGTTCCCTGCATTGGCAGGCGGATTCTTAACCACTGCGCCACCAGGGAAGCCCAATCCTACTATTCTTGATAAAAGGATGTTTGGCCTATTTTATGTTTCGGACAATGTTTGCATTTTGTTTGTGCTCAGTCGTGATTATGGAGTGGTATTATTTTGTCTCAATCTATCCCGGTCACAAAGTGATCTTGTCTGATGCTTTTCTGCCAGACCATCTGTGTCATCAACGGGACAATACTAAGCCGAACTGTGAGGGCCAGACCAGCTCCTGGCAACACCAAGACCTACTTGACAGCACCCAGCTGTCAGGGCTGCTTTTTCCTTTCTCAAACATAATGTATATTCCTTTCATAAAACTAGAAGACACGGAAAGCATTGAGAAGAAAATGAAAAGCTTCCTGGGAGTCTTTTTCTCTCCCTGAATGGGAATACCAAAGAGGGAGAGAACAAGAAAGCAAGCCACCGTGTGTGCGCTGGCTCTGCAGTGGAGTTTCAGCTCTTGGCAACACTGAGCTCCTGCGGCAAGGAAATCTGAAAAGAGAGCCCCCGAGTTCCCTCCAAAAGCCAAGTCAGCTGTGGTGGTGAAGAGAGCAGGAACCAGGCTGCATTCAGAAGCTGGCATCCCAAGTCAAATGACTTGGAATGTTCTCCATGGTAAATACCCTGGAGTTGCCAGCACTGAGCTTTTCCACTCAGTGGAGTACTTCCTGTGTGCCAAGCACATGTATTAACTTATCTAAAACTCAGAACAATCCCATGAGGCGGCTTCTCTTGTCACCTCACTTTACAGATGAGAAAACCGAGACATGGAGAGGTTAAAAAACAACCTGCCCAAGGTCACAGAACTTGAAAGTAGGAGACCCAGGATTTAAAGTCAAGCAGTTTAAATTCTGATTTAACCCAGGATTTAAACTCTGGCTCTGGGGAATGTGCTGCTAATCACAATATCAAATAGTGGGACTTACCTAGTTTTCCCCACTTTGAGTATTAAAATCTTGGCTAATAGTCTGTGAGCTTTAGAACACTCCCATCTCCTCTCTCTCTCTCTCTCTCTCTCTCTCTCTCTCTCTCTCTCTCTCTC